>NC_086097.1:156564252-156885085 GCF_963921235.1 Mobula hypostoma | reverse complement strand
TTGGGTGGCCAACATTGTTTTCAGTCTCAATGCAGGCTAGGGGAATGTAACATGCTTCTCCTGACAGTCATGTTGAAGGTTCGTTACAGTTTAGTAGATCATAAAACAGTAAACCAGAATGTTGTTTTATCTGGGTAGAAACTGTCATGATAAAATGTTATCAGAAATCACTTGTAAAGTGAAATACCATGAGTCCCTGAAAGAAGCTGCTTTTTCACCTCTGTGTGTGTGTGTGTTGAACACTGTGACTTTCACTATTCTACTTCATCTTAGGCAGTTTCTTGGAAGCATGAATGACTTGTGTCCACCCTGGTTATGTGGGTTCAAAGTTCAAACTAAATTTATTATCAAGGTACAGATATGTCATTATCTACTACCCAGAGATTCATTTTCTTGCAGGCATGCACATTAGAACAGAGAAATACAATAGAATCAATGAAAAGCTACACATAAAGACTGACAAGCAAACAATTTGCAAAAGAAGACGAACTGTGGAAATAAAAAAAAACAATAATAATAAATGAATGCTGTGTACATACATCTGTTGATGCTTCTGGACACATCTTCAGTGATGTTCCTGGAATCATCGGCTGTTTCGGGTCTTTCAACATCATACAGCCTCCTCCAGGTGACCCAGCCAGGGCTGATCAGACCCCAGCTTGTGTCCAGATGGCTAGCTACTTATGGCTCCATGGCTCCCCTCTTTTGAGCCACAGCCATCTTGAGGCCCTCTCTGCCGCATCGGTGGTACTGCGGATGGCTCTCCTCTTCCTCTCTCCATCGAAGCCCAAAATGCTGAAGGCTCTAACTAAAGAACGGGCTATGAATCCCCTACAACCAGCCTCCACTGGGAGACACCTCGCTCTCCAACTAGCCTGCTGACAGTTGCTGACCAGTCCTGCATACTTGGAGAGCTTCCTTTCAAAGGCCTCTTCCAAGCTATCTTCCCATGGGACTGTCAGCTCCAGCAGCACCACTTGCTTAGTAGCCTCAGACACTAGGACAATGTCTGGTCGCAGGGTGGTGGCTGCGATATGGTTAGGGAACTTCAGCTGCCCTTCGAGGTCCACCAACAGGAATAAATTAATAGTATTGAGTACATGAGTTATAGAGTCCATGAAAGTGAGTCCTGAGATTGTGGAATCAGTTCAGTGTTGAGATGAGTAAAGTTATCCACACTGGTTCAGGAGCCTGATGGTTGAGGAGTAATAACTTCCTGGTGTGGGACATAAAGCCCCTATACCGCCTTCCTGATGGCAGCAGCCAGAAGAGAGCATGGCCTGGATGGTGGGGGTTCTTGATGATGCATAACTAATTCTGTGGGAGCGAATGGATTGGGCAGAAAGAGGCTGATCGGAAGGTGAATGAGAAGCTGATGAGGTGGTACATTCCTTTGATGCCTATGCAGGACTCTGTGTGCTCATTGAACAATCTCATCCCACCACGAGTTCAGAATAGAATATGTTTCAAAAGTTTGCTGCTGACAAGTGATCGGAATGGCCAACTAAGAATAACCCGTGAACCGTGAGGGAAAACTGATGTTAGCTGGCTTATCCTTCCAGTTAATTTGGAGGATTTTGCAGCAACTGTGTTGGTGATATATTTCCAGTGCCTTGAGGTGCCCGCTGTAAGTACTGAGTTCTCAGAAACATATTGCAGACTAGAGATCAATGCTGCCCACTAGACCATTAATTTTGTGTTCACACTGCTGCCTTAAATGATCAGCTTATTTGCAATCTTCAGGTTGGCATGTGAGACTGCAGAATGTGAATTTGGGTACTTCGTGACATTAATCTGTCAACCTGTGTAGCCACTTTCAGGGGGACATGGATTTGGGTCCCAAAATCCCTCTGCTCATCATGAAGGTCTTGCCAGTAAGAGTTACTATCTCTTTATATTAGATCTTCACTTCAAGTACTGCACTTCAAGTTTGGCCAGGTTAAACTCTGTTTGCTATTTCTCCACCCGTATTTGCATCTGATTTATATTCTGCTGGATACTTTGCCAGTCTTCTATATTTTCTGTAACACTAGCAAATCTTCATGTCACCTGCAAACTTACTAACTCTCACATCTACATTTTCTTCCAAGTCATTTATATATATTACAAACAGCAGAGGTCCCAGTTTTAGATCCTTGTGGAACAGCTGTAGTCAGAAACTTGCAGCCAAAATACAGTAAGTCACAGCTACCACTACCCACTTTCTCCTATTGGCCAATTCACCATATATCCTATGCTTTTTAATCTTCTGAATGAGCATCAAATGAGGAACCTTATCAAACACCTTACTAAAATCAATGTAGACAGCATCTACTTCCACTAATCACTTTTGTCACCTTGAAAACTTGAAAAACTTGATCAAGTTAATAAGACAAAACTTGCCCCGCATGCTGACTATCCCTAATTAGGTTTTCCAAACACTCATAAAACCTAACCACATTATCAATTAAAATATGATACCAAACATACAAGTATCTCTGACTGGTGACCAGAAGCTTAGTTGAGGAAGTAGCTTCTGAAAAGGGTTTTTGGGAATTCAAGAGGTTAGATTAAAGGAGGGAATTTCGAGAGGCCACCCTGATGCCAACTTCTCTGGCCAATTTCAAACATATTGTTTCCCTGCTCTTGCAACTCTTGTAAAATCCTGACCCGGATCTGGGCCGTACCCTCCAAATATCCTGACCTGCATCTCAGTTTTTTTGCACTACCTTACATTCCATTTTTCTATTTTCTATTTATGATTTATAATTTAAATTTTTAATATTTACTATCAATTTGTAATCCAGGGAACGGGAAGCGCAGAATCAAATATCGCTATGATGATTATACATTCTAGTATCAATTGTTTGGGGGCAATAAAGTATAAAGTAAAGTAAAATGGTAGTTTAACATGTTGTTTAAGATGTTGCTTATTTCTTACTCCAAAATGCAGCACTTTTAAACTTTTCTGTATTAAACCTTGTCTACCAGACAGCTGCCAGCACTTCTAAACTTGCAGTAACCTTCCTCATAATTATACGCAGCACAATGCACTGAAAGGGTTTACTCAGCTTAAGAAGGCTGCACCAACATTGCTGAACCTCCTCTCATATAAGCATAACCATTAGTTTCCCTTTCTCTTGTCCATTCTTTTTATCAAGGAATCTTTCATTTTTACTGATTACTTTGGGCAAATCCCAAAATCTCAGTTTAAACAGGTAAAGAAATGTCTTCAGAATTCACTGTTTGGCATCTTGGTCTTGATCTTCTGTTCTTCTCCATGATGTACTCTCATCTTGCCTCTGCTCTCAAAGCTATGTCATACTTTTAAAGACTTTTGATTGGTTGCTCTCAGCATACTTGTTTGGAGAGAAGTGACCCACTTATCCATTCTTTCCTGAAATCAGGAGGTGAGGATGAATGGTGAGGTGGAGTCAGAAAGTGTTGACACTGGTTAAGTGAAACTAGTAATGTTGTTTATTATTGTCAAATGTACTGATGTACAGTAAAAACATTCCTTCCACACAGATCACTTCATTACATTGAGGTAGTACAAGGAAAAGCAATAACAGAATCCAGGATGAAGTGTTACAGTTACAGAGCATGTGCAGTTGCAGGCAGACAATGAACTGCAAGGCCACAGCCGAGTGGAGTATGAGCCTGTCCTGTCATACTAGGGAACTTTTCAATCATCTTGTAACAGTGGGATAGAAACAATCCATGAGCCTAGTGGTACATGGTTTCAGACTTCTGTATCTTCTGTCTGATGGGGATGAGTGGGGTAGAAGAGAGAATATCCGAAGTAGGAGGGCTCGTTGATTATTTTAGGCTGCTTTAATGAAGCAGCAAGAATTGTAGACAGACATTCATTTCAATGATGTGTTGAGCTATGTCCACAACTTTCTGCAGTTCCTTGCAGTCTTGGGCAAAGCAGTTGCCCTACCAAGCTGTGATGGATAGATTGCTTTCTATCATGCATCAATAAAAATTGGTTAGGGTCAAAGGGAACATGCCAAATTTATTAAGCCTCCTGAGGAAGTAGAGGCACTGGTGGTCCTAGCCATGGCATGAAACACAAATGCAAATTACTTGTTATTGACAGAAAATGTAATTTAATTGTATTGTCATACAGTGGCTGGATTCTCTGCATCTAATTTAGACAATTTGTTGTGGTCAATTGATTACATTCACTGTCCTAGAATCTGTAAGGTTTAGCTGACACTTCATCATCATAGAGACATAGAATAATCCAGCCAGAACTGGGCCCTTCTGCTCAGCCAAACATGCCTACCATGATGTCCATCTAAACTAATCTCATTTGCCCATATTTGGCCCAAATCAGAGAAGCGGGACTGCGCAGGCGTGTGACGTCAGGCAGTGAAGTGCGGAAGATTCAAAAGGAACACAGCCTCATACAGCGGGCAGCGTAGTTCGCAGGCAGTGGAGTGAGCCGGAAGCAGAGTGAAGGCTTAAGGGCTTCGGCTCAACAGACTTAGGCGGAAACAGGCGAGGCAAGGAAGGTTTGGTATTCATTTTTTGTTGTTATTTGAGGAGAGGGGCAGTATGAGTGTGAGGGCAGTTTGTTGTTCTCGGTGCCGGATGTGGAAGGCCCTGGAGTCTCCAAGCCTCCCGGACGTCCACATCTACGCCAGGTGCGCCGGGATGCAGCTCCTAAGGGACCGCGTTAGGGAACTGGAGCTGCAGCTCGACGACCTTCATCTGGTCAGGGAGAGTGAGGAGTTGATAGAGAGGAGTTACAGGCAGGTGGTCACACTGGGGCCACGGGAGGCAGACAAGTGGGTCATGGTTAGGAGGAGGAGGGGAAGATTTAGGTAATAGAGAGTACCCCGGTGGCTGTGTCCCTTGACAATAGGTACTCCAGTTTGAGTACTGTTGTGGGGGACAGCTTACCTGGGGGAAGCAACAGTGTCCGTGCCTCCAGCACAGAGTCCAGCCCTGTAGCTCAGAAGGGTAGCGAAAGGAAGAGGAGGGCAGTTGTAATAGGGGACTCGATAGTAAGAGGGTCAGATAGGCGATTCTGTGAACGCAGTCCAGAGACCCAGATGGTAGTTTGTCTCCCTGGTGCCAGGGTCCGGGATATTCCTGATCGTGTCCAAGATATCCTGAAGTGGGAAGGTGAGGAGCTAGAGGTCGTGGTACATATAGGTACCAATGACATATCCTGGCGGGGAGATTTGCGAGGGCTACTGAGGTGATTTTGGTTGGGGAGTGGGAATCAAATTAAAGAGACTAGGAGAGAGGAGATTAGCTCACAACAGGGGGATGGGAACAAATGCAGAGAGACAGAGGGATGTAAAATGAGGGTAGAAGCAAAATGTAGTAAGGTGAAAAGTAAAAGTGGCAGGCCGGCAAATCCAGGGCAAAAATCAAAAAGGGCCACTTTTCAACATAATTGTATTAAGCGCTAAGAGTGTTGTAAAAGCGAGCCTGAAGGCTTTGTGTGTCAATGCAAGGAACATTCCTAACAAGGTGGATGAACTAAAAGTGCAGATTGTTATTAATGAATATGATATAGTTGGGATCACAGAGACATGGCTCCAGGGTGACCAAGGATGGGAGCTCAACATTCAGGAATATTCAATATTCAGGAGGGATAGACATGAAAAAAAAGGAGGTGGGTAGCAATGCTGGTTAGAGAAACCATAGAAACCATAGAAACTACAGCACAGAAACTGGCCTTTTGGCCCTTCTTGGCTGTGCCGAACCATTTTCTGCCAAGTCCCACTGACCTGCACACAGACCATATCCCACCATACACCTCCCATCCATGTATCTGTCCAATTTATTCTTAAATGTTAAAAAAGAACCTGCATTTACCACCTCGTCTGGCAGCTCATTCCATACTCCCACCACTCTCTGTGTGAAGAAGCCCCCACTAATGTTTCCTTTAAACTTTTCCCCCCTCACCCTTAACCCATGTCCTCTGGTTTTTTTCTCCCCTTGCCTCAGTGGAAAAAGCCTGCATGCATTCACTCTATCTATACCCACCATAATTTTATGTACCTCTATCAAATCTCCCCTCATTCTTCTACGCTCCAGGGAATAAAGTCCTAACCTATTCAACCTTTCTCTGTAACTGAGTTTCTCAAGTCCCGGCAACATCCTTGTAAACCTTCTCTGCACTCTTTCAACCTTATTTATGTCCTTCCTGTAACTTGGTGACCAAAACTAAACACAATACTCCAGATTCGGCCTCACTAATAGAGAGGAGATTCACACAATAGAAAGGAAGGACATTAGCCGGGAGGATGTGGAATCGATATGGGTAGAGCTGCATAACACTAAGGGGCAGAAAACACTGGTGGGAGTTGTGTACAGGCCACCTAACAGTAGTAGTGAGGTTGGGGATGGTATTAAACAGGAAATTAGAAATGTGTGCAATAAAGGAACAGCAGTTATAATGGGTGACTTCAATCTACATATAGATTGGGTGAACCAAATTGGTAAGGGTGCTGAGGAAGAGGATTTCTTGGAATGTATGCAGGATGGTTTTTTGAACCAACATGTTGAGGAACCAAATAGAGAGCAGGCTATTCTAGACTGGGTATTGAGCAATGAGGAAGGGTTAATTTACAATATTGTTGTGAGAGGCCCCTTGGATAAGAGTGACCATAATATGGTGGAATTCTTCATTAAGATGGAGAGTGACATAGTTAATTTAGAAACAAAGGTTCTGAACTTAAAGAAGGGTAACTTTGAAGGTATGAGACATGAATTAGCTAAGATAGACTGGCAAATGACACTTAAAGGGTTGACGGTGGATATGCAATGGCAAGCATTTAAAGATCGCATGGATGAACAACAACAATTGTTTATCCCAGTTTGGCAAAACAATAATTCAAGGAAGGTAGTGCACCCGTGGTTGACAAGGGAAATTAGGGATAGTATCAATTCCAAAGAAGAAACATACAAATTAGCCAGAAAAAGTGGCTCACCTGAGGACTGGGAGAAATTCAGAGTTCAGCAGAGGAGGACAAAGGGCTTAATTAGGAAAGGGAAAAAAGATTATGAGAGAAAACTGGCAGGGAACATAAAAACTGACTGTAAAAGCTTTTATAGATATGTGAAAAGAAAAAGATTGGTTAAGACAAACGTAGGCCCCCTACAGACAGAAACCGGTGAATTGATTATGGGGAGCAAGGACATGGCAGACCAATTGAATAATTACTTTGGTTCTGTCTTCACTAAGGAGGACATAAATAATCTTCCAGAAATAGTAGGGGACAGAGGGTCCAGTGAGATGGAAGAAATGAGGGAAATACATGCTAGTAGGGAAGTGGTGTTAGGTAAATTGAAGGGATTAAAGGCACATAAATCCCAGGTCTGCATCCCAGAATGCTTAAGGAAGTAGCCCAAGAAATAGTGGATGCATTAGTGATAATTTTTCAGAACTCTTTAGATTCTGGACTAATTCCTGAGGATTGGAGGGTGGCTAATGTAACCCCACTTTTTAAAAAAGGAGGGAGAGAGAAACCGAGGAATTATAGACCGGTTAGCCTAATATCGGTGGTGGGGAAAATGCTACAGTCAGTTATCAAAGATGCGATAACAGCACATTTGGAAAGCGGTGAAATCATCGGACAAAGTCAGCATGGATTTGTGAAAGGAAAATTATGTCTGACGAATCTCATAGAATTTTTTGAGGATGTAACTAGTAGAGTGGATAGGGGAGAACCAGTGGATGTGGTATATTTGGATTTTCAAAAGGCTTTTGACAAGGTCCCACACAGGAGATTAGTGTGCAAACTTAAAGCACACGGTATTGGGGGTAAGGTATTGGTGTGGGTGGAGAATTGGTTAGCAGACAGGAAGCAAAGAGTGGGAATAAACAGGACCTTTTCAGAATGGCAGGCGGTGACTAGTGGGGTACCGCAAGGCTCAGTGCTGGGACCCCAGTTGTTTACAATATATATTAATGACTTGGATGAGGGAATTAAATGCAGCATCTCCAAGTTTGCGGATGACACGAAGCTAGGTGGCAGTGTTAGCTGTGAGGAGGATGCTAAGAGGATGCAGGGTGACTTGGATAGGTTGGGTGAGTGGGCAAATTCATGGCAGATGCAATTTAATGTGGATAAATGCGAAGTTATCCACTTTGGTGGCAAAAATGGGAAAACAGATTATTATCTGAATGGTGGCCGATTAGGAAAAGGGGAGGTGCAATGAGACCTGGGTGTCATTATACACCAGTCATTGAAAGTGGGCATGCAGGTACAGCAGGCGGTGAAAAAGGCGAATGGTATGCTGGCATTTATAGCAAGAGGATTCGAGTACAGGTGCAGGGAGGTACTACTACAGTTGTACAAGGCCTTGGTGAGACCACACCTGGAGTATTGTGTGCAGTTTTGGTCCCCTAATCTGAGGAAAGACATCCTTGCCATAGAGGGAGTATAAAGAAGGTTCACCAGATTGATTCCTGGGATGGCAGGACTTTCATATGATGAAAGACTGGATCGACTAGGCTTATACTCGTTGGAATTTAGAAGGTTGAGGGGGGATCTTATTGAAACATATAAAATCCTTAAGGGATTGGACAGACTAGATGCAGGAAGATTGTTCCCGATGTTGGGGAAGTCCAGAACGAGGAGTCACAGTTTGAGGATAAAGGGGAAGCCTTTTAGGACCGAGATAAGGAAAAACTTCTTCACAGAGAGAGTGGTGAATCTGTGGAATTCTCTGCCACAGGAAACAGTTGAGGCCAGTTCATTGGCTATACTTAAGAGGGAGTTAGATATGGCCCTTGTGGTTAAAGGGATCAGGGGTTTGGAGGGAAGGCAGGTAGAGGGTTCTGAGTTGGATGATCAGCCATGATCATACTGAATGGCAGTGCAGGCTCGATGGGCCGAATGGCCTACTCCTGCACCTATTTTCTATGTTTCTATGTTTCTATCTCTCTTAATCTTTCCTATCTTATTAAGATCATTTCACAGACACTTACACAGTTACAGATATCTCACACATCATGGCAGAGTTTCACTGCTGATTTCCAAACTGAGCTCTGATGGTGGGTGAATTCCTCCAGTAGTGGAGCTGGATCTAACCAAGATTCAGCTGCCCTTTCCCAGTATTAGACATGGCCATTTGGAAAATCAGAGGCATGTGCCGTCGTAAAGAATAACGTGGTACAATTAGTGTTTTACTCTGTCAAAATTTAGAAACAATTTTATTGATTCTAGATAATTAAAAAAGCTTATTATTTCCCAAATTTAATTGTTTTTACGTGTTTTAATGTTAGAGCACTGGGTGTCACTGGTGCCAATCTCTTAATGATTTTGGAGCACTAAACCTACTGCGGATACTTGAGCTCAAAGGCTGACACTGAGACTATGCGAAGCTGTATACAACGTTGTTAGACTCTCTGTCTTCAAAATCAGACATTAAGTGGAGGGCTGGTCATTGCCTTGAAGTGGTTGTAACGAAGTGCGAGAGACAATTCCTCAGTCACTACTGATTATCAATGCATTTTTGTCAATGCAAATTTGGTAAGCCCTAATTTGGTTGCTGATTTTTCAAATTTACAACAGAACAGAATAGAGCAATCCTACATGACATTTCAAAATTCCTGTTGTTGATGACATTTCAAAATTACTTTATAATATAGGTACCTTGATAATAAATATACTTTGAAATTTTGAACTTTTGTAACAACCAGGTTATTGCATCATTATACAATACAGGTCGTTATTTCTGTTCTGCCACTTTCCCATGAGACTTATCAAAACCGTAATGATGTACTGTACTGGATATATATATATATAAAGGATCCTTCCTCTCTATGTTGGCCATCTTGCTTCTCCACTATTTGTCTTGATGGAGGGTTTCATTCTTTTTTTTGGCATGTGCCTGCAAGTGTGAGTCTGTGCGTCTGTGTGTGTGAGTCTGTGCGTCTGCAAGTGTGAGTCTGTGCGTCTGCAAGTGTGAGTCTGTGTGTGCGCGTGTGTGAGTCTGTGCGTGCGCGTCTGTGTGTGTGAGTCTGTGCATCTGCAAGTGTGAGTCTGTGCGTGCGCGTGTGTGAGTCTGTGCGTGCGCGTCTGTGCGTGTGCATGTCTGAGATGTATTTTTCATGGCTTTTACAAGACACGGAGCAACTGTGTGGCACGCCACTGCTCACACAAGCATTTTCGCAGTATTTTCCCTTTATTTTACGAAGTCGAGTTGCGATCTCGACACTCAACCCGGCACGGATGGAAAGCGTACTCGGGAGCGAGCCCAACTAGTTTCGAACCCAGGAACCTCTGCTCCCGGGTCCAGCGCCGATGTCATTGCACCACCAGCTGGCCCATTGATGGAGGGTTTCAACCTGAAATGTCCACAATTTCTTTCCTCTCAACAATGGTACTCAGGCTGCTGGTTTCCTGAAGCAGTATCTGTGATGCTCCCATTGTACAGTTCAGTGAAAAGCAGGGACAGTCTGCCAGTCGGTCCTGGTCCCAATGTGTTGGAGTTGGTGGACTCCAAGTGTGACGCAGCATCCAAGCTGAAGTTAGCACTACCCCTCAGTGTTGGCTTGGCAGAAGTTGTATTGTGACTGACTGCAGACTGCTGAAGCATTCATGGATTCAAGGTCTTAGACTATATTTTTTTGTGTGTAATTTACTGATACCTTATATAGACCTGTTATTGTACAGAACCATACGATAAGATATAGGAGCAGAATTAGGCCATTTGACCCATTGAGTCTGCTCCATCATTCCATCATGGCTGATTCATTTTTCCTCTCAGCCCCATTCTCCTGTCTTCTCTTCATGCCCAGACCAATCAAGAATCTATCAATCTCTGCCTTATATATAAAGAAAGACTTGGGCTCTACAGCTGCCTGTGGCAACAAATTCCACAGATGCACCACTCTCTGGCTAAAGAAGTTCACCTTCATCTCCATTCTAAAAGGCAGCCCCTCTATTCTGAGGCTGTGCCCTCTGGTCTTAGACTCTCCCACCATAGGAAATATTCTCCCCACATCTACTCTACCTGGACCTTTCAACATTTGATAGGTTTCAATGATATCCTCCTCTCTTTTTTCTAAATTCCATGAGTACAGGCCAAGAAGCATCAAACGCTTCTCAATAGAAAAGCCTTTCAGTCCCAAAATTATTTTCGTGAACCCTCTCCAATGTCATCACATCCTGTTTTTCAAATACGGGGCCCAAAACTGCTCATAATGCTCCAAGTGAGGCCCCATCAACATCTTATAAAGCCTCAACATTACACTTTGGTTTATCTTGTAGTCCTTTCAAAATGAATGCTAACATTGCATTGGCCTTCCTTACCACCAACTCAACCTGCAAATGACCCTTTAGGGAATTTTGCACAAGGACTCCCAAGTTCCTTTGCACCTCAGATTTTTTAGATTTTCTCCCCACTTAGAAAATAAGCTTCACTTTTATTTCTTCTACCAAAGTGTACGACCATTCAATTCCCGACATTGACACTACATTCCATCTGCCATATTTTTGACCTTCCTCCTAATCTGTCTAAATCCTTCTACAACATCAAAGAGTTCCAAAAGATTTGTCAGGCAAGATCTTCCCTTAAGGGAACCATACTGACTTAGGCCCATTATAACATGTGCCTCCAAGTACCCTGAAACCTCATTCTTAACTATCAACTCCAACATCTTTCTAACCTCTGAGGTTAAGCTTACTGGCCTATAATTTGCTTTCTTCTGCTTCTCTCCCTTCCTGAAGAATGCAGGGCATCTAGAATTTTCCTGTTCCCTGGAACCATGCCAGAATCTAGTGATTCATGAAAGATCATTACTAAACCATCCACAATGTATTCAGCCACCTCTTTCAGAACCATTGGGTGTAGTCCACCTGGTCCAGGTAACTTATCTACCTTCAGACCTTTTAGTTTCCCAAGCACCACCTTCCTCTTCTTAGTAATAGCAACTGCACTCTCTTCTGTCCCATGACACCCTCGAACATCCGGCATACTGCTAGTGTCTTCCACAGTGAAGAATGATGCAAAATACTTAAACAGTACATCCACAATTTCCTTATCCCACTGTGATTCTATGCCAGCTCAGAGCCAATGTATGATACTAATGGCGATTCAATGTCTGCAAGGCAAGTATAGACTCTGTCCAGACCCTTCATCATTTGATTATTCCCTTGTGCCATAAACCATTCTTATTAATCTTTTGTTGACCATCTCTAATGCTGTCACATCATTTTGTTTATGGAATTCAACATAAACATTCCATTTAATTTAATTTGCAGGTTGAGTCGGTGATAAGGAAGGCAAATACAATGTTAGAATAGAGGATTAGAATACAAAAGCAAGGATGTAAATCTGTGGCTTTAAAATGCATTGGTCAGACCACACTTGGAGTATTGTGAGCAGTTTTAGAACATATAAGATATAGGAGCAGAATTAGTCCATTTGGCCTATTAAATCTGCTCTGCAATTTCATCGTGGATGACCCAATTTTCCTCTCAGCACCCGCCCCCCCCCCCCAAGTCTCCTGCCTTCTTACTGTATCTCTTCATGCCCTGCCTAATTAAGAACCTATCAACCTCTGCCTTAAATATACTTAAAGACTTTGCTTCCACAGCTGCTCGTGGCAAAGAATTCCACAGATTCACCCCTATCTGCCGAAATAAACTCCTCCTCATCTCCATTCTAAAAGGCACCCCTCTATTCTGAGGCAGTGTCCTCTGGTCTTAAACTCTCCCATGACAGGAAATATCCTCTCCACATCCACTCTATCAAGGCCTTTCACCATTCAATAGGTTTCGATGAGATCACCTCTCATTCTTTTGAATTCCACTGAATAAAGGCCCGTAGCTATCAAATGCTCTTCATATGACAAGCCATTCAATCCTGGAATCATTTTTATGAACTTCTTTTGAACCTAGTCCTGCTTTAGCACATCCTTTCTAAGATAATGGGCCTAGAACTTCTCACTGTTCTCCAAGTGAAGCCTCACCAGTGCTTTATAAAATCTCAATATTACATCCATGGTGGACAATTCTGATTTGATGGAGAATGGATGTGAAAGCACAGAGGAACATCTGGAGAAATTTCTGAAACGCTCATTCACTGCTGTCATTACTGCGTGGTCGGGAATCTTTCGGAGGGTAGGCTTCAAAATCCCCGGCCTTGCCTGCTTTTGGCGATCGAGATGGAGGTCGAATCGTTCGGATAGAGGTGGCGCTCAGTACTCGGTGTCGGAGAGCTGATCAGAGCTCAAAGTTTTCGGATAACTCAGAGTCGGATTGTGGTCGGCATGGCAGGGAGAGTTTTTCTTCCTTCTCCTGTCTGCATGAGATGTGGGACATTTGAGAGACTTTGAACTTTACTGTGCTCATGGACTTCTTCATCAAGTTACGGTATTGTTGCACTGTTGTAGCTATATGTTATAATTATGTGGTTTTGTCGGTTTTTTCAGTCTTGGTCTGCCCTGTGTTTTGTGATATCACACCAGAGGAAATATTGTATCATTTCTTAATGCATGTATTACTAAATTACAATAAAAGAGGACTACGTGTCTTCATAATCTAATATTTTCATCCTCTTGAAAAGGATACCAACATTGCATTTGCCTTCTTTACCTGAACTCAACCTGCAAATTAACCTTAAGGGAATCCTGCACAAGGGCTCCCAAGTGCCTTTGCACCTCAGTTTTTATGTATTTTCTCTGCAATTAGAAAATAGTCAACAGTTTCATTTTTCCTACCATAATGCATGACCATACACTTCCCAATACTGTATTTCATCTGCTACATCTTCACATTCTCCTAATCTGTCTAAATCCTTCTATAGCCTCTCTACTTCCTCCAAACTACCTGCCCTTCCACCTATCTTCATTTTGTCTGCAAACTCTGCAATAAAGCCATCAATTTCATCATCCAAATCATTTAGACATAATGTAAAAAGAATTGTTCCCATCACAGACCTTGTGGAAAACCAATAGTCACTGGCAACCAACCAGAAAAAGCTCTATTTATTCCCACTTTTTGCCTCCTGCCAATCAGCCACTGCTTTACCCATGCTAGAATCTTTCCTGTAATAGTGTGTGCTCATAGCTTGTTAAGCAAGTTCAAGAGTGGGTTCTTGTTAAAGACCTTCTGAAAATCCATGTATACAACATCAACCAATTCTCCTTTGTCTTTTAGGCTGCTTATCTAAAAAAAAGTTATGTGAGCATTGGAGACGGTCTGGAGGAGGTTCACAAGAATTATTCCAGGAATGAAAGGGTTAATATATGAGGAGCGCTTGATGGCTCTGGGCCTGTACTTGCTGGAGTTTAGAAGAAGAAGGCATGATCTTATTGAAACCTATCAAATATTGAAAGGCCTAGATAGAGTGGAGATAGTGAGGAAGTTTCCTCTGGTGGGTGAGTCTTGGGCCAGAGGACACATCCTCAGAATAGAGGGACATCCATTTAGAATAGAGAGGAGGAAAAAAAGCTTTAGTCAGAGAGTGGTGAATCTGTGGAATTCCTTGCCACAGACAGCTGTGGAGGCCAAGTCGTTGGTTACATTTAAGGTGGAGTTTGAAAGGTTCTTGCTTATTCAGGGCATCAAGGTTATGGGGAGAAGGCAGGAAAATGGAGTTGAGAGGGATAATAAATCAGCCATGTTGGAATGGGGGAGCAGACCCAAAGGGTCAAATGGCCTAATTCTGCTCCTATGTCTTAAGGTCTTATGGTATCTGCCTCCACCATGACCCTTGGTGTCATTTTAGGCACCCACCATCTCGGTGTAAAAAGCTTGCCCTGCCTATCTCCTTTAAATTCCATCCACCCATTCCCCATCTTAAATATATGACCTCTTGTATTAGACATTTCAACTCTGGGAAAAAGATACTAATTGTCTAATCTGTTGATTCATTTTATAAACTTCTAGCAGGTATCTCTTTAGCCTCGACTATTCCAGAGAAAGCAACTCCACTTCTTCTTACAACACATCCCCTCTAATCCAGTCAGCATGTAGTAAACCTCTTCTGCACCCTCTCCAAAGCCTCCATGTCCTTCCTATAATGGGATGACCAGAACGGGATACAGCTACAGCGTAAACTCCTGACACTTGATTTCAGTGCTTGACAAATAAAAGCCAGCATGCCACATACAGTATGTTTTTCATTACCCTATCAACTTGTGTGACCTACTTTTAGGAAGCTATGCATTTGGACACCAAGATCTCTCTGTACATCAATGCTGCCAAGGGTCTTGCCATTAACTTTATACTTTTCCTTTGGATTTTCATTTGAAATGCTACTTATATGATGCTATGTGCTCGTGATGCTGCTCAAGTAAGTTTTCACTTGCATCTGGGCATACATGTAATTAAATACATGACAATAAACTCAACTTTTGACTTTAATTCACATTTTCATCCAACTCATTTATATAATCACGGAGAAGTCCCGGTATGAATTCCTGCGGAACACCACTTGTCAGTCATCAAACTCCAGCCAGAATAAGACCCCCTCAGCCATTACTCTCTGGCTTCCAGAGGCTAAGAAGCTTTGACCAAAAACGTTCAAGATCCTTGGATACTTGCATCTTAATTTTTCTGGATGAATCTAGCATGAGGGTCCTTGTTGAATGTCTTACCATACTGTTCTGCCTTCATTCATTATCAATCCCATTCATTATCTACTTGAGAAGCTCAGTCAAGTTAGTAAGACATGATCTGCCCACACAAATTTTAGTATTAGGGTACTTGATGATTAGTATGAACAAAAGACCTATTCCTGTAATATATGACTCTCTTACCTACTTAGATTCAACTGACTTAACTGTGATGGTGGTGATTCTCCTTCATTCTCTTTCGGGGAGAAGAAGTAAAATTCACTACTCTCTCGTCTTCTGCCATTCCTTATTTCCAAAGAGCATTGAACGATTATTGTCAGTGTCTTCATACTTTCCTCTCACACATCCCTCAGATTTCTGGGAAGCTCCCCATCTGGTCCTGATGATTTAACTTCAGCTGACTTTTTTGATACTTCTATACTGTCAATATTTACCATAACTAGTCTCTAAACTGCCTCTGCTTTAATTATGACTTCAGAAGAACCTGGTGAACACTATGAAGATACGAAGTACCTATTTAGTACTACTACTACTCTGTAGCCATTTGAAATTTCCTTTCTTGTTCTCTCTAATTCCACAATTTGCAGTATCTCTTCAAAGACTCTACAACTCATGTTTTCAGTGTTGTTTATTTTTATGTGCACAATTTGTCTTCTTTACCACATTGGTTTTTTGTCAGTCTTTGTTTATATATAGTTTTCATAAATTCTATTGTATCTCCTGATTTCCTTATAAATGCTTGAAAGAAAATGAATTTCAGATAGTATATGTTAACATATATATACTTTGGCAATAAATTTACATTGACTTTGCCACATGACTTTTATGAGCCACCCTTTCGCTATTTGTATCTCATTTATGTTAGCAACCGATGTTTTTATAAACACACTCCGTGATCGCTCTTATTTAATTTTTCACTTTTTTTCTGACTATTTTCAATTCAATTTGAGACTTGCTGGTATTTATAGCCAAGACTCCTCATAACCAGCCTTCTTCTTTGCTTTATCTTCCTGTATATCTCCTTTCTCATCCAGGGAGATCTGGGTTTGACAGTTCTTCCTTTGTTCCTGATGAGATTGCGTCTCAACTATACCTGAATCATTTTTTCATCAAAAGCAGATCATATTTTGCTGCAGTTTTGTGGGTCAATTCTTCGATCCAATTAATGCAAGCCAGATATACTTGCATTTTACTGAAACTGGCTTTCCCCTAGTTACACATATCAAAGTTGCTGGTGAACGCAGCAGGCCAGGCAGCATCTCTAGGAAGAGGTACAGTTGACGTTTTGGGCTGAGTAAGAAACATTGACTGTACCTCTTCCTAGGAATGCTGCCTGGCCGGCTGCGTTCACCAAAAACTTTGATGTGTGTTGCTTGAATTTCCAGCATCTGCAGAATTCCTTGTGTTTCCCCTAGTTACTTGATTATGTGTACTCTCAGTTGTTCTTTATCAATTTCTATGTTTCCCTGAATCCTGCCTGGAGAACTTCATCCGACTCTCAATGTGTGTCATTGTAACCTATGTTAGAAACCGTTTTTGGCTCTTCATCCTCCACCAGAAGGCTTTACAGTTTTTTAAAGATATCATGAGGGGTAACAGATGATCTTGGAATGCAAAAATGCCCATCTGTCCCACTAATTACCAAATCCTTTATCACGATTGTTATCTCATGGTTCTTCCTCCGCTCTGGTCAGCCAAGACTTCCAGGGAATGTGAATTAGAAATTGGAAGGCAAAGGTTTAAGGTGAGAGAGGAAAAATTTAAAAAAGTCCTGAGAAACAACTTCTTAATGCAGGGGGTGGTGTGGATTTAAAGAACTTAAGATACATTTATTATCAAAGTATGCATGCACTATACAGCTCTGGGATTCATCTTCCCCGTAGACAACCACAAAACAAAGAAGAACTATGGAACCTGGTCAAAGAAAAAAAAAACATCAAACCCACCCTCCCCAAAAGCAATTGCACAAATGGCAACAAAAAAGAGAAAATTCATAGAATATCAAGCACAAAATCAGAAGTCATATTTCAGTTCACCTCAGTTTGCATTATCTACAGACCATCCCAATTCAAAATTGGCCAAACTAGTAACAAAAAAAGGCATGAAGAAAAACCGGAAAACAGATCATAATCGTGAATTAGAGTCAACATTCCACAAACCGTGTTGATTAAACCTTGTCGACAGCACTGAGGGAAAGAGAGATTATTCAGACACAAGGACCTTCTCTCAAAAGCGGCGAGTGAGAGGGCGAGGGAGACCACCACACACAGATATCCTCCTCCTGTAGCAGTGAGTGAGAGGCTGGTAGAAGACACTGAACACTCACTTGCCTCCCTCTGCACTTGCCACAAAGATTTCAATCTTCCTTGGCACTTTAATCAGCAAGATTGGTGAGAGATGATCATGGCCCTGTGCCCTGTCTCCAGGCCTCCTAGCCTCAATGCCACACGTTTTGCTCTCAGCCTTATGGTACCCTCTCAGAGACAACAAAGATCACCTGAGCGTCCTAAAAAAAACATACCGCCAGAGTGCAGATAACAGGCTCCAGCAGTAGCAGGACCACAACCAAAATGAAAAAGAAGGCATTAAAGAAATGAAGACAGTTGCTTTGTGACCTGTCTTGAGGATATCGTCCTTAGTACTTATAGAATGAGTATCCAGAGGAAGTAGTTGGGGCAAGTATAATAACAACATTTAAAAGACATGGATAGGAAATTTTTGGTGGGATTTGGGCCAAGTAGGGCAAATGGAATGAGTTTAATGGGCACCTTCTTTGGCATAAGCAAGCTGGGATAAAGGGCTTGTTTTTGTGCTGCTCTAAATGATATGTTGACAGTAACATTCTGGTAAAATATTTAAAATGATGTACAGTGATATATAAGGATTCTAATCATATTCTTTGTGCAGTTGTTCATGTAGAGATTTGTTATCAAGATTGGTCGTCTACGGATATTTCTACTCTTCAGTGAAAGTCACAGAGTTATACAAGTAATTTCATAAAGAATAGAAATCTCCTGAAGGACAATTGCTAGAGGACTTTACAATCACACAGCAGACTACTTTTTCATATTTCTCTAATGGCTCAAGCAGCATTGAAATTAGACAGTGAAACCATCTTTTCTATAGTTACACGAGATACATGGCATCTTAATGTATTGTTAGTTAGCTATCATGAAAGAGATTTGCAATCTGATGAGATCCTTTTATAACTATCAGTGTGATGTGCCATTTTAATTTAATGTAGCAAATCACTTCAGTAATATCTGTAATTTCTGTGCAAAATAAGAAATAAAATCCTTATTGCCTACAGTAAATTATTAGATATCGTTACAAATTTTCTAATCATGACATTATAATTCTCTTAAAGAATATTCATAAATGTTGTTCGATCTTTTCTTTAAATCGCTCCCTTTAATTGCTAGACTTTGAACTCTAACTCACCCATCTCAATTCTCACTTCCTTGTGCCTATTGCATTCTGGTAACTTCAGTGTACTGCTAAGCATCATTCTTTTCTTCCTGTGCCTGCCATAGTGACTTAAAACACTATGACAGAAGAGGGGCATTAAACCTGCTCTGTTGATGGCAAAAGAGACATTGATTGCCAAGTGCAACACACAAAATGCTGGAGGCCCTCAGCAGCCCAGACAGCATCCATGGAAATAAACAAACAGTTGAAGTTTTGGGCCAAGACCTTTCTTCAGGACTGGAAGGTGTGAGGAGGGGAAGAAGGGTAGCTAGAAGGTGATAGCTGAAACCAGGTGGGTAGCAAAGGTAAAAGGTGGGAAGGAATCTGACAAGAGAGGAGAGTGGACTACAGGAGAAACGGAAGGAGGAGGGGCTCCAGGGGGCAGTGATAGGCAGGTGAGAAGAGGTAAGAGGCCAGAATAGGGAATAAAAGAAGAGGAATGACAATTTTTTTTACCAGAAAGAGAAATTGGTATTCATTCCATCAGCTTAAAAGCTACCCATATTGATTATAAGGAGATGCTCCTCCACAATGAGGGTGACCTCATTGTGACACAAGAGGAAGAATCAACAATATCAATTCCCCAACATTGCAAGAACCTATTTGGTTTAGCCTTGAGTATTACTCAGCACCTGTCTTGCCCAGATACTTCAAAATATTCCCCATCCTCACAGAGAGCATATTCTTCCACATCTCATTTTAGCTGAGCAATCCCTTAACCTGAGACCATATTCCTAGTTTTGGATCTTCCCGTCAGGAATACATACATAGTGCATACACACTGTCAAATTCTTTCAGAAGCTAATCCTTATATGAGTGCACAGAAGTTATTACCTTTCAATCGGATCACCAAAATCACAAGAACTTTGAGTATGTTTCATCTTCACTGCCTTGTACAATTTATGATTAACATAAATTCTGTGTGTTGTCTATACTCACGTGCCTGTGGTATTACAGTAAGCAAACTTTTCATTCATTGTACCTTGCTGTACTTGTTCATCTGACATGAAAAGAATACAAGGTGAAACTTTGTCATGAAAATGTATTTTCGTTTTTCACTTCGTGATATCATGCCATTTCAACCCTTTGAGCCACAGCGCCTCAGCAAACCCCGACAACCCTGATTTAACTCTATCCTAACCACAGAGAAATTTACATTGACCAATTGACCTATCTGGTGTGTCTTTGGACTCTGGAAGGAAACTAGATGACTCAGAGAAAACCCATGCATTCCAGGGGGAGGTTGTACAATGACCTCTTACAGAATAGTGGCAGAATTGAACTCGGAGCGTCCCAAGCTGTCATAATGTCGCACTAACCGCTACACTACCATGGTACACTCATTACAATCTTGGATATACTTCCTGGTATGTCAGTGAGAAAAGATTTAATTCATTCATCATCAAAAAATGATAGGGGATATTGGGAAACAGTTTAGGAATTGAACAAAAAGACAACACAAACTCAGTAAGACAAATAATCCCCTGTTTGTGATCATCTATGAACCTGTGAACTATGCAGTAATCAAAACTCATTGCATTATTTTCTAATTTAATCTATCTTTCTAAGGGAAATGGTGTAATACTGTACCCCCCTCCCACATTAATCCTTTCCATCATAATTTTTTTTAGTTTATAAATCCAAGTTAATCACTATATACTGTTGGCTTCGTTATTTATCTTTCCCCTTCTCTGTTCTGTAAAGCTTAATGGATCTTGTTGTATGGATTTTATCAAATTCCAGGGATACATTACTGTAGCAGCTATGTTAGAACTCCAGGGGCAAGCAATTCCCAGTCTCCACTCAGTTAACAGGAATCACTTTCTACTCATTTCCAATTCATCACCTGCAGCCTATTTAAACCCAGCTCTCAACCATAGTCCTTGTTCACCCATTGAGCTAGCCTCATCCATTTTATCCCAGTCCTCTGTTACCTTGTTGCCAGTTGTGGTTAATAGCTATTCTCTCATGTTCTGCAGTCTTTCATGGCTTGTTATTTTTGCAGTCTATTATTAAACATCATTCATCACTGAATTGTTTCTGCTGCTTTGCCCTTGGGCCAAGCTGCCTCTACATTTCCTGACAGGATAGGTCAACCAGCGAATGACCTAGCAGGATTTGCTAGCTTAAAGAAAGTCATCCGCTGACATGAATACCCAATCCAGAAGTGGCAGGAAACCATTTACCATCTGCTTGTCACTCTCAATCAACTCTCCATCTCGTTTCAGCAGCCCTGTGATAGTCACCCTCCTCCCTCAGAGCCCCGGGTTCCAGTTCCTGAAATCTTCAATAGATCCCCAGTCCAGAGCTGCAACTTCCTGTCCCAGTGCATCTTCCATGTTGAGCTCTTACTATCTCTGTATTCTATGGATTGAGCCAAGATTACCTTCATCATTGCGTATGTATGAGGAATTCACTGCTGAGGTACACCGGGTTTTCGACTATCCAGGAGGTGGAAGGGAAGCAGTGGATCAGATATTCTACCTGCATCAAGACTCACATTTGGTGCTAGATTACAGCATGGAATTCAGGGACTTGCGAAGGAGTGCAGATGGAATGTCAAGTGCTGCTGGCCCTTTACCATCACAGCCTGTTGAAGTGCTTGATAGACAAGTTGTCTACCCGGCAGATGTCCACCGACCTCAAAAGTCTCATCACTCTGGCCCTTTGTAACGACAAACATGTTATGGAATGACCATTCAGATTGCCAGCCAGAGCCATAGTTCCTTTCCCAGAGCCACTTCAAGCTGCAGGACCCTAATCAGCAATACCTCCATAACTCAGGGAGGAACAACTTCTGCACGTACTGCAGCACAGCCAGTCACCCATGCTTAATCCACTCACTGAGTCCGGGAAATGGCACCACCACATAGAGATAAAGGCCTTCTCTCTAGTAGGCTCACCGAACCCCTCATTCCAGCGCCATAGCCCAACTCATGCTCTCTGTCCTCCTCCACACCTCAATGTCTCTAAGCGCACAGAAAGCTCTGGTGGATTCAGATGTTGCCGGCAATTTTCTGGACCAACAAGCTGGACTACCGAGCCAATCTCTCACCCTGTCTGCATCACAGCCATTGACAGACATCCCGTGGTGTCTGCGATGGTCAAAGCACGCACATGGCCTATGCAGATATAACCCTCAGGCTCGGCCAGCACGTGTTCATCTAAGGGAAGACAACTTCTGGCCCCGCCAAACTGAGAAATCTTGTTTGTGTGGATGCTGCGTGATGTGTTGCCCTATTACAAATCCGCACCTCAAAATATCAGACAGTACACCATATGCAATTAAATGATTGACTTTATAAATCTTAATCTGAATATAGGGTTAGTAAAGAAAATTAGATGAATAGGGCCTGTTTTAAGGAAAAAGTCAAAAGTGCATGTTGGAGCTCACTGATACGGCCATCCGTCCACCATCGACCTTCTTTGAACGTCGCTGACCTTCGGACCCTTGCTCTCAGTCCACTCCGTCCGGCGGTATACCAGCTCTCTCCCCATGCATCTTCCTTCTTCTCTCACCAACAAAAGACCACAAAAATCTCTCTTCCAGACCCACAAGAAAGAACAACATTCCTCTCATTGGATAACATACATTTCAAAGTCCCGTTATCTCTAGTCATAACCCAAACATTGCTGCGACAGAGAAACCATTACATTAGCAGTGAAACATGACAGAGAGGCCATTACATTAGCAGTGAAACATGACAGCGTGTTACACAGATGATCATCAGAGAGCACTGCATCCATCCAATTCCTCCTGATTGACTCACCAAACAACTCCTCATCTTGGATTATCCCTAACTAACCACTCACAACCCTTGCTTCGCCTGGTCATCTGGTTCACTGCTGAGTTGGGAATCCACTTGCCCGCAACTTCAACTGACTTCACCGTGAATCCATGGAAATATAGAAAATTCTTGATCTAACCAAACTCCCACAGGAAGACCATGACTTAGCCATCAGCTTCAGTAAAAAAGGAACCCAGCTCCCTGTCGCATCATAGACCACACAAATAGACCGACAGCTGTGTGCCCAAGTACTCCAATGGGCCCACTTATTCCCCATCTCCTGCCATCCAGGAAAGGAGTGGCCTCCTCACTGAATCATTTCTGCTGCTCTGCTTTTGGGCTAAGCCTGCTCTATATTTCCTGGCAAGATATCCAGGGGAATCTCAATGGAAATTTAACTTCCATATATTATTGAGGAGATGTTTGATTTTCGGTTTTAGCGAGAAGTGAAGTTTATATATTTGTGAAATGTTTTTTGTGAAATATTTATTAATGGAAGCATCAGAAATAATCCAGCAGATTTAGTGACTTCTGCAGCAATCAATTTCATAGAGATGAAAAAGAGCTCAAAGTAAACAAGTTTCTGAGGACAAATATAATTAATTCCAGGTTGCTTCGTTAGTCAGGTTAATGATTGTGAAATATGTATCACTGGGCAGAAAAAATAAAGTTTGTGATTCAATGAACAAACTGCTTTACCCCAGTAGAAATAAATTAAAATATTTCAAAGTTCAGGGAGATAATTCATTATCTAAGTACATGTATGTTATCATGTACTACCTTGAGATTCATTTTCTTGTAGACATGCAGAGGAAAAGAAGAAATACGATAGAATTTTATGATAAAATACATAAATAGACAAAGACCGATGAACAACCAATGTGCAAAAGAAGGAAGACTGCAAATAAAAATATTATTGAGAATATTGTAAAGATCTTTGCAAGTGAGTGAATCTGTAGGTCAGAGAATCAGTTCAAAGTAGAGGTGAATGAAGTTATCTATGCTAGTTCAGAAGTCCGATGGCTGTAGGGTAATAACTGTTCCTGAATCTGGTGGTGTGGAAACTAAGGCTTCCCTACCTCCTGCTTGGGAAGAGGGCATGGCCTGGATTTAAGATGAAGCATAAGCTATTCAACTCTTTGGGCCTCCTTGACCAGTTAACATGATCATAATTGACTCTCAATTGCAATACTGTAACATGTTCCTCATAAACTTCTTTTAATGTGATGCTTTTGTGTCTAGAAGTCTATCTACTTCTTAAATACATCAATGACTTGGTCTCCGCTGTTTTTTGTGATAGAGAATTTCACAAGGTCGCAATTTACTGAGTGAAAAAAAATTCATCTTAGTTCTAAATATCTTAGCCCATATCAACAAACCAGGCTTAATTTTACTGATTACTGATGTATTATGGATTAGAATCCTCTCAAGCCCTGATAGGATTTGTGCAGTTCTACAATATCTTTTCACATTCTTATAAACTCTCAGAGACAGCAGCCAGAGAACTGGAAATGAATACCAATGAATTGATCCACTTGACCCAAAACTGAAGTATGTGGGCCATGGTAGTCAAAGCTCAAACTGGACATGGCACCTGATGGTAATGATGATAAACTCTCACGAGTACAAGCCTAGTCAATGTAAATTCTCATTTGATGCCTTCATTGTCTCAGGAATCAGGCAGGTAATTACACTCTTCTTATGGCAAGAATATCTTGTTGTTTAGATAGGAAGTCTAAAACGATGCACATTTCTCTAGATATGGTCCTCTCCAGGACCTGAATGATTGTAGCAATATATCTTTTTTCTGTACTCAAAACCCCTTGCAACAGAGGACAATATGTCATTTGGCTTTTTCATGTTCACTGTCAGTTGTCGGGATACAAGGACACCTGCAAACAGACAACTAGGTTTAGGTCACCTGGTGATTAAAGTTTCTATTCCTTTCATTGAAAGTTGAAAAGCTGAAGGATCAAGGCTAGCGGATCACTCACTCTGCAGTTCTTCATAACTGCATTAAAAAATAGAAGTTCCACAAAAACCTTTGAGTTGTTTTTTTTGAGTGACACATGTTACGAGAATACACATAAAATTAAGATGTTTGCTGGCCTGGGCTAGCATCAGTGGCATCAGCAGTTGGTCTGCCACCTGCCCTCAGGGGAAGGAGAGATAAGGAACAATGGAGCAGCGTCTGGAGATGTGTAATGAAGGGATGTGGGAGGAAGAGCTGTCTGGAGCGGCTCCCCCCTTTGAACCCTGAACTGTTTGAAGTGATGGACAGGCGATACCCCAGCAGGGGGATAAAAAGGGACAGGTTCGCTAAGACAGACACACACGCCACCCGAGGTAACGAGACCCTGGAAGCGGTGCGCTTCTCACGAGTGGGTGAGAAGTCCCAGACAACGACAAGGGTGGAAAGGTACGATCAGCGGGAACCCGGTGTGTGTCCGCCCTTGCCTGGGTGCCGGGTTCACTGCAGAGGATCGACCGCATCTGGAGGAGGGGTCACAGTCGGTGACCTCAGGTGACATCACCAAGGACCTGCCCAAAAGCTGTTTGTGAGCCATCCCGCTGGTCTGTGAGTGAAGCTGTGCTGAATGATCAGTTGTTCCCATTCTGTCTCTCTTCCCCCACCTTGTCCATCGCCATGGCAACGATTACTGCGAACTGAACTACAAACTGGACTGAACTTTGAGTCATTTTGAAATTGGTCATTTACCCCTAGACAACGATAGAGCTTGATTGATGCTGTTATCTTAATTCTGTGCACATGTGTGGTTATCATTGTTGAATTGTTGCATTTATTATCCTTTCGATTACTGTGTTGCTTGTTTCTTTAATAAAACTTTCTTAGTTCTAGTACTCCAGACTCCAACTGAGTGATCCATTTCTGCTGGTTTGGCAACCCAGTTACGGGGTACGTAACATAAGTGGGGTTCTCGTCCGCGATTTTGAACGCTAAATTTGGGACGGAGTAAATTGATTGGGTTAAAATTCCCGAAAGAAAGAAAAGACAAACAGCAGAAATGGAGGTTGAGGAATTTATAAAGGCGCCGACCTTGGAGGCATTAGAGGATGCCAGGAAATCGGAATTGATAGCTGTGGCAAAACGGGTGAATCTTGCTAAGGTGAAGTCGACAATGAGGAGAGAGGAGATACACAGAGCTATTGTAGAGCACTATGTATCTAAAGGTGTGTTTCCCCAAGGTGAGCTGGGGGAGGTGTCTATTGAAAAACCTGCTGGAGACGCGGTACAGGTACAGCTTGAAAAACTGAGACTCGAGCACGAGTTCCGGGTACGGCAGTTAGAAAGGCAGGAGAAAGAGAGAGAGGTAGAAAGGCAAGAGAGAGAAAGACAGTTGGAGAGAGAAGAGAGAGAGAGGGACAGACAGTTGGAGAGAGAGGAGAAACAGAGGGAAAGGGAATTTGAGCTGGAGAAGTTAAAGATAAGGGCCGAGCAGGGGCTCGTGCCGAACCAAGGTGGAGGGTTCCGGGCGACCCAGGAGGTTAGGCTGGTTCCCCCATTTGACGATACCGATGTGGATCGGTACTTTCTCCACTTCGAAAAAGTAGCTATAAGTCAGGACTGGCCGAGGGATAAGTGGGTTGTTTTACTTCAGAGTGTACTGAAAGGGAAAGCCCAACAAGCTTACTCCGCTTTATCCCCGGAAGATGCCCAGAAGTATGAGGTGGTGAAGGAGGCCATCCTCAGGACTTATGAGTTGGTCCCGGAGGCATACCGGCAGAGGTTCCGGAATGCGAGGAAGCGGTGGGACCGCACGTATTTGGAGTTTGCTCGCGAGATGCAAACATATTGTGAGCGTTGGTGCGCCTCGAAAGGGGTAGAGGGGGATTATGACAGACTGCTGCAGCTGATTCTGATTGAGCAGTTTAAAGGTTGTGTCCCTGAGGGTATGAGACCCTACCTCGATGAGAAAGAGGCAGCCACGTTAGCCGCAACTGCTAAGTTAGCGGATGAGTATGCGTTGACGCATAAAATGAAGTTTGTCCCGAGTAAAGGCTACCAGAAGGGTAGTCAGGACGGCGGGGAGAGTCCACCGGAAAAGTCAGAAAGTAAGCCGGGGACTAGTGAAAAGGATAAGGTAGACCGGGAGCAGTCTGGTAGGAAGTCTCCTGGAGTCGTCTGTTATAATTGTGGGAAAGTCGGACACTTTGCGTCCAGGTGCTTTGCCCCAAGGAAGGAGACGGGGAAAGGAAAAGCGGAAATTTTGAATGGCTGTATTGAGCTGTTAAGCGAACCGCTAGGGAAGGACAGGTCTGAAAAAGTCCAGGAAGGGCGCGAGAGGTTTATCTCGGCCGGACTGGTGTCAGTGAAGGAGAGGTTAAAACCAGTTCCAGTGCGGATCTGGAGAGACACGGGAGCGTGTCAGTCACTAATACCGAAGAGTGTATTAGAGTTTAGCTCAGAGACCCAGACTGGGGAGGTAGAGGTCAAAGGTGTTGGGGAAGGGACAGAGTCAGTCCCTTTGCACCAGATACATTTACAGAGCAACCTGGTCTCTGGACTAGTCACGATCGGGGTGAGGTCCGAATTACCGATGAAAGACGTGGAAGTCTTGCTCGGTAATGACATCGCCGGAGGAATCGTGTTCCCAGTCGTGAGATTGACGGGTCAGCCTGCCAGCATGGAGGCCCCGCCCGCGATGGTGAATTTGGCTGAAACATTTCTGCCAACCTTGTATGAGACAGGGTGTAGTGAGATAAGAGGTAGTGAGGGAGCTGGGACGGACGTAGCAGTAGCCAGGAAAGAATTTGTGCAGACGCAGGAGCGAGGCGAGGGGCTGATGGGTTTTGCAGAGACCGCTCTCTCTGACACAGCCTTGACAAGCTATTGTGCGGATGAGGAAGTGCTAAGGAAGAAAGGGAAATCAAGTACAGCATCCGCAGATGAGGAGTGGGGGGTGGTGCAAAAGAGTTACGGGGATGAGGTTTTTAACATGGCCCACGAGGTACCCCCCGGTGGACATTTTGCGGTGCTGGAGGAAACAGTTGGTGGAATCATGAAAGAGAGTTACCGGCTGCCCAGGGGGAAAAATGTTATTGATCATGACCGACGCGAACTGAGACGGTCACCGGCTTTTGATATGCTAACAAACCTAGTCGGTGTTAGCGTGGAAATCAATGAAGCTAGGGGCCCCTTGATAAGAGAAAAAAACCATTTTGAAAAGATTAGGATGGGATCGGTCAGATGGGAGAAGGCTATTGTTTTGGCCAGGTCTACTGATAAGGTCTCTCCCTTAATCCCCGAAGGAGTAATTAAACGACTCGCACCCATGTGTTTGATTGTCCCGAGGAAATGCAAAGAACTGGGACGTTGGGTGATTGTGGTTACAATAGGGCGGCCAAGTAAACAACACCCATATTTTTTGAGTAATTCAGTGACTAAAGGGCTGATGAACACAGAGGTGTGTATTGGCAATTTAACACGGCTGTCTGAAGCCAGCTTGATAGTGAACCTTGGAAAAAATGAATTCGGCCACACGAATGTCACTTACCTGGGAATTGTGGTGACACAGGGGCAGCTGGCAGTGATGCAAGCTACAGTGCAGGCTATCGCTGACCTCCCAACCCCGACAGACAAGAGGGCCCTCAGAAGGCTTTTGGAGATGGTGGGGTACTGCAGGAAGTTTTGCAATAACTCTGCGGTCAATACCCGTCCCCCTCCTACTAAGCCCTTGCGAGAGAAAATTGAGTCGGAATGGGACGACCCTTGTTGTTGTGGTCCGGGACAAAACCAAATGAGAGGTTACATTGGTCGCAATTCATCAGTGTTTTTGGCCACTATGAAGTTTGCTGAGTTGGAGCCTGGTCTAAGGAGTTATTAATAACACGTGTAAAAGGAACAGAAAATGTGATGACTGTCTGTCAAGGTGTTGACAGCTTCAAATTCTCTGTATTAGCTAAATAACTGTTAAAGATGTATATTGTGTATGTATCAGACAATGTAGTCATGTTTGTAATTTTTACCTCCCGGTAAAAATCCTTAAAGGGGGGAAGTGTTACGAGAATACACATAAAATTAAGATGTTTGCTGGCCTGGGCTAGCATCAGTGGCATCAGCAGTTGGTCTGCCACCTGCCCTCAGGGGAAGGAGAGATAAGGAACAATGGAGCAGCGTCTGGAGATGTGTAATGAAGGGATGTGGGAGGAAGAGCTGTCTGGAGCGGCTCCCCCCTTTGAACCCTGAACTGTTTGAAGTGATGGACAGGCGATACCCCAGCAGGGGGATAAAAAGGGACAGGTTCGCTAAGACAGACACACACGCCACCCGAGGTAACGAGACCCTGGAAGCGGTGCGCTTCTCACGAGTGGGTGAGAAGTCCCAGACAACGACAAGGGTGGAAAGGTACGATCAGCGGGAACCCGGTGTGTGTCCGCCCTTGCCTGGGTGCCGGGTTCACTGCAGAGGATCGACCGCATCTGGAGGAGGGGTCACAGTCGGTGACCTCAGGTGACATCACCAAGGACCTGCCCAAAAGCTGTTTGTGAGCCATCCCGCTGGTCTGTGAGTGAAGCTGTGCTGAATGATCAGTTGTTCCCATTCTGTCTCTCTTCCCCCACCTTGTCCATCGCCATGGCAACGATTACTGCGAACTGAACTACAAACTGGACTGAACTTTGAGTCATTTTGAAATTGGTCATTTACCCCTAGACAACGATAGAGCTTGATTGATGCTGTTATCTTAATTCTGTGCACATGTGTGGTTATCATTGTTGAATTGTTGCATTTATTATCCTTTCGATTACTGTGTTGCTTGTTTCTTTAATAAAACTTTCTTAGTTCTAGTACTCCAGACTCCAACTGAGTGATCCATTTCTGCTGGTTTGGCAACCCAGTTACGGGGTACGTAACACACATTTGACTTGTTTATTAAAAGTAATCAACTTCCTGCAGTATAGCTGCTTATATTTAAGATTAAAAGTTAAAGTCTGTCTCAAGCCTTGTGGCCCATCAGGCTGGTGCTTATGCCGGTTTCCATGGTGTGAAGCGACTGAGAGTACAAGACTCCCCCCCCCCGCCCCCCCCCCCGGATAGGACGCCAGTCTATCGCGAGGTTAACCCCCAGCATTTTTGCCAGTACCCATTCTCAGCTGGGTAGACTGGAGCATTGTGTTGTTAAGTGCCTTGCTCAAGGACACACACGCTGCCTTGACCGAGGCTCGAATGCATGACCTTCAGATCACTAGCCACTTGGTCACGCACCACACCAAGTTAGGTGCTTATATGGATGGTGGAAATTCAAGGAAAATGCTACAGTTAAGACTCTTTAAATGATCAGCTGCTGCTATTTATGTTGACTTATGGGCCTATGTCAGTCAGGGTCAATCATAGATGTTATGTCCTAGCTGTCTAGATTTGCAAGCCTGGACAGTAAAATAGGAAAGAAAGCACCCGGCCCCCCATGCACCTGATGGATCCAAAGGAACAGCAGAAACCTAAACAGTTTGGCACCGGTGACGTCACAGGAGTTGCCAGTCACTGTTGAGCTCAACATAGGACCGCCTTAGTGACTCCAACACCAGATTTCTCCCTCGGGGTTTACTTTGGAAGCCTTCCCCATGAGTGTGTATTTCCGCAAGACAGAGGAGGTTTGAGATCGGAGCTTTCCTTCTCCTGGATCAGCTGCCAATCACAGCTGAAGAGCCCCATATGCTTAAAGCAACTAGTTTTAAGGGACCAGTAATCCTCCTTTGCCCCTTCTCCTGTCAGTAGAAACAGTTCTGCTGGGCTTAGTAGCTAAGCCACATGTGAACACCAGAAGCTGAATTTAGTTGTCAAAGGCTATTTGGGGTGCATACCATTGGGAACATTTAATAGGTAGTGGGAGCTTGTCCCCATTACCACCCCTGGATATAACAACCTTAAGGAAAAATAACATGTTGACTATCTCCAGATAATATCAGCCTTCAAACAGTCTATGGATGTGATGGAGAGATTAGTCGTGGAAATTTATCCATAAGTCAAGGGAGTCTCAGAGGATTGGGTAGGAATTTTGGTGGATGAATCTCTGAGTACAGTGGATTCCAGATAATTGGGACAGCCGCTTATTTGGGACAACTCTTAAAGAACAAAAACTAATCAAGAAAATAGACAGCATTATCTTTGTTTATTTGTCACACTATGCTGCTTAATTGGGACAGGAGACTGTTGCTGAACAGTTTCTAACTACTGTCAGCCGCGTGCACTAGCATGGCCGTAAGACACCAGACTGTACTCGGAGCAAACAGTTTTTAAGTAGCGTCAGTTGTGTGTGTTTGTGTTCAAAAAGCAGTGATTTTTGTCGCTGATGGTTTGTGATAAATAGGCAGTAAGACAATTCAGAACTATTTTTCTCACAGTAATTTCAAGCATTGAGGCTAGGAGATGCCGTAAACAGCCATGAGTGAAAATAAAACTATTTCACTAGTTCAACAAGTTAAGAATAACGAAGAATTTGAAGGTATCAACAATCATCTTGAATGTTACAATAAAAATGAGGATTTGGAATCAAAAGAACATGGCAGCGTACACTGAAAGAATTCCTCTATTAATAACTATTATGAACTAATGCACAGTTTTATAGTACTGTAGCATTACAAGTAATGTTCTAATATGTTCTGCATTTCATTTAAATACATACATAATTTTTTACTCAATAAAATGGTAGTTTCTCTTTTTTATGCCTTTTAAAGCTCTGTGCACATGCGCCGGTCGTGCATGCAGCCTGTTACAGCCGTTCCGATCAGTACTCTTACCTTTTTCTTCTTACTTTTTAACTACGTTATTTTTTGTATTTTTTTTCCACGGTAACACGTCGAAGCTGCACCCTTTCTAACATGCTGGTAGAGAGAGTTTTATTTGGGTTTTTAGTGCTGGAAATAGTTACATCCTGACACACGGGACAGAAGCATGGTCGCATTGTTCATTCCAGGGACCAGCTGCTTGCGCTAATGCCGGCCGGTTTAGCGAGCAGAGCAGCGGACACCCCTGCTGAAATCTGGAGGAAAACACGCAGAGGATGCAAAGGGGGATCACAAAGTTGAGGAAAGAGGACCGGGTCGAGACAACAGAGACTTATGGAGAAGAGGAGTCGGTGGGTAATAAAATGGACTAGTTCACGGCACTGGCCAGGCGTCAGAGAACATTTCGGGAGTGCAGTGTTATGTGTTTCACTGGAATGGGGCTGCACGAGGAAATACCCAATCAAAACTTCTCCATGGACGGCTTCCAGACCGTTTCAGCTGACCGGAAGTGCACTGAGAGCAGTAAGCGTAAAGGAGTTGGGTGCTTGCTGTTCTGGTTAACAACAGATGGTGCACTTCGGGTCATATTAGGATCGAGGAACGTGTTTGTAGACCAGATATTGAACTTTTTACTGTTGGACTTCGGCCACATCCCACCTAGATACAACACTGGGCGGCACAGGAGGTCGTTTCTGCCTGTGGCCATCGAACTCGCAGCTCCTCCCGTGGAGGGTCAGACACCCTGAGCCAATAGACTGGTCCTGGACTTATTTTCCATCTGGCATAGTTTGCATTTTGTTGTTTGATTGTTTGTGGCTTTTGTATTGCTATATTTATGCTCTATTCTTGGTTGGTGCAGCTGTAACAAAACCCAATTTCCCTGGGAATCAGTACAGTATATCTATCTATCTACCTATCTATCTAAATTATTTCCACGAGTCTTCATTTAATTGGGGCAGACACTTAAATGGGCCAGAATATCCTGGTCCTGATGTGTCCGAATTAACCAGAATCCATGGTATATTTAAGACAGACACCAATAAACTTTTGGGCAACAGAGAGCCAGTTTATAAGGAACAGGCAGAGATGTGGCATTAGACCTTAGATTCATTGTATTCCTGTTGAATGACAGAGCTTCATGGCTCACTACTAAACCTATTTAAATGTTTGTCTATTTTTAATCAGTGGCTTTATAACATTAACCTTTGCCAATGAAACTCATTCCATATATTTCAGGATGCATTTCAAATTATTTATTTTTCTTTATTGGCGTCGCTATCGGTAATGGGCTAGACATACAGCTTGCCAACTATGGGTATAACTGGCAAAGTGGAACAATGAAACAGTGATTTCGATTTCTTTGACAGGTCACTAATCTGAAATCCCTGTTTTGACCTCAGTGACAAATTGTAAATCCACTTTGAAAAACTTTAATATAAGGCCTGCTAATATTTGAAGACTACTTGCTTTTCTCTGAGACTTTTCAAATCTGATGGCATCCTGTGATTTGTGCATAACCCTTACCAAAGTCCTGCAGTGGTTGCTAAACTACTTGGTGTGAACTGGGATTACCTGTCTGGATAGAAACAATATCATCAGAAGAGCAAAGGTAAGAGATAGTCTTCCTTAGTTTCTTCTCATAAAAAAGAGAGACTACCACTCAAGCAACACACATCAAAGTTGCTGGTGAACGCAGCAGGCCAGGCAGCATCTCTAGGAAGAGGTACAGTCTACCACTCAATAATGGTTGGAGGTTAACAGTGCTTGCAGTTAACTTTGCGAGATTTGAAACATCTAGTTGTAGATTTGGATTTTCTGCACAGCAAAATGTTTAATGAAGACCACATGGTATTTGAACAATGACTAAATAGAGTGAAACAGCAGTTGATGATTTGTGGCGCAACATTCCGATTAGATGGCGGTTTTTCATCCAGATATTCTTGCCTGTTTAGTAACACTAGAGTTTCAAGTTGCAGTGATTATAGATGCTGATTTGCAGGGATATGTGGTGGATTACTGAGCTAACACTTCAATGACGAAGGTGCTGATGTTTAGACGTGATGCCTGTCAGTGGCAGAAAATCCTCCTAGATCAACGTAAAAGAAATCATGGCACCTTTTCAAAATCGATGCTTATTCAACCAACATTTAATTGTTATCTAATATCAGTTAATGGTCCCCATTGTTAATTATGAGACGTTGACATATGACACATTTTCTGCTCCTACATCACAGTTCGAGCAGTAGTTTGATGTCCATGGAGAAACCTGGGAATTTTTAATGCCACTATAATGTGGCAGGTTCATTCTCTCTATGCAATTCTGGTGCTGACCATCCTCAGCTGGTCTGAAGAACATAAAATTACTGGCTAGACAAAGCCAGCAGGAGATGACATTCAGAGAAAAGCTTTCAGTACTGCTCAGAAGATGAGGATTAAAATCTGCAGCAATGTGGCATGCTGAAAAAGACTGTGTTAGCAAACTGAAGGACAACAGTGTGCAGGCACCATGGAAACAGAGCAGTTAGCGTGACACTATTAAAGCTTGGGTTGTTCCAGACTTCGGAGTTCAATTCCCACATTCTCTGTGAGGAGTTTGTACGTCCTTCCAGTGGAATGTGTGGGTTTCCTCCAGGTGCTCTGGTATCTTCCCACATTCCAAAGACATATTGGTTAGTAGGTTAATTTGTAATTGTAAATTATCTCGTGATTAGGCTAGGATTAAATTGATGGGTTGCTGGGCAGTACGGCTTGAAGGGCCGGAAGGGCCTGTTCTGTGCTGTATCTCTTAATGAAATAAATAACCAGTTGTGTCAGAAGGTACATTGTAATGTAATTTATGGCATGCTGTCCCACTGTATGCCTCTGTAAATACCTGGTACTGCTCTCGGCTGCAATTGTCCAGTGATACTTGTGAAGAAAACTCATTTCATAATTCCACCATGTTTAATATCAACGTCATGATCAATAACATCAGTAATTCAAGATCAAGAATGCTTAATCACATTTCAGGTACAAAACTTTAAGGTGAATGTAAGAATTGTTACTCCAGATCCAATAGAGTGCAAAAAAAACAATAAGTTAAAGAATACAATAGTAAAAAAAAACAACAAAATATAAAAATATAAGATAACTTATAAACATTGATAGTATGTACTGTTCATAAAGTGATTCCAGATACAGAAGTGTCTGAACATAACATGACTCTAATAGGAAATGATAAAGCTCAAAAACTTCAAAGTTCAAAGTAAATTTGTTACCAACGTACAAAAATGCCCCACATAACATTGAGGTTTGCTTCCTTGCAGGCATTCCCTGTAAATACAAAGAAAATGGAATCAATGAAAAACAGGACACAAAGATGGACAAACAACTAATAAGCAATAGAAAACAAATTGTACAAATGCAAAAAGAAAATAAAAATAAATAATATCAATAAATAAATAAATAACAACTATTGAGAACATGAGTTGTAAATTGCTTGAAGGTGTTTACATCAGTTGTAATGGAATGAATGTTGAGTGAAGTTATCCACACTGGTTCAAGAGCCTGATGGTTAAGGGGTAATAGCTGTTACTGAACCTGGTGGTGTGGGACCTTCTTCCTGATGGCAGTAGTGAGAAGAGAACATGGCCTGGATGGTGGGATTTTTGATGCTGGGTGCTGCTTTCCTGGTACATCAAATCTTGTAGATATACTCATTGGTGGGGTGGACTTTACCTGTGAGGAATTGTGAAAGAAGTGTTGGTGGGGTTATGGAGGATTGGGTTAGTAATTGGAGGTGTTAATCAGCCTTACTGCTTGGGGAAAGTCATTTTTTGAGTTTGATGGTTCTGGCTTGGATGTTAAGTAGCCTCCTCCCTGAAGGGAGTGGGACAAACAGGGATGGGTGGATCTTTCATAATATTTCTAGCCTTTTTCCAGCATCTTTCTGTATATATGTGCTTGATAGCTTGTGGGCTGGTGTCAATGATGTGTTAGGCAGTTATGACTACCCATTGTAGGACCTTCCTGTCCACCACACTGCAATTTCCATACCATGCAGTGATGTAGCATGTTAGGATGCTCTCTAATGTGCATCTGTAGAAGTTCATGAGTGTTGATGTGCACTAACCAGCTTTCTTCAGCCTCCTCAGAAAGTAAAGGTGTTGGTGAGCTTTCTTGATTGTGTAAGGTATGGTATGAGACCTAGAGAGGTTGTGTAAGATGTGCACTCCCAGGAGTCTGAAACTGCTCACAGTTTCCTCTGCTGTGCCACTGATATAAATATATGTCTGCAGATATGCTGCTGGCTTTGGAAATGATGGACGTTCTTTATTGTTGATAATAATCCAACTGCTTGAATAAGGTCTTGTAAGGGAACGCTCCTATCCTTGACACTTGCTTTATGCTTCCTATTTTAGTTGGGCCTCACTCTGGAAATCTGATCCTAAATCTTTTCAACTTTTCATTACCCTCTCTTTAAGAAACTTCTTAGAATCCATGTTTCTTTTGTTAAACTTTTCATGCCTGTTCCTTATTTAGCTTATTTGACAACTCTAGTAAGACCCTTGGGGATCTTTCTGTGTTAAAGGCATCATATAAATGAATTTGTTTCTGATGATTGTGGGTCAGGTATTTTTAAAAAGTCATGACATCGACTGGTATTGCAGGTTGGGGTACTACACAGGATTGAAGTAAGCTGCAGAGAGTTGTAAACTTAATCAGCTCCAAAATAGGCGCTAGCCTCCATGGTATCTAGGACAGCTTCAAGGATCAATGCCTCAAAAAGGTAGCGCCCATCATTAAAGACCCTCATCAGCAATGTGCTACCATCAGGAAAGAGGCACAAAATCATGAAGGCACGCATTTAAGGATTCAGGAACAGATCCTTCCCCTCTGCCATCCAATTTCTTAATGGACATTGAACCTCACTATTCTTTATTTCTTTTTTTGCACTACTTATTTAATTTAACTATTTAAAATATAAATACTGTAATTCACAGTTTTTTCCCTATAGTTATGTATTGCATTTTACTGCTGCCACAAAGGTGACAAATTTCACAGCATATGCCAGTGATATTAAAACTGATTCTGATATGTTGACTAAATTATACTGCACCATCCTTAAGAAATCTTATGATGTATCAGTCCATTTGGCTCAATCAATTCATGTTGGTTTTTATACTGCACTTAAAGATCATCTAATTATTCCTCATAGAAAGCTATCAGTTTAACCGTTTTTCATTGTCCCACGTTTTCCCTAGCCAACCTCAAGTGCATCGATACTACTTGCTAAAAGTAGTAGTTGTTTTTATAAATTCTACAATTTCACCGTTGTTTGGGCAAAAAAATTTCTTAAGAATACCCCATTTGATTATTTTAGTAATGGTAGTCTCTAGTAATCCTCTCCCCCAACAAGTGTAAACACCTTTCTTAATAAAATATATTAAAATCGTTGATATCTTAAAGTTACTAATTTCTCAGCGTTATTTTCTCAAGAGAAAAGAGGGACAGTTTATTTATCCTGATATGGATGCTTTTGTGTTTCTGTTATTAAGTTGTAAATCTTCTCCAAACCAATTCTAGTACGTGTGATTCCTTTCATATAATCGAAGTTCAAGGTACATTTGAGTATGTAGACTATATACAACCTTGAGATTCTACTTATTGCAGGCAGCCAGACAACAAAGAAACAGAATAGAACCCATTAAAAAAAAACTACACAGCAGACTGACAAAGAGCCAGTGTGCGAAAAAAGGAACAAATTGTACAACAATAGAAAGGTAAACAATGTACACAGAGCATAAACCACAGAGTCAGCAAAAGTGAGTCCTTAGCCACGGAGGTAGATCTGTGCTGCAGGTAGTCCAGGAGCCTAATGGCTGCAGGCCACAGGCATGGAGCCAGTTCTGTGTTGAGCTGAGTAAAACTCATAGAGTAGTACAATGAACACCAGTTCAGCCTTTGCCCTTGACCTTGATACTTTGATCTTTTTAATCTTTTCTGTGCTTAAGTTGGCCATATACGGTTCTTTGCTCTGGGGCCCAGGCCCTGCTGCTTCGACCTGACCCCAAATCTGCTCCAGCAATGGCTGCCACAGCCGTAACTGCATTCTCGAGAATCCATTTCACGGAGTCCTTCAGGGTAGGGCAAAAACGTTGGGTTGTACAGATGGTTCAAATGCACAGCGCCCAAATGGAAATTTCAGGCTGCCAATTGCCGTGATCGTAATCCAGTAAAATAGTTAGTAGTTTTGTTTGCTGCCTATAAAGCATCGCCATGTTTTGCCAGCACCATCTGTACAGCACTGTATAATACAGTAAATAGAAGTGTTTGCAGAACTATTAAGTATAATCTAATCAAATTTCAATTCTGGTTTAGCAATAATTCCCTACTTTCATTCTTGTCCCTTTAGAAATAAATACGATGTTCTTTTCCTTCTGGTCTTCTTAATCTTTGGCACCTTTCTGTACTCTGAAATTCCTGTGATCCACCACCTTTACCAAGACTGCGAGGACCAAGCAAACCTGAATGATTAATAGCTTCAGATCTGTGAGTAGGGTGAGATTAGTGATTAATGTTGCTTTACAATTAATAGTTCTGTGGCCTTTGATGTGAAGATTAACTGCAGATGTCTGAGTTTAGTTTGCTAATGTAGTAGTCAGCCCAGAGAGCAGTTGTGCTAGTTCAATTCAGTGGTAATATTTAACCCTGAAATAAATGAAAATAATTTTCAGGGACCAAATCTGACAAAGGCAGTTCAAAAAGATTTGAGAAATTTATGATACCTTTTGACAACAGGCATTGTGCAATAATCTGCCTAATGATCCTAAGTCCAGAAAGAGCAGTCATAGGAAACACAACATACAACACTTCGAATGTGGATTCAGGTGCCACTTAAAGAGCCATGTAGCTTACAAATGAATTATTGACAAAGCAGACATCCATTTGCTTGCTTCTGTTAGTGTTTATATCATATTTCAGCTAATAAATAGTATTTCTGAAGAATTTAATCTCAAGAAATTGTTTTCATTTTGTTCAGTGGTATGTCTGCCCAGGGCAGTTTCATTCAGTCTCATTGACTATATGTTGAAAGTCCCCACCAATGAGTGGCTTCAGATCTATTCCTGTTAGATGAAAATTTAAAAATGCAGTTTCAAGTTGCATCTTACAAAAGGTGCAGTACATCACTCACAAGTAAAGCCCTCCCAACCATAAGATCACAGGACCGTGAGACATAGGAGTAGAATTAGGCCATTCAGCCCATCGAGTCTGCTCCGCCATTCCATCATGGCTGATCCCAGATTCCACTCAACCCCATACACTTGCCTCTTGTCATATCCTTTGATGCCCTGACCTATCAGGAAATGATCAATATCTGCCTTAAATATACCCACGGACTTGGTCTCCACCGCATTCTGTGGCAGAGTATTCCACAGATTCACTGCTCCTTGGCTAAAAAAAAATCCTCTTTACCTCCGTTCTAAAAGGTCACCCTATAAATTTGAGACTGTGCCCTCTAGTTTTGGATGCGCCCACCAAAGGAAACATCCTCTCCACATCCACCCTATCTAGTCCTTTCAACATTTGGTAGGTTATGATGAGCTCCCCACGTATTCTTCTAAATTCCAGTAAGTACAGGCTTAAGGCTGCCAAGCGCTCCTCAGATGTTAATATCTTAATTCCTGGAATCGTTCTTGTGAACCTCCTCGGGACTCTCTCCAATGACAACACATTCATGGTCTTATGCTCATATGGTCTTATCCTTTCTGAGATATGGGGCCCAAAACTGTTGACAATACACCAAGCATGGCTGGACTAGAGTCTTATAAAGGATTAGCATTATCTCCTTGTTTTTATATTCTATTCCCCTTGAAATAAATGCCAACATTGCATTTACCTTCTTTAGCACAGACTCAACTTATAAATTAACCTTCTGGAAGTCTTGCACAAGGACTCCTAAGTCCCTCTGCACCTCTGATGTTTGAACCTTCTCCCCATTTAAACAATAGTCCACATTATTTCTCCCCATTTAAATAATTCTTCCTTTTACCAAAATACATTATCATGTATTTCTCAACACTGTATTCTGTCTGCCACTTTTTGCCCATTCTTCCAATTTGTCTATGTCCTGCTGCAATCGCATTGTTTCCTCAGCCCTACCTACCCCTCCACCTAACCTCGTATTATCCGCAAAATTTGCCACAAAGCCATCAAGTCCAATTTCCAAATCATTGACAAACAATATAAAAAGTAGCCGTGTCCCGATACTGACACCTAAGGAATACCACTAATCACTGGCAACCAACCAGAAAAAGCCCCTTTTACTCCCGTTCACTGCCTCCTACCTGTCAGCCATTCCTCTATCCATGCCAGTATCTTTCCTGCAACACCATTAGATTTTATCTAGATTTTAAGCAGTCTCATGCATAGCACCTTATCAAATGCCTACTGAAAATCCAAGTAAATGACATCCACTGCCTCTCTTTTGTCCACTCTTGCCTCTCTTGCTACTTCCCTGAAGAACTCTAAAAAATTTTTCAGGCAAGATTTCCCTCTACAGAAACTATGTTGACTTCAACTTGTTTTATTATTAGTCTCCAAGTATCTTGAAATCTTGTCCTTAATAATGGACTCCAACACTTTCCCAGCCACTGAGGTTAGGATAACTCAGTGGTCCCCAACCTCCGGTCCGTGGACTGATACCGATCCGTGAAGCATGCAGTGGTGCAGCGGTGGCCAGAACGCGCCCAGCACATCTTTAAGAAAAAACTGCAATAAACAAGCTAATTAATTAGGGCCATCTGGCATGTAAATGTCGGCCCAGATCAGAGGTGACGCAATCGGCAATTGTGAACTATTCCCAGAAACTTCAGCCATCTCTGCTCTGCAGTCATTCCTTCTCCAATCCACCTGGGCAACCTCATTTCTCATGCCTCTGTAATTCCCTTTATTCCATTGTGATACTGATACATGTGAGTTATGCTTCTCCCTCTTAGACTGCAGTAACTGCAATCGTATTATGATCACTTATGATCCAATCCATGTGGAAAAAGAGACGGGTCCCTCAACAGCTGAAAGATGCCAGCATAGTCCACATCTACAAGAGGAAAGGCAACCACCGAGGCATCTCCCTCTTGTCCATTGCGTGGAAGATTCTGGCCCGTGTCCTGCTCAACCGCCTTCTCCAACATCTTGAGCAAGGTCTGCTCCCAGAAAGCCAGTGCGGCTTCCGTGCTGAACGTGGGACCGCGGACATGGTTTTTGCTGCGCGCCAACTCCAGGAAAAATGCCAGGAGCAACACAGCGACCTCTTCGTGACCTTTGTTGATCTAACCAAGGCTTTCGATACGGTCAGCAGAGAAGGCTTGTGGAAGATCATGGAGAAGTTTGGCTGCCCCAGCAAGTTCATCACAATCGTCCAGCAGTTCCACAACGGTATGATGGTGAAAGTACTGGATGACGGCGACGAGTCGGAGGCCTTCCCAGTGACAAATGGTGTCAAACAAGGCTGCGTTCTTGCCCCGACTCTGTTCAGTATGGTATTCTCTGCCATGCTGACAGATGCCTTCCATAACTACGAAGAAGGAATCCACGTCAGGTACAGGACTGACGGCAAGTTGTTCAACCTTAGGCGCCTGCAGGCAGTTACAAAGGTGCGAGAGACTGTCATCAGAGACTTGTTGTTTGCTGATGACTGCGCACTCAACGCCAGCACAGAGCAGGAGATGCAGTGTGAAATGGACTGCTTCTCACAAGCCTGCGACAACTTCGGTCTCACTATCAGCACCAAAAAGACCGAAGTTATGTACCAGCCTGCCCCAGGAAAGCCATACCAGGAGCCGCCAATCACGGTAAAGGGCCAGAACCTCCAGGCAGTCGACAACTTCACCTACCTGGGCAGCATACTCTCTCACGCAGCGAACATAGACGCTGAGGTCAACAACAGGATTGCCAAAGCCAGCGTCGCCTTTGGGAGACTCCGTGAGAACGTCTGGGAGCGGAGTGGACTCAGCCTTACCACCAAGCTGAAGCAGTGGTTCTTACCACCCTCCTTTACGCCAGCGAGACCTGGACTGTCTACAGCAGACACGCCAAACAGCTCAACCACTTTTACCTGAGCTGTCTCCGCAGACTCCTCCATATCAGGTGGCAGGACAAAGTCCCCGACACGGAAGTCCTGGAACGAGCTGGGCTCTGCAGCATCTACACCCCCCTGCTGAAAGCCCAAGCCAGGTGGGCTGGACATGTGGTCAGAATGCCAGACAGCCGATTGCCTAAGCAGCTGCTGTACAGAGAACTGTGTCAGGGCAAGCGCTCAGTCAGGGGGCAGAAGAAACGTTACAAAGACTGCCTCAAAGCGTCCCTCAAAGGCCTGGGTGTCGACATCAACATGTGGGAGACGCTTGCCCTCGACCGTCCAGCTTGGCGCAGCAAGATCACCACAGGAGCCCGTGCAGCTGAAGTCAGGCGCATCATCGAGGCGCAACGAAAGCGTGCTGTGCGCAAGGCCCGAGCAGCATCCACTGCCACGACAGCACCCATCCACTTGTGTCCCACATGTGGGCGAGCCTTGAAGGCCCGGATTGGCCTCATCAGTCACCTCCGGACCCACAGCCACCAATCTCCCATTTGACTTTGAAGCCATGGTCATCATCGACTATGAAGGACGAACAACAACATTATGATCACTGCCTCCTTCAGAGTCCCTTTACATTAAGCTTCCCAATAAGATTTGGGTTATGACACAGCATCCAATCTAAGACTGCTTTTCCCTGAGTAGGTTCAAGCATAAGCTACTCTAAGAAGCCACCTTTCAACAAATTCCCTTTCTTGCAATCCGACATCAACCTAATTTTCCAAATCCCATTGCATATTGAAGTCTCCGATTACAATAGTGCTATTATCATTTTAAATGCATTTTCCAGCTCCTTTTGCAATCTCAACCTCATATCTGGGCTACTATTTGGATGCGTATGTATAAATCTCTCGATGATTTTTTTTACCCTTGAAGTTTCTTAACCCCATTCATAAAGATTCAACATTCTCTGACCCTCTATCACCTCTTTCTAAAGATGCAATTCCACTCCAACCACAGAGGCACACCACCGCCTATGACTTCCTGGTTGTCCTTTTGATACAAAGTTTATCCTTTGATATTAAGCTCCCAGCTGTGGCCCTCTTTCAACCACGACTAAGTGATGCCCATAACGTTATAACGACTAATCTCGAAATGCATTATGAGATTACTACCCTTGAGGTCCTACTTCTCAGCTTCTTTCCTAACTTGCTGTATTCTTTCTTCAGGACCTCCTCCTTTTTTCTACCTATGTTGTTGATACCCATATGTACCACAACTTCTGGTTACTCACCCTCCTTTTTCAGGATATTGTGGACGCATTCAGAAACATTGCGGGCCCGGGCACCTGGGAGGCAAACTACCTTTAATGTCCACAGAATCACCTATCTGTACCCCTGACTATGGAATCTGCTATTGCTGCCATCTTCTTCAGTTCCCTACCCTTCTGAGCCACAGGGCCAGACAGTGTCATAGACATGGCTGCTGCTGCTTCCACAGGTAGGTCAACCCCACGACAGTACTTATTGCTGAGGGAGACAGCCACAGGGGAGCTCTCCACCATCTGACGTTCTCCCTTCCCTCTCCTGACAGTAACCCATTTATCTGTCATAGGCAAGTAGCATCCATCATCAGAGATCCTCACCACCCAGGTTATGCACATTTCTCACTGCCGTCATGAGGTAGAAGGTACAAGAGCTTCAGGACTTGCAGCACCAGGTTCAAGATCCTGTTACTACCCCACAGCCATTAGGCTTTTGAACAAACGGATTAACTACACTCACTTGCCCATCCATTGAAGTTTTCCTACAACCAATAGTCTTACTTTAAGGACTCTTTACCTTGTTATTTCATGTTCATGTTATTTATTGCTATTTATTTATATTTGCATTTGCACAGTTTGTTGTCTTCTGCACTCTAGTTGATCTTTCATTGATCCTGTTATAGTTGCTATTCTATAGATTTTCTGAGCATTCCCCAGGAAAATGAATCTTAGGGTTGTATATGGTGACATATGTACTTAGATAATAAAACTTACTTTGAACTTTGATTAGCACTGATTTTTCTCCCCAGATCTTCCCGTCCTTTTAAGTATTTCATAGACAAGAGAAAATCTGCTGATGCTGGAAAGCTGAGCAATACACACAAAATGCTGAAGGAACTCAGCAGGCCAGGCAGCATCTTTGGAAAAAAGTCCAGTCGATGTTTCAGACTGGAACCCTTCAACAGGCTTAGCTCCTTCTAAGCATTTCCAGTGTTCTCTGTTTTTATTTTGGATTTCAAGTAACTGCAGTCTTTTACCTTTAAACTTTATTATACATTTATAGACTTAATTAACGTGTGGAGGGTTGTGGAGAGAATAGGTTGTCGAAGTGAGTGAAAATATTTGTGTTAATCTGGTAATGGGTGTATGTGTATGTGTAGTATCTCTGAGTATTAAATTACGGCATTTACGCTACTGTAGGGATCATCTTAACATATTTGTCAGTCATGATATCTTACTGGAATCACATCATTGTATGAAGCTTCTCCATCCAGGCAGATAAATGATTCACCAGAACTTCAATATTTTGCTAAGAAGCTGATTTTTTTTTCTACATGATTTTTCTGGCCTCTTATTCCTGCCTAATATCCATAATGTGTGTTGCTGCTGTGTAGCTGATATGGAAGTGTGCCTTGCAGCCTAACACTCTTCCCTAATTCATAAACACAAGAAATTCTGCAGATTGGGAAATCCTAAGCAACACATACAAAATGCTGGAGGAAATCAGCAGGTCAGGCAGCGTCTATGGAAATGAATAAATGGTCGACATTTCAGGACGAGAGCCTTCTTAAAGACAGGAAAGGAATGGGGAAGATGCCAGAATAAAAAGGTGGCAGGAGGGGAAGGAGGATAGCTAGAAGGTGATAGGTGAGGCCAGGTGAGTAGGAAAGATAAAGGGCAGGAGGGGAAGGAATCTGACAGGAGAGGAGAGTGGACCAAAGCAGAAAGTGAAGGAGGAGGCTGTTAAAGACAAGCACTACAACATTCTACTTACAGAATGGCTCTAGCTCAATACTGAGGGCAAGGACCAGGTCATCGTTGCCACTTCCGGTTCCGAATGAACCACCCACATTGCCCACTGGGAACTAAAGTTCTTTATTATGTACACACATAATTACACAAAGGGAAACCAAAGGGAGCTGATAAGCAGGTGAGAAGAAGTAAGAGTTCAGAGAAAGAACAGAAGAAGAGGGGAAGGGGAGGGAAAACAAAATTACTGGAAGGAGAAATTGATATTTATGCCATCAGTTTAGAGACTACCCAGACAGAATATAAGGTGTTGCTCCTCCACCCTGAGGGTAGCTTCATCATGGCACAAGAGAAGCCCATGAAGCAGCATGTTGGAAGGTGAATAGGAATCGGAATTAAAATGCTTGGCCACTGGGAAGATCGACTTTTGGAAAATGGAGGTGCTCAATGAAGCGGTCCCCCAATTTACGATGGATCTCAACAATGTAGAGGAAGCTTTATTGAGAGCACCGGACACAATAGACGACCCAGGAGATTCACAGGTGAAGTGGTGCCTCACCTGGATGGTCTGTTTGGAATCCTGAATGGAGGTGAGGGAGGAGGTTTATGGGCAGATTTAGCACTTTGGCCATTTGCATGGACAAGTGCCTGGAGGGAGATTAGTAGGGAAGGAGGAATAGACGAGAGAATCATGGAGAGAGTGATCCCTGTGGAAAGTGGAGGGGGGGGCAAAATAGGTTTGGTGGTAGAATCCCCTTGGAGATAGCAGAAGTTGAGCAGAATGATGGGTTGGATTTGAAGGTTCATAGGGTGGTAGGTAAGGACAAGAGAAACTCTGTCACTGTTCAAGAGGCAGGAAGATAGGATAAGTGCAGATGTTTGGGAAATGGAGAAGGTGTGGGTGAGGGCAGAATCAATGGTGGAGGAAGGGAAACCCCATTCATTGAAGAAGGAGGACATCTCTGATGTCCTGGAAAGGAAAGCTGCATTCTGGGAACAGATGCAATGGAGATAAAGGAACTGAGAAAAGAGAATAGCATTTTTACAGGAGACAAGTGGGGAAGAGGTATACTCAAAATAAACAAGGGAATCAGTAGGTTTATAAAAGATTTCCATTGACAGTTTGTCTCCAGAGATGGAGACAGAGAGATCAAGAAAGGGGAGTGAAGTGTCGGAAATGGACCAAGTGAAATTAACTGCAAGGTGGAAGGTGATGAAATTGACGAGCTCAGCATTGATGTAATCATCGATGGAGCTGAGGAAGAGTTGGGGAGCATTACTGGGGAAGACTTGGAACATGGACTGTTCCAGGTAGCTGATGAAAAGACAAGCATATCTGGGGCCAATGAAGGTGCAATCTCTTCTCTAATTACCCCAAAAAAGGATCAATTCTTATGGTTTGGTGCTCGGCTTTTCTCTTGTTTGTAAATTCTTATTCTTTGGCATTGATAATCTTTTACAATATAATTTGTGTACTGGTGTTTTAAACAAAATACTTCCAATTCATTTTTCATGAAGGTATTGATAATGGAGGCTGCGAGGATTGTTACTGAAGCAAAAACATCCTTAGGTTGTATAGAAACATAGAAACTTAGGAAATCTACAGCACAATACAGGCCCTCCGGCCCACAAAGCTGTGCCGACCATGTCCTTACCTTAGAACTACCTAGGCTTACCCATAGCCCTCTGTTTTTCTAAGCTTCATGTATCTATCTGGGAATCTCTTAAAAGACTCTATCATTTCTGCCTCCACCACTGCCACCGGCAGCCCATTCCACACACTCACCACTCTCTGCGTAAAGAACTTACCCCTGACATCTCCTCTGTACCTACTTCCAAGCACATTAAAATTATACCCTCTCATGCAAGCCACTTCAGCCCTGGGAAAAAGCCTCTGACTACCCACATGATCAATGCCTCTCATTATCTTGTACACCTCTATCAGGTCACCTCTCATCCTCCATCGCTCCAAGGAGAAAAGGCTGAGTTCACTCAACCTATTCTCATAAAGCATGCTCCCCAATCCAGGCAACATCCTTGTAAATCTCCTCCACACCCTTTGTATGGTTTCCATATCTTTCCTGTAATGAGGTGACCAGAAGTGAGCACAGTACTCCAAGTGGGGTCTGACCAGGATCCTATATAGCTGCAACATTACCCCTTGGCTCTTAAACGCAATCCCACAGTTGATGAAGGCCAACACACCGTATGCCTTCTTAACCACTGAGTCAACCTGTGCAGCAGCTTTGAGTGTCCTACGGACTCGGACCCCAAGATCCCTCTGAACCTCCACACTGCCAAGAGTCTTACCATTAATGCTATATTCTGCCATCATATTTTACCTACCAAAATGAACCACCTCACACTTATTTAGGTTGAACTCCAACTGCTACTTCTCAGCCCAGTTTTGCATCTTATCAATGTCCCACTGTAACTTCTGACAGCCCTCCACACTATCCACAACACTCCCAACCTTTGTGTCATAGCAAATTTACTAGCCCATCCCTCCACTTCCTCATCCAGGACATTTATAAAAATCACAAAGAGTAGGTGTCCCAGAACAGATCCTTGAGGCACACCATTGGTCACCGACCTCCTTGAAAAATATGACCCATTTACAACCACTCTGCCTTCTTTGGGCAAGCCAGTTCTAGATCCACAAAGCAATGTCCTCTTGGATTCCATGCCTCCTTACTTTCTCAATAAGCCTTGCATGGGGTACCTAATCAAATGCCTTGCTGAAATCCATATACACTACATCTATGGCTCTACCTTCATCAATGTGTTTAGTCACATCCTCCAAAAATTCAATCGGAGTCATAAGGCATGACTTGCCTTTGACAAAACCATGCTGACTATTCCTAATCATATTATGCCTCTCCAAATGTTCATAAATCCTGCCTCTCAGGATCTTCTCCATCAACTTACCAACCAGTGAAGTAAGACTCATTGGTCTATAATTTCCTGGGCCATCTTGACTCCCTTTCTTATGATGATTATGAAGACACGTAGTCCTCTTTTATTGTCATTTAGTATTGCATGCGTTAAGAAATGATACATTATTTCCTCTGGTGTGATATCACAAAACACAGGACAAACCAAGACTGAAAAAACTGACAAAACCACATAATTATAACATATAGTTACAAACAGTGTAACAATACCATAACTTGATGAAGAAGTCTGTGAGCACAGTAAAGTTCAAAGTTTCTCAAATGTCCCACATCTCACACAGACGGGAGAAGGAAGAAAAACTCTCCCTGCCATGCCAACCACAATCCGACTCTGAGTCATGTGAAAACTTCGAGCTCTGATCAGCTCTCCGACACCGAGTACTGAGCACCATCTCTGTCCGAATGATTTGACTTCCTTCTCGGTCGCCAAAAGCAGGCAAGGCCGGGGATTTTGAGGCCTACCCTCCGAAAGATTCATGACTGCACAGTAACGACAGCAGCGAACGGGCGTTTCAGAAATTTCTCCAGAGGTTCCTCTGTGCTTTCCCGTCCATTCTCCATCAAATCAGAATTGTCCACGGCCCCTATTTAACAGATACAATATCATTTTCACTGGAGAGCTGCGCACACGCGGCACGCTGCCACCTTCTCCTCCTGTATCTTGAAACAACATCTGCAACCCTCCAATGCTCTGGAACCTCTCCCGTCCTCATTGATGATGCAAAGATCATCACCAGTGGCTCAGCAATCTGCTCCCTCCCACCGTAGCCTGGGGTACATCCCGTCCGGTCCCGGTGACTTATCCAACTTGATGCTTTCCAAAAGCTCCAGCACATCCTCTTGCTTAATACCTACATGCTCAACCTTTTCAGTCCGCTGCGAGTCATCCCTACAATCGCCAAGATCCTGAAGCAGATACTGAATACTGAACACTGAAGACTGAAGCAAAGTATTCATTAAGTATTGTATAGTAAAAAGACACATTTTGTGAGGATTTTAAATGATTGTTTTACTTAGACTGAGAGTAGTTCTTTCATAACGAAAGCATTCATTTTTCTATTGGTGCCATTAGCAACAAAAATTCAAATCTGTCTCTCAGTTGTCTGAGAGGGTATTTACACTTTAACAATACAGCATTCAGTCTGGCAACACACACAAAATGCTGGAGGAACTCAGCAGGCCAGGCAGCATCTATGGAGAAAAAGCACAGTCGACGTTTCACGCCAAAACCCTTCAGCAGGACTGGAGAAAATGAAAGCTGATGAGTAGATTTGAAAGGTGGGTGGAGGGGAAAGAGAAACACCAGGTGATAGGTGAAACTTGGAGGGGAAGGAATGAAGCAGAGAGCTAGGAAGTTGATCAATGAAAGAGACAGAAGGCCATGGAAGTTAAAAAAAAAGGGGTGGGTGAAGAACCAGAGGGAGGCGATGAGCGGGCAAGGAGATAACATGAGAGAGGGGAAAGGGATGTGAAATGGTGAAGTGGGGGGAGGCATTACTGGCAGTTTGAGAAATCAATGTTCATGCCATCAGGTTGGAGGCTACTCAAACGGAATATGAGGTGTTGTTCCTTCAACCGAAGTGTGGCCTTATCACGAGAGTGGATGAGGCCATGGATGGACATATTTTCTCTTGTTTGTGTTCAGCATACGGACAGTTTCTGATGCTAGTGCTTTGCTAATCTACTCCTTTTGTTGTTGGAAATGACGTAAATTAACTAGGGACATTGTTTTTTTGATAACTTATTTTCAATTCAGTAACTGAAGAAAGTGGGATTAAAAACTGGAAACAAGAAGATCTGTAGATGCTGGAATTCCAAGCAACACACACAAAATGCTGGAGAAACTCAGCAGGCCAGGTAGCATTTATGGAAAAAAGTACAGTCGACATTTCGGGCCAAAACCCTTCGGCAGGACATTAAAAATTGGATTAAAATTTGGAAAACCTGCAGATGCTGGAAATAGGCAGCAAGCCAAGTAGAGACACAGAATTAAAATTTTAGATCAAATTTCAGAGAAAGAGTCTTCATTCAGACATACTAATTTTGTTTCCCTTTCCAGGGATGCTGGCTCTCTTGAGGTAGTTTTCAACATTGTCTCATTTTATTTGCAATATGACAGATGCTTTGATTAGTTTTAGTCATACTGTTAGCAAATGTAAGATGATAAATATAATGTGTTTCAATATTCTTCAAATAAAGAAATGTTTACATATTTTTTTCAACATCTCTCTGTTACCTCACATAATTCTGAGAAACAATTTGATTGTCTTTACTCACTCCCATATGAGGAATTCATCTGGAGCCTTAACATTATTTATTTTTATTTGCACAACTTGTCATTAGCACTTTGATTGCTTGTAAGTGTTTGTTTATGTATATTTTTTCATAAATTCTATTGTATTTCTTTATTTTTCTCAAGAAAATGAAGCTCAAGGTAGTATACAGTAACATATATGTACTTCTGATAATAAATTAACTTTGACCTACCTCGACTTTGGCTTTGAAATGTTCACATAATGCTGACAATATTGATTCTTGTCTTAGTGCACAACTGTGGATCCAATTATGTGAAACACTATGATACGCTTGAAATACTTGCTGTCGACTAAAGCTCTGACAAAAACTTTAGAAAGGCAGGATCACTCTGCCTGCAGAAGGTGATGGAAGACACACCATGTGTTTGACTGCTTCGTAAGCGCTGTTCTGTGACACGAGTAATTTCAGACCATCTGATTTTTAGGTGTAGCTCTGGATATCTTCGTTGATGAGACCAAGAGATGGTGGATGTCCAAAATATGCAGAACGAAATCACCAAGTTCATGTTTTAATTCCAATGGGAGGAGGGCACAATCATGATCAACAACCAGCGTCAAGCCAAAAAGATATACCTTCAGCAGAAGATATATAATCATCTTACAAGCATGACCAAGGTCAAGTACACATGTTTATATCCAATCTGCCAAAAGCAGTACCACCAGACTCAATGCTCCATGCTGGACTTAAGTATTCATTAGGGAAAATCACTAATGACAGCACCTCATTATATAGGCATAAATAACTGACATGTCATGGCCTCCATATATAATTGTGGCCATTGTTGTTTAACAATAGCAGGCCTATAATTGAGCCACACTAAGGTACAGTGACTAGCTCCATAGCGCTTAGTCTTGGCTTCCTTAGGAATAGTTGGTAAAGTGAGAGTGGCTCCCCTTGACTGCCAGGTGATTTGAGTTGACAGTGAGATCATGAGCCCAAGTAACATTGAAGGGAATGGGAATCAATGGCAAGACCTACTACAGGTTAGAGCAAAAATAAAGTAGTGTGGTTGCACTGCTGGGTACTGGCCTCTGGTTGGGTAGAGGACCTTCATACAAAATCACTGAAAAACTGCTGAATTTGAACATGCAAGTGGTTGCCAGTCCTTAATGTTGATCCCAACTTCATTGCCCTGTGCATCACCACCACTACAACACACTGAGGTTTTGAAACCCTCACCCGCTCATCCATTTGGATCTCACTGTATCCCTTCAAATCCTAAGGAATTCCAGAAGTCCTTGCAGCTCAAGTTCTGGGAGCCCCCTCTGGCCCAGGTTTTCTCACTTTATCAATTTCAACAATGATGACTAATGTAATAAAGCCTTAATTGCATAAAGGAAATCATTGCTAGTCCAATGCTGAGGACTACTGGATCTCCATAATGTAAAGTATTTGAATGGGATATAGGTGATGTGGTCAAATATGTTTTTATGTGTATTTTAATGTATTTTCATGTATTTTAGATTGGGATTTGGTAACATGGAGAGACAGTGGACTATCAAATCACCTGCCCTTGTTACAAATTTGAAAGAGATATCTTTGCCATAAACTTTTCAGATGCCATACGGGAGCTTACACATTGGGAACTTAAAATAAAAGGTATTGTTCAGCCATGTACAAGAACATTTTCTCTGAGAAGCTGGTGACAGGCTTTCTTCCTGAGCCACAGTGTGATTTAAAATCAGTGGGAGCAGTACCCTCTTCAGAAGGGAGGTGACTTGGAATTGAAGTTGCATGAAAACCAGAACAGGTAAGGACAACAGATTTCCTTTGAGAAGCATATGGTTTTCCAATAACAGTGCCATAGTTTCTTGATAAATTTTACAGAAATTATTGTTTGAAAACTAAATTCAGGCTGTCTTTCTTCTTTAGTAAGATTTTAATTAACCTTCTTGAACATTATTAGCCTAGTTGTCTGCAAAGTAACCAAATAACTTTTCCACTACACCATTGCACATAGTTTCCAATTTCTGTCCATTTGTAGTGTACTTGAATAGTCAGTCAGAGATATTTAAAATTATTGCTGCTGATTGTGGAAGGTGGGAAGAAGTCATATACAGTGGTAATTATATTAATAGGACACTTTCAGTTGCTCTTAAATATTAGCTTGCTCACATGCAACTTCATTCACCTCACCCCTTCACCGTCCTACTCTTGCACCTCTCTTTCCCGGCACAGTTGGACACAGGAGACTGTAGTTACTGGAACCTGGAGCAACAAGTAATCTGTGGGACCTACTCAACAGTTGGAGCAGCATGTGTGGGATGAAAAGATTTTTTTTTCTGTCTCTATCTATCACTTCCCTGCCTCTGTCTCCCAACTCCACTCCTGCATCTTTCCTTCCTGGCTCCATCTGCCGATCTTATTTCATATGGTCTAACAATCATCTACTGGATCCTCTTTCACCACTCTTCACTTCTTCATTATATTGACTATCTTCCCTCTCCACTCAGTCGTGTGCAAGCTTTTGACTTAAAACACCATGAATTTCTTTGCCTATGACGATGCTACTTGATCTGCTGAGTTCCTCCATCTCAGTTGTCTGTTTGCATTGTAAACTATTGATTTTGGCACCAATCTGTGGAAATGCTGTCAGATTTTCCACTATTCCCAACTGCTAGGCAGCTCATGAGTGTTAATTCTGTGCTTGCTGATCAAATGCAAATGAAAGTCTGACCCAAAATTTGTTTTGGTCTCAGTCCAAAGTTATTGGATAAGTGCCTTTTATTACTTTACATGCCTTCTGTTTTTGTCCACATACATTGATCAACAGTACTAATCTGTTTTGTACTACCCATGTCCTTGGATAATTTCTTCAGTTTCATGCATATTAATGAAATACTTGTGCCCTCTAATTGTAAGGTTAAACAATCTAAGTTAAATCCACTGCATTCATTAAAATCTAAGTCACTTTTGCAGAGAATTAAATTGGCTCTTAAATAACAAAGTAGCTAATTTGAGTAAAACATGACAGGAAAACACTGAGCAGAGGCAAAAAAAAGGATAATAGCATAAATTAAAGGTTTATTTCACATATGCATATATAACTGGAGATCATTAGATATCAGCTATATTATTCGTTTGAAGCTTCCATTTCCCATAAATGTTAAATGTTTAAATACATCACTGGTAAACTCAAAGTCAATATAAATGGAAATCAGAAATGATGTGCTGACCTACTCATGACCACAATCAGTCAAAGTCAAGCTTAGTCCCATTATTTCTCAAAGTATAAGGGAGACTGCATTAGCTTTTCATCTACATGGATGCAGCAGATGGTAAAGACTTAGTGAATCTTAGTACGTATGATTAATTTGTGTTCCTTTGTTTCCAGATTTTTTTCTCTTGACACAAGTTTGATATTAGACCAACACCAGATTTAACAAATATTTATTTGTACTCCTGGGCAACTATCACATTTTTTTACATCTGTATCACTCATTTGGGTGAACATCAGACAACTGGATCTTTACACCACTGTCACACACCTTAGGACAGTTCAGGATGAGATTAACAGATATTGATTTCACAAACATAAGAACATCCAGAAGGTATATTTGAAGTAGGAGGGATAGGTGGTACTGGTTTCTTTTCTCTCAGATTGGAGACATGGACCTAGCAGGATGCCGCAGTGATCTCTTGACCTTACAAGCTACCTTATTATGATCTTGCACTTTATTGTTTACCTGCACTGCACTTTCTGTGTAGCTGTTACACTTTATTCTGCTTTCTCTTACTGATTTACTTTGTACTCTATCAATGCGCAGTTGTAATGATTTGATCTGTATGAAGAGTATGCAAGACAAGTGTTTCTCTATAGCTTCCACATTCATTGTAACTTATTATCAAAGTGCATATACCGTATGTCACCATAAAGAACTCGAAGATTCATTATCTTGTGGACATTCCCAGTAAATACAAGAAAATCAAAAGGATCAATGAAAGACTGCATCCAACATGATGGACAAATGAAAATTGTGCAAAAGATAGCAAACTGTGCAAATACAAAGAAAAGGAAAAAAAGAAATAATACAGTCAGAGTCCCACAAATTATATTAGAATTGATCAGTTATTACAGATAGGACAACCATCCAGATATAATAATATGGGAAAAACAAGTAAGAACAACTTACTTAATAGATATAGTCATTCCAAACGCACATAACATACAGAAATTAATAAGTGAAAAATACCAGAATTATGCTGAATTAAAAGAGGAAAATGAAAGACTATGGAACATGAACAGGGTATACATTGTCCTGATTGTAATACTTACAAATGCTATCATTCCAAATTCACCGCACAATAGCATTAAACAATTAGGGCTACACAGCAATGTCTATGTAAATGTTCAGAAAGCCACAATACTAAATACCGCTAGAATAGTCTGAAAGTTCCTAGCAATTAAGAAATGAGGGTGTTTGGCTATGCTTGCACCTCAGGTTTTATCAGCTTGAACTGAGAAAAAATAAAAATAATCATCATAATAATAATTGTTGTCCTTTTCCATATCTTGTGGTGCATTAGGCAAAAACTCTGTCATATCTTTAACATTTTTGTCTGTCTTTTACGGGACTGAGTTGCTAGCTTGATGCTCAACCCAGCACAGATGGAAAGCATGTAAGTAGCCGACCGGATTTGAAACCAAGACCACTCGCTTCAAAGTCCAGTGGGATGCGACTATGCTACCGCCCAGCTAATAATAATAATAATAATAATAATAATTAATAAGTATCAAGAACATGAGATGAAGAATCCTTGAAAGTGAGGCCATAGGTTGTGGGAAAATTTCAGTAATGGGGTAAGTGAAATTGAGTGCAGTTATCCCCTCTGGTTTAAGAGCCTGATGGTTGAGATGTAATAACTTTTCCTGAACCTAGAGGTGTAGATTCTGAAACTTCCGTATCTTCTTCCTGAAAGCATGGCCTTGATGGTGGGGGAACTTGATTATGATGCTGCATTCCTGCAGCAGCGCACTGTGTAGATGTGCTCAAGAATGGGGAGGGCTTTACCCATAATGGACTGGTTTGTATCCACTTCTTTTTGTAGGATTTTCCACCTAAGGGTGTTAAGTGTTTCTATACAAGGCTGTGAAGCAGCCAGTCAATATACTCTCCACCACACATCTATAGAATTTTGTCAAAGCTTTAGATGACATGCTGAATCTTTGCAAACTTTTCAGAAAGTAAAGGTGCATTTCTTCATAATGACATTGACCTTCTGGATCCCGGACAGATCTTCTGAAATGATAAGACCAAGGAATTTGAACGAATCAAATATGTATTATCAGTGTATGTATGCAGACATACCCTGAAATTTATCTTCCCCATAGACAGCCATGAAACAAAGATCCAAAGAAAAAACAACACTTCCTCCCCCATTTGCAAAAAAATTGCACTAATGGCAGCAAAAAACAAGTGAAAACACAGAATATAAGACTCAAAATCAAAAGGCATATTTCAGTTCATTTCAGTGTTCATTATCTGCAGGCCACCCCAATTCAAAAATGCCCAAAAGTAGCACACACTAAGGAGTGGCCAAACCTAGAAAACATCATAAACCTGAATTAGATTTCAAATTTACCAAGCATGGTGACCAAATCCTGCTCTGAGCACGATCCTCCAACAGTATAGAGGGAGCGATCACTCGAAAGCAAGGACTTTGAGAGCAGTGCGTGAGAGGGAAAAAATGACCACCGCACCCTCTCCTCCAGCAGCAGTGAGCAAGAGGCACTTGCTTGCCCTCCACACCCACGCCTCAATTATTTCAATTTTCCTTAGCACTTTAATCGACGAGGTCGCAAGCGATGGAGTCAGTCATGGTCTCCTGGTTTCCTGGCCTCCATTCTGCATGCTTTGTTTGCAGCCTCGAGGAATCCTCTTGGAGACAACAAAGTGCCAGATTGCTTGATCGCGCTGAAAGCACACTGCCAGAATATAGATAACAGGCTCCAACAGGCTCCAACATTCTCTGAATTAAAAAAGAAGACATAATAAAAGTAAAGGAAGTGCAAGGAGCTGCTTTGTGAATGCCTTGAGGATGTCGCTTTGATAGCCTTGTTCGATGGCACCATCCTCAATGAGAATAATTGAATTTAAGTTGCAGGCCCTCTCAAACTCTGAAATCCCAGTGAGGACTGGCTCATACACCTCCAGTTTCCTCCCCCTGAAGTTAATAATCAGCTCCTTGATCTTGCTGATATTTGAGTGAAATATTGTTTTTGTGGCATCACTCAACCAGATTTTCAATTTCCCTCCTATATGTTAATTCATCAACACCTTAGATTTGGCGAATGACAGCAGTGTCATCAGCAAATTTGAAAATGGCATTGGAAATGTGCTTAGCCTCACAGACGTAAGTATATGCAAACATAGCAGGGGTTAAGCACACTGCCTTGTGGTACATCTGTGCTGATGGAGATTGTGGAGGAAATGTTGTCAATCCAAACTGACTGGAGTCTGCAAGTGAGGTAGTCGAGGATCCAGTTACACAAGGAGGTATTGAGGCCAAAGTCTTGAAGCTACTGATAACTTTTGAGAGGATGATGGTACTGAATACTAAGCTAAGGTCAATGAAGAGTATCCTGATGTATGCATTTTCGCGGCCCTGATGAACCAGGATTGAGTGAAGAGCCAATGAAATGAATCTACTGTTGACTTGTTGTGATTGTCATCATGGTACATGTGAAAATAATAAACAAATTCTAATTGCAAGGGACACTCCTTCGCCCCTTAGGCCTTCCTAATCCCCTGTATGAACTTCTTCCTGCTATATTTGAACATTTCAACAGATAACTTATGTACCGGGCGCAGTATTTTATTGGTTTGTAGAACAAGAATTAGGCTTCAATTTCCTGTTGGGTGTGGATGTATGGTGACAAAGATATTTTGCGTGAATCTACTATCCATTAGAATTCATTTTTGCTGATATGTGCTAGCAAAACAACGGTGCTAAAAGACAATAGTCATTTCTTACTGAACCGCATATAAAAATACGAACAATTTATTTTCTTGCCACACTTTATTATTCTTCCTCATAGTGTTTCTTCAAGTGAAGAATGATTATGATTAATCTAAAATGTTGATTTCATACTGTATCTTTCACAGTAGATGCTGCCTTATCATGATTTTTGAATTTAAGTTATAGGGAAATGTTGGACAGGCTTGAACTTTATTCTGTGGAACATAGGAGACAGAGGGTTAACCTTCTGGAGGTGTATAGAATCATTGACAGGGTGAATGTGCACAATTTTTTTCCCAAAAAAAGGGAACCGAAAATTAAGGTGCAGAGGTTTAAGATGAGAGGAGAAAGATTTAAAAGAGACCTGAGGAGAAACATCTTCAAACCAAGGGTGATGTGTGTATACAGAATGTGCAAGTATTTGAGGCAGGTACAATAACAATACTTAGATGACATCTGTATAAGTACAGTACATATATAGGTAAGGTTTGCAGGGATTTAGGTCAAACGCAAGTAAATGAGACCCACTTAGATGGGCACCTTGGTCAGCATGAACCCGGTGGGCTGAACAGCCTGTTGCCTTGCTGTCTGCTCTATGGCTCCATGATTCTAAATTGCTGAGTGTTTCCAGCAGTTCTGGGTCTCACTTTCTGATGTATTCCATCCAAGATATTCTGCTATGACTGAATTATCTTTCATTTCCAAATGCATCTGAAATCTAACCTGATAAGTAACTGCTAATCAATAAATTATTTGCAATTTCAGGCATCCAATAATATCTGATGTAATGAGTCTTTTGTTTAGTAGAAGTTATAATGCAATGCTGCTTTGTTTCTGGTATCTATCTAATAAAATATTTTAAATTAGTAAAATTGTTCTGCTTGATTTACTTGCCTATAAAGACTGCAATATAAATGCTGACATAACAAGAGTCGTGAGTATTACAGTTAAAACTATCCTATACTGATGGCTACCTTTAGACAATTTGTATGCGCAGCTACTTGCTGTAATTAGGGCTGGTGGCTTGCATTGACTTTTTTTTGTTCCCTTTCGAAACTCTATATCATTGCAGGATTGTCAGGCTATGAATAGGTAATTCCACAGTGTCCAGAGAACAAAACTGAAATCCTCCCCTTCGGATCAGCTCTAGTCTGCATTAAACAATGACCTTGCCATCTGAGACATGAATGAAGCTCCTTGCAAATGTTCTAATATAAATCTCAACAAAAGCCTATTTTTAATTGTTATAATTGGGAGTGTTGCCAATTGAATATAAAAGTCCAACATGAGTAAATTCCATTTCGACTGATTAAAATAGGAGTTGAAAACTCCACAGATACTAATGTTTGACAGGCTGTCAAGATTCAGATTAGGCACTCATAGATATGAACAGCTTTTTGCAATTGAACAGAAAAGCTGAAATCATAGCCTTGTTAGTGGCCAAAAATGGCCAAAGTGAATGATGCTATAAAATGCAAATATGCCTTAGCTTCTTTATGCATCTTGATAGTCAGGTTATTAAAATTCATACATTTCATGAAAAGTCAAGGATAGCCTATAATCATTTCAGCAGCTTATTGCAATAGAATAGATATTTACATAATAAATACTGTAGCTGTATACTGCTACCCCCAAGATACAGCATTATCATATAATTCAATATTATTTTCAGAACTATTGTGACCTGGTAGAGAGTCTATTTTTTTCAGTAGGATTTTCTTTATCTGTCATCTGAGAAGGCACCACATTTATATTCATGCTATCACTCCAAACTTACAGGGATCAATATTATAATTTCTCACTTACATAAAGGTAGCTGATGGTAAAAATTATTGATCAATAGAGGCTACTAAATTTTCCAATGATGATAATATTCTGAGAAAGGACAGAAGAAGTAGCCAAAACTGTGAAACTGGGTAAGGAATCATTTCACCAGTTACCCTTTCCAAATCGCCACCATTTGCTCATTTGACGTCAATCTCATGGGTTTCATTTCTATTTGAAGTTCTGATTAGTAATGAAGCAACAGAAAATATTGGTGACTTCAAAGAAAGCTCCCAACAAAAATTAAACACTTATTGCTGAGAAAATTACTTTTTTTTTAAATGTGCTCTGTAAGGTGTTGGTTTAAATTGGTCCCACCCGAGCTGTCTGTGCCACCAATGATGTACAGAATTCTCACTGGTTGAAATAAAGCTTAATAAATTTATTTAGTCTCATGCAGTACTCTAAGTAAATATTAACTTCTAATTGTATAACTGAAGTTAAAGCTGAAATAACAAACAATTCAAAATATAAACAAAACATTTTTATACTTTTGAAACACACACAAAATGCTGGAGGATCTTAATAGGTCAGGCATAAACGGTTGGCATTTTGGGCCAAGTCCCTTCATCAGGGCTGTAAAGAAGCGGGTAAGAAGTAAGACTAAGAAAATGGAGAAGGGGAAGGAATACAAACTGGCAAGAGATAGATGAAACCAGGTGAGAGAGGAAGATAAGATTATTCATGACAGCTGGCAGTTTTACCATCATTTCCCACAAGATTAGACTAGAGTTTTTTCTTTGCTTTAAAGAGAATTCTTTGCACTTGAGTTATTTAAAAAAAAGACATTTTGAAACCCTATCTCCAAGGAAACAAAAGGATACTATCCAGTCATGGCTCATGAAATCTTAATGTAATACAAGAGGGTCAATGAAAACCGTCGAGTTGTACAGGATATTGCAAAGGACTTGGATCATGCCTTCCGATGTCTCGCTAGATTATTATTCATTGATACATATCAATTATGGTCCAAAGAGATATTTTATGAGTAATATATCTCTGCAGAAGCCAATATTCTGGATTCGACTCATGGGATAATTGCAACCCAGAAAAATGTCATTTGTTTCTTTTTCCAGGCCTGCATCAATTCCAGTGAGAACTATCTCATCAATCTCATTCTCCAGTTCTTTCCATATAGATATGTAACTTATTTTCTATTGTGTCAAACCAATTTCATTTTAAAGTTCTGATTCCCAACATCCTTACAGATAGCAAGCCCTAGGTTATATAGAAATAAGGCTATTGTGTACTTAGAATATAAACTGTTAATAAATTATTTAAGACCATCAGACATAGTGGCAGAATTAGGCGAATCGAGTCATCGAGTCTGCTCCACCATTTCATCATGGCTGATCTACTTCCCTCCTAATCCTAATAAATTATATATTAATGAATCAACAATTTAATCATTCTATGACTATTATATTTAATCCTGATTTTTGCATGTTCTTATCTACAAAGAAGATGTAAATGGTTAGTGATGTTAATCAAATTCATACATTTATCTGTACATTTAATCCTTGAAAATCATCTTGTTACCTTCTTCACGGTTTCTTTATCCATTTTCCCTTATATAGAGAGCAGAAGTTTGTCCAATTTGTGTTCAGCATGAATTTAATATGACCTATTTTCCTTTGCAATATATTTATCAATAATGAGCCCTATAAGCACTTAGTACTTTTCTGATTTACAAATACTACTACTTATACTGGCTTGTGAATTTTTATTAGTCATAGAGTCAGCACAAAAGCACAGCAGTTAGCAACATTTTTACAGCGCCAGCAATAACCGGTTGGAGTTGAATGCCCGTCACTGTCTGTAAGGACATTCTACACTCTCCCTGTGATTGTGTGGGTTTCCTCCCTCATTCACTTGGAGTTACCGTTAGTGAGTTTCAAGTATGCTATGTTGGCACTAGAAGCTTAGAGACATTTGCAGGCAACCCTCAGCACAATCCTTGGACTGTGTTGGTCATTGATACAAATGACACATTTCACACCATATTTCAATGTTTTAATATACATGTGACAAACAAAAGCCAATCTTTAATATTTAATCTCTTTAATTTTTAACTAAGAAACAGACTCTTCCATCACCACATCCATGCCTATCCTTATTTTCCATCTGCACAAATCTCCATAAAACCATAAGATATAGGAGCAGAATTAGGCCATTTGGCCCATTGAATCATCTCCACTATTTCATCATGGCTGATCCATTTTCCCTCTCAGCCCCAATCTCCTGCATTCTCCTTGTATCCCTTCATGCCATGACTTATTAAGAATCTATTAACCTCTGCCTCAAATATACCCAGTGACTTGGCCTCCACAGCCGCCTATGGCAACAAACTCCACAGATTCACCACTCTCTGGCTAAAGAAATTGCTCCTCATCTTTGACCTAAAAGGATGTCCCTCTATTCTGAGGCTGTATCCTCTGGTCTTAGACTTCCCCACCATAGGAAATATCCTCTCCATATCCACCCTATCAAGGCCTTTCAACATTCAATAGATTTCAATGAGATCACCCCTTGTTCTTCTGAATTCCAATGAGTAGAGGGCAGAGGCATCAAACACTCCCCATATGACAAGCCTTTCAATTGCACAATAACTTTGTGACCCTCCTTTGAACCCTCTCCAATGTCAGCACATCCTTTCTCAGACAAGGGGCCCAAAACTGCTTACAATATTTCAATAAGATTTGCCCACATAATGTAGGCAAATCACATTTCATCTATAACCTTCTATGCCTTGTTTAATTAAGTGCTATGTTTCAAGCCTTCCTCTGACATTACAACCTCCTCTGACAGAGTGTTACAGATATCAACCACAATCTGTGTAAAACAATTTACCCTCAAATCACTTTTAAAACTTCTCTCTTCCACTTTAAACCCATGCTATCCTGTTTTTGATACCCTTAAGATGGGGAAAAAAAGGTTTTACTTATACTATCTATTCTTACAACATTATACACCATAAGCACTGCTCAGCATTTTACATTCCAAGGAAAACAAAACCAGCCTGTCTAATCTCTTTCCATCATTTAAGTCCTCCAACCCAAACCATATCCGTGAATCTTCTCCCTACCCTTTCCAGTACAATCCTTCCTATGGTTTGGTGACTAAGACTGCATAGAATACTCCAAGGGAGGTCTAACTAGTCTTATGTAAAGATGCAACATAAAATCCCAACTTTTATATTCTATACCCTGCTTATTGAAGAAAGCATATCATATACTATTTCCTTGTACACATGTGTTAACACTATCAGGAAACTATGAACTTGAACTCCAAGCAACACACGTAAATGTTGCTGGTGAATGCAGCAGGACAGGCAGCATGTTCTGGAGTCTCAGCCCGAAACGTCAACTGTACCTCTTCCAATAGATGCTGCCTGGCCTGCTGCGTTCACCAGCAACTTTTATGTGTGTTGCTTGAAATTCCAGCATCTGCAGATTTCCTCATGTTTGTGAACTTGAACTCCAAGATGCTTTGTTCATCAAATTTCCTTAGTGGCCCTCCATTTTCTAAATACATCATACCCCTACCTGAATTCCTAAAATGTATCACTTCACACTTGTTGGGATTAAACTCCACATCACTCTGCCCAATTTTCCATCTGATCTGTACCAGGCTGTGGCCTTAGTCATCTGTCATCTGTTTGGAGGCTACCTAGATGGAATATAAGGTGTTGTTCCTTCGACCTGAGTATGCCTTCATCGCTACAATAGAGGAGGCCAAGGGTTGACATATTGGAATATGAATGGGAAGTGGAATTAAAGTGCGTGGCTACTGGGAGATCCCACTTCTTCTGGCAGGTGGAGTGTAGGTGCTCAGCAAAGCAGTCTCCCAATCTACACTGGGTCTCACCAATATACAGGAGGCCACACTTGGAGCAGGGGACACAGTATATGACCCCAACAGACTCATATGTAAAGTGTTGCCTCTCCTGGAAAGACTGTTTGGAGCCCTGAAAGGTAATGAAGGAGGAGGTGTAGAGGCAAGTGTAGCATTTGTTCTGCTTGCAAGGGTAAGTGCCAGGAAGGAGATCAATGGGAAGGGACAAATGGACAAGGGAGTCACATAGGATGCATTCCCTGTGGAAAGCAGAAAGTGGGGGGGAGGGAATGATGCGTTTCTTGGTGGGATCCCGTTGGAGAAGGCGGAAGTTCCGGAGAATTATGTGCTGGACACAGAGGTTGGTGGCATGGTAGATGAGGACAAGAGGAACCCTATCCCTGGTAGGGTGGCGGTAAGATGGGGTGAGAGCAGACATATGTGAAATGGAAGAGATGTAGTTGAAGGCAATGTTGATGGTGGAGGAAGGGAACCCAGTTTCTTTGAAAAGGGAGAACATCTCCATCATTCAGGAATGAAAACCTCATCCTCAGAGCAGATGCAGTGGAGGTGGAGGAAGTGAGAGAAGGGAAGGCTGCTTTTACATGTAATAGGGTGGGAAGAGGTATAGTTCAGGTAGCTGTGAGAGTCCGTGGGTTTATAATAGATATCAGTAGATAAGCTGTCTACAGAAATAGAGACAGTGAGATCAAGAAAGGGAAGGGAAGTATCAGAAATGGACCAGGTGAATTTGAGGGCAGGGTGGAAGTTGGAGGCAAAGTTGATGAAGTAGCACCAATGCAGTTGTTGATGTAACGAGGAAAAGTGAGGGAGTGACACCAGTGTAGGTTTGGAACATAGACTGTTCCACATAGCTGACAAAAAGGCAGGCATAGCTGGGACCCATGTGACTCCCTATGGTTACACCTTTTGTTCAGAGGAAGTGGGAGGAGCCAAAGGATAAATTATTAAGAGTGAGGACAAGTTCCGCTAGATGGATGAGAGTGGTGGTGGAGGGGAACTAGTTGGGTCTGGTGTCCAGAAAGAAACGGAGAGAGCATTGAGGCCTTCCATCCCCCACCAGGAAAATAGAGACATTAGAATAGGAAGAATTTAATTGTTTCACTGATGAGCTGGGAGAAGTCACCCACTGATGCCATCTAGTTCCAACATGCTATAGGATATTAGGGCATAGGATGTTTTCGGGTATCCCTCAATCCTTGTGTTACTTTCTTTCTTTTGATCCACACAAGTTCTCCCACCCTCTCCATACGTTGCCTGTCCCAACTCCGTCACCCAGGTTGATTCCCATCGTCCGCTTGATTCCATCTGCTATCACCCAAGCACTCAACATACTGGGTTTCTAAACCTTTCCACCAGTTGGCACTATCTTCCATTCATCCATCACTTTCTTGGTTCCATTTGCCACCTTCCTTATTTATGATTCCAGCATTTGCATCCCCTTGTGGCTCCACAGCAGTTTCCAGCCTTTATTCCCATCTTAACCCCAATTCTCTGCACCTCCTCAAAAAAAAACTGTTGTTCCATCCGCTCTTCTTATTTTTGTTAACTCTCCTCATCTGTCTCTACCTATCACTACAAGCCATAATCTTCCAATTCAACCACCCTCCTCATCCCTCTGGTTCCATCATCCCTCTCCTCATATTGTTCCACCTAATAACTGCCAGCTCCTGCCTCATGTCTCCCTCTCACCTCCTTATTCCGGCTGTCCTGTTTCTCCACTCTCAATCTCCACCTGAAATGCTGACAATCCTTTTGCCTCTATAGATGCTACCTGACCTACTGACTATAAATGTTAGAAGTTTTGCTGCTGCTAAATAAAACTTTCATTATACCACATCTGGAATATTGTGAGCATGTGGGGGTTTAGAGGGTTTTATCAGCATATTGTCTAGATTGGAGAGTACTTAGCTATTTGTAGAGGTTCTGTAAACGTGGATTTTTTTTTCTGGAGTGTCTGAAGTAGAAAAATAACCTGATAGAAGCATATCAAATTATGACTGGCACAGAGAGAGTAGATGGTATTTTCCCAGGATGAAAACGTCAAATACAAAAGAACGTAGCTTGGAGGTGAGATGGGGAATATTTTAAGGAGATCAATAGTGCAAGTATTTTTAGATAATGGGTGGTAAGAGTCCAGAGTGTGTCGGGGAAGTGGCTGAGGTAATTATGCTGGCAAAATTTAAAAGGCATTTAAGCATGTACATGTACAAGCAAGGAATGGAAGAGTATAGACTATGAAGTGAGTAGATAGTTCAGATTAGTTGAAGTAGGCATCGTGGTCAGCAGACGTTGAGTTCTATATCTATGTTCTTCTAATGCTATAAACTGTCTGTGACAATAAGCACCAGAATAAGGAATCACTGAAATAAACCCATGAAGATTACAATGGAATTCTCAGATTTATCTCAGAGGGTGTAGACCATTAAAACCATGAGATAATGATGAAACACCATAATACTTTAATAAGACCACAGTTAGACTGTCATGCACTGTCCTCTATACTATATGAAAATACTGCTAAGATTTGCCAGAATGTTGAATGGTGCGCGGAAATAAAAAAAATCACTGGAAAAACTTAAAGAAAATCCCTTCTTTGTCAGGAGCAAAATGACAGGAAACAGGCATTGATTTCGATGGGTAGAATAGCCTTATCTATACTGTAACTTTCAGGGAAAATAACCTTTTCTAATTAATTCACGGTATGCAAAGTGTTCACAAACGCAACAATTATTGTCCAGCCACAAATACTCCTAAAATGAAATCAAGTCATTAGAAAGAGGTGACATTGGGTCAGAAGGTGTTGAATCATTGTGGATAGTGCTAAGGAATTGCAAGGGTTAGAAGACACTGATGGGACTTGTATACAGACCCCGAAACTCAGCATACTTGACAGCACATGATAAAATGGGCCGTAGTCATCATGGTTTCCTGAAAGGAAAATCTTGCCTGACTAATCTGTTGGAATTCTTTGAAGAAATAACAAGCAGGATAGACAAAGGAGGATCTACTGATGTTGTATACTTGGATTTTCAGAAGGTCTTTGACAAGGTGCCACACATGATGCTCCTTAACAAGGTACAAACCCATGGCATTGCAAGGAAGATTCTAGCATGGTTCATCATTATCATCATCAGGTGCCATGCCCAATTTGAGCTTTGACTGTCATGGCCCACACACTCCTGTTTTGGGTCAAGTGGATCGTTTCATTGGTATTCATTTCCAGTTCAATTCTGATAGCATAGGTAAAGCAATGGCTGAGTGTGGGAATAAAGGGAGCCTTCACTGGTTGACTGCCAGAGACTAGTGGTGTTTCACAGGGGTCTGTGTTGGGACAAATACTATTTACGTTATATATTAATGATTTGAATGATAGAATTGATGGCTTTGTTGCAAAGCTGGCAGCCGATATAAAGATAGATGGAGGGGCAGATAGATTGAGGCACAAAGGGATTTGAGAGTCCTTGTGCAGGATTCCCTGAAGGTTTATTTGCAGATTGAGTTTGTGGTGAGAATGTCAAATGCAATGTTAGCATTCATTTCAAGAGGACTAGAATATAAAAGCAAGGATGTAGTGTTGAGACTTTATGAAGTACTGGTGAGGCCTCACTTGCAATATAGTGAGCAGTTGTGGGCCCCTTATCTTCAAAGGGATGTGCTGAGACTGGAAAGGGTTCAAATGATGTTTACAAAAATGATTCCAGGATTGAATGGCATCATTCGAAGAATATTTGAAGGCTCTGGGCCTGTATTCACTAGAATTCAGAAGAATGAGGGATGACCTCATTGAAACATAACAAATGGTGAAAGACCTTGATAGGGTGGATATGGAGAAGATGTTTTCTATGGTGGAGAGTATAAGACCAGACAACACAGCCTCAGAATAGAGGGATATTGTTTTAGAATGGAAATGAGGAGGAACTTCTTTAGACAGAAAGTGGTGAATTTGTGGAATTCTTTACCACAGGCAACTGTGGAGACCAGGTCTTTATGTATATTTAAGGCAGGGGTTGATAGATTCTTGATTGGTCAAGGCATGAAGGAATATGGGGGGAAGGCAGGAGATTGGGGCTGAGAGGGAAAATTGGATTCGCCATGATGAAGTGGTACAGCAGACTCGATGGGCCAAATGGTCTAATTCTGTTCCTATATCTTATGGTCTTAAAATAGAGACACAGTTAAGAAGCCACAATATTGATGGATATGAAGTCACACATGGGGCCAGTCATTGTAAGAATGGCAGATTTCCCAACCAGGTCCCTCAAAGAACATTTGTGAACCAATTGTACTTTAATGATAATCTAATAGTTTTGTTTTTGATTATTTTTACTGATATTTATTTTATTTCGAGATTCAGCAAGAAAAAGGCCCTTCCAGTCCAACAAGACCGCACCACCTATTAACCTATCTATTTAGGATTAGCCTAATAATAGGACAATTTACAATGACCAAATAACCTACTAACTGGTACTTCTTTGGATTTTGGGAGGAAACCAGAGCACACAGAAGAAACAAATACAGAGAGCGTACAAATAATTTTGGTGCTGGAATTGAACTAAGAACTCCAGAACATCCAGGCTTCAGTAGTGTCATTACCACCACTGCAATGGTACTCTAATGAGAATTTTATCTGTAATTCCATATTTAATTTACATTTGCCAGTTGTCGTTGTGAGACTCTTTCTCATGTTTGAACCTCTAGCTGCTGTTCTGGTAACCTAACCACTTCTCCCTTCACATATCCTAATCTTATAACAAAGAAGCATTACACGTTCAGTAAAATGAAAGCACAATATACAGCAACACTTACAAAATGCTGGAGGAACTCAACAGGTTAGTCCACATCTGCTTACTTTCCCCGTAAAGCTGCCTCACATCTGAGATCCTCCAGCATTTTTTGTGTGTTGCTCAAGATTTCCAACATCTGCAGTCTCTCTTGTGTCTGTGAGTACAATGCACAACAAGGAGACTCAAAAATAGCTGTTGTCTGCTTTGCTAAACATCACCATTCAGTCACAAGATAACCTTGCATTTCATGTCAGTTGCTATTGTAAATCACTTCCACTCTTAGTCTTCTACAATACTTGTTATTCTGGTAAAGATTAATAGAATTACAAGGAAAGGGACGTTTTGCCTTGTCATTGGCATGTAATTCAGTTTCAATGAAAAGTACACCATTAAAGAAAATTGAGGACAGCTCAAGTTGCATAAAGTTGCCCATTGTCCTTCAGGCTCCTCTATGCACCTAATGCAGCATTGCATGAAAGAGCATGACATGAAGGGCTTGAAACTGAAACCACTTTGAAGATTTTCACCCAAAGGTTCAAAAGTTAATTTTATTGTCAATGAATGCATGTATAATACAACTCTGATATTCATCTTCTCTAGATAGGAATAAAATGCAGAAATTCCATGGAGCTGTTGAAAGAAAAATCAACTACCCCCCTCCTGGCACAAAACGGTAAAGAAACAAAACTCTCAAACCCCAAAATCCACTCCCCACCCCCCACACAAAAAAAACAAACAGATCACTCACATGGAAAACGACAGCTGGAACATTATATCCCAAACCCCCAAACTCTCCCTCACAAAAAAAGCAAATATAATATCAACTCCAAACCCCTTCCCTAGCAGAAATGAACAGTAACAATAGCATCTAAAGCCCCAACCCCTCTCTCACACACAAAAAAATTAACAGGAAAACACCAACACTCACGCAGTAAAACACCAGCAAGAACTTCAGACCCCAAGTACCTAACTCCTTCCTCTCACAAAAAGTAACATATTGCCCACCCTCCAATCAGCAACAAGAAAGAAAACACCAAAAACTGAAGGAGACCAATAGAAAGTACATTCCAATTATCTCATAAATCTCAGAATATTGAAAACATCCTCCTGTTAGCATTCGAGGAGAGTGGCCACATGTGTTCGTACCTTAACCGTCATATCCATGGCCTCAACTAAGAGTGACTGCTGACTACTCCACATTTGCCTTGATGCTTCCATCTTTCTTAATGCTTTGAAATTAAGTCATTCATGACCGCACAATCCGTCTCTGGACTTTTCCCCGAGGGGGCTCATGTTCTCGGTTTTCCTCTGGACCGCGTCTCTGTTCTTCTCCATAAGACAGTTCGTGCTCGTGCTCTCGGCCCTCTCTGGACACTGCACAATACCTAGATCATTGAGTCGAATTCTGAACTGCACGTAGCAGGCTCCAAGAGTTTCCGTAACACAATCAAGACTAAAAGAACAAGGAGAAGACACAGAGAAAGTGAAATAATTGAAGAGATTGGCTATCTGAGAGACGTCGCCCAAGGAATCATTTCTTGCTGGTGCCATCTTGACTAGATCCATGTTTGCATATTCAGCAAGAAGGCCAGTTTGTAATCTCCAGTAATTACAATCGACCCATTGTGCTTTAACACTGACCCAATAGATGCTGCCATTCAGTGCATTTAGCAGGTTCAATTGCCTTCTCCCTAAAAAAGTCAATTTCTGCCACCGATCTTGATTTTATTGCATAATGCATAGGAACTGCCCTTAGCTTTGATGAGAGATAGTTACAAATAAAAGAAAAGCTTACAAAAGGTTCAAGAAATTAGGTACTGTTAGAGCTCTAAAAATTACAAAATTGCGAGGAAAGAGCTTAAGAATGGAATTAGGAGAGCCAGAAGGGGTTATGAGGAGGCCTTGGTGAGCAGTATTAAAGAAAACCCTGTGGCATTTGACAAGTATGTGAAGAGCAAGAGGATGAGCCATGTGAGAATATGACCAATCAAGTTCAATAGTGGAAACGTGTATATGGAGTCAGAGGAAGTAGTGTAGTACATAATGAATACTTTGCTTCAGTATTCACCAGGGGAAAAGACCTTGGCAATTGTGGGGATGACTTAGAGTGGACTGAAACACTTGACCATGTAGACATTAAGAAAGAGGATGTGCTGGAGCTTTTGAAAAGCATTAAGTTAGATAAGTCACTGGGACCTGATGAGATATACCCTAGCCTACTGTGGGAAGTGAGGGAGGAGATTGCTGAGCCTCTGGCAATGATCTTTGTGTAATCAATAGGGATGGGAGAAGTACTGGAGGATTGAAGGGTTGCAAATGTTGTTCCCTTGTTCAAGAAAGGGAGTAGAAATAATCCAGGAAATTATAGACCAGTAAGTCTGACTTCAGTGGTGGCCAAGTTGTTGGAGGAGATCCTGAGAGGCAGGACTCATGTGCATTTGGAGAGAAATAATCTGATTAGGGATAGTCAGCATGGCTCTGTCAAGGGTAGGTCGTGCCTTACAAGCCTGATTGAATTCTTTGAGGAAGTAAAAAAACACATTGATGAAGGTAGAGCAGTGGATGTAGTGTATGTGGTTTTCAGTAAGGCATTTGATAAGGTCCTACATCAGAGGCTCCTTCAGAAAGTAAGGAGGCATGGCATCCAAGGAGACCTTGCTTTGGAGATCCAAAATTGGCTTGCCCACAGCAGGCAAAGGGTGGTTGTAGATGGTTCGTATTCTGCATGGAGGTCGGTGACTACAGGTGTTCCTCAGGGACCTGTTCTGGGACCCCTACTCTTTGTGATTTTGATAAATGACCTGGATGAAGAAGTAGAAGGTTGGGTTAGTAGGTTTGCAGATGCCACAAAGGTTGGGGGTGTTGTGGATAGTGTGGAGGACTTTCAGAGGTTACAGTGGGACATCGATAGGATGCAGATCAGGTCTGAGAAGTGGCAGATGGACTTTAACCTAGGTAAGTATGAAGTGGTTCATTTTGGTAGGTCAAATTTGAATACAGAATATAATATTAATGGTAAGGCTCTTGGCAGTGTGGAGGATCTGAGAGATCTTGGGGTCTGTGTCCATAGGACACTCAAAGCTGCTGAGCAGGTTGACAGTGTTGTTAAGAAGGCATATAGTGTATTGGCACTCATCAACCATGGTATTGAGTTCAAGAACCATGAGGTTATGTTACAGCTAAATAAGACCTTAGTCAGATTCTGCTTGGTGTACAGTGTTCAGTTCCGGTCATCTCACTACAGAAGGAAGTGGATACTATAGAGAGAGTGCAGAGGAGATTTACAAGGATGTTGCCAGGATTGGAGACTGTACCTTATGAGAATAGGTTGAGTAAACTTGGCCTTTTCTCCTTGGAGCGATGGAGGATGAGAGGTGACTTGATAGAGGTGTATAAGATGATGAGGGGCATTGATCGTGTGGATAGCCAGAAGCTTTTTTCCCATGGGTGAAATGGCTATCATGAAGGGGCATAGTTTTAAGCTGCTTGGAAATAGGTACCGAGTAGATGTCAGGGGTAAGTTTTTCACCACAGAGTGGTGGGCGCGTGGAATGCACTGCCAGCGGTGGTAGAAATGGATACAACAGGGTCTTTTAAGAGCCTCTTAGATAGGTACATGGAGCTTAGAAAAATAAAGGGCTATACGCTAGGCAAATTCTAGGCAGTTTCTAGAATAGGCTTCATGGTCCGCACAACATTTTGGGCTGAAGGGCCTATATTGTGTTGTAAATTTCCATGTTCTATGTTTTATGTTTTATGTTCTGTAATGAATATGCATCTCCCTCTACAGTGGTAATAATTTTTGATTAATGTTCTGAAGGGATGTTGTATTTGCTTTGAAACTGTGTTTCGCTGCTGTCCACTGAGTACAATATCAGGTGGAACAGCAGGATTCGCTGGCAAATCTTGCATAATCCACCTTGATGATTGGAGTGCTTCAGGTAATCCGCAATTTCCTTACTTCTTTAAATTTAGAATTTCTCTAGTCTCAGCAAGCTTCTCATTAAACTATCTGTACAAGCTCCAAAGAGGCTAATTAGGAAAGACCTCTGTTCATTTTCATCAGCATTATTGTTCCCACGCAGAAACGCACCAGTATCTTGCAATATCTGCCAAGTTTGTGCTTGAGTGCCAAATGCTGGAGTCAAAGCTATCTGTGTGACCATTTTATTTTCTTACTGTTTTATTTTTGTAAACAAAACCCATAAAACAGGAAGTTGTTTATCTTTCTTATTCTTCCATCTTTTAAGTTTGAAACTCAATACTACATGACTTCAAGAACAGTTTTTCTCATTATCATCTGATAAAAAGGTGGGGCAAGTTTCATCCATTTCTGAAGGTTATTTGTTTTCTTAAAGCCTTGCGAATGCACAAACTTGTGAACATGGCAACGATGGAGATCACACACAAAATACAGGAGGAACTCAGTAGGCCGGCAGCATCTATGGGAAAAGAGTGAACAGTCTATATTTTGGGCCAGGAACCTTCATCCGGATTCTTATGGGGATCAGTAACCAGAGTTTTCTGACAGAAAACTGCATGTAAAAGCCTTTCATTGCATAAAACCTTGTTAGCACACTACTGAAAGACTGGGCCACAGGCACCAATAAATTTTCCTGTAGGGGACTCTTAAACAAAACAAGTGCTACTATTAACATCTCAAACAATGGCCCTTCAAACTCTATGAACTTGCAAACTGTTTCAATTTTTCGATCAATAGAGCTGAATACCACCGTCGATAGAAACACTCCTGACCTACATCAAATGACAGGGTTTCCTCCCATATTTCCTGACCTTGTTTAAAACCTTTTACATCACTAGCAAATCCCAGTTCCAAATGAAGTTTACCATACCCAGATGCTGTCAGATATTCAATTTAAAAGTGCTTGGTTTCTGATAGAGTGCACGCATGAGTGAAAGATGTGCAAGATTAAATGGAAGTGATCTAGTGCAAAAGAGCAGATTAAACATTATCACACAGAGGCCACAGGAAGTATCTTCAGTGTAAGTGGCTGGCACTAAAATAAAGGCTGTGATGCCCTTCGTTGGTCAGGTTTGACGATGGATGTTGTATCCTAGCTGTCTACATAATACACAAACCAATACTCAACAGTACGATGTGGAGAGCAAACTGTTGCCCATGCAGCAGGCTCCCCTCCACATGCAGCTGATGAAACCAAAAGAGTGGCAGAGACCGGTGGAGTTCGGCAGCAGCAGCAGCACTGCAGGTGTTGCCAGTCAGTAATAAATTCAACATAGGACTGCATTAGGGACTCCAGATCCACATTTTTCCTCGGGGCTTATTCCTGAAGCCTTCTTCATGAGGTGGTATAGCTGCAAGGCAACAGAGGTTTGAGATCCGTGTTTTCCTTCTCCTAGTTGACCTGTCCACCACAACTGATGAGCCCCATCTGCCTGAAGCCACTAGTTTTAAGGTACCAGTAAGCCACCTTTGCCCCTTCTCCTTTCAGTAGAAACTGTTGAGCTTAGTAGCTAAGCCACAAGTGAAGGTCAAGAGCTGGACTGGATTTTCAGAGACTATTAGAGATGCATGCCATTGGGAGCATTTAATAGGCAGAGGGAATGTATCTGCACTACCTCCCCCAGCTATGACAACCTTTAAGGAACCTTGGTTAAATTGCAGTAAAAGCGAGGAGCTGAAGAACACATGGAATAGGGTGTGGAAAGGTCTTAATGCAATTCACTCCTTAATAATTACTGATATCGACTGAGTGGGAAAATGTACTGCTCCCACGCTACAATTTTACATATTCATATGATTGCAAAATGACTGAAAGAAATAAAGATCAGTAAAAACCTATAACTGAAAAACAGAACTATTCCATTAATCTAGAGATTTATAACTGCAATTTTTATTTCTTTACATCCTAGACTCTGAAATTCTCTCTGTTGTCCAAAAGTGGCAAAAAGAACAAAAGGAAAGAAAATGCTTACAAGTACTTTCCACACATGTGTCTGAACAGAAATCTAATGCAGAAAGCTTGTCAGATTTCACCTGTGCAAATCCATGGGGCTGGGCTTCATTGCTGCGTTACTCCTTTGAAAGGTATTTTAATAAACATTTCACAGCAGCTTATCCTCACCATCCAGGCTGCTATTAAATAGAAAAGACATTGACTCTTGAATATTGAAAAGCATTTGTGCATCCTGGCTTTAAATTATCAGGCACACTGAATGAAGGCCACATTCAGTTCCATCACCTTCATAAAGTGGTGAGATTTAAATTATTCACATCTAATGTTTCTAACAATTAACATCTACTGCAAAAGGTTATATTAATTCTTTAAATTTGTTTCAATAAATAAGGAATTTGAGTATTTGAATTATGAGTTAATGACCAATTCCTTTCTCCTGAAAGATGTAAGAGAATGCACAAAATTGAGTTCTGTACTATGAGTGCCACCTAGATAGCCTTGAAAGCACCAAAAAGAAAAGCTACAGTGGAAAGAATTAAAATAAAACTGATAAAATGTTTAGCTGGTTCTACTTAATTCTATTATTTTCTCATTTATTTAGTGATTGTGAAATGAAAAGACAGAAAAAAAGGGCACCTCGCAGATTCCCAAGTACTGTTGTTCAATTTTGATGTATTGTTCAATTGTAATGGGAAAATAATGCCAGTGAGTCCAATGGTGCCCGAAATGTTAATGTGCCCTTTGAAGTTTGAAAAGAGAATAAAAGCAGTCCACTTTGTTTGTATAATCAGGCAACACACTTCGATACAATGACATTTTACCTTTATCTCTGGTTTGTTTTTGAAGATATAGTGACTAAACAGCATAATTCAGTGGATGCAAATGGCAGGTGTTTTAACACAATGGAAGGCCCTTGAGACAGGCACATATGGTACTGTAGACCTTCTCCAGGCTGCATTTTAAATATAAGTGCTGCATAACTTTGTCCCTAAACTGCCAGCTTGATTTTTTTAAACACCATTCCACAGATTAGACTTTTTTTAAAAAATTAACACATATCTGTGATTTATGCTTTCTCTTTCCTTCCAGAGGAGTTTAATTTGTTGCCAGATTTGCTCTTTGGAAGGGATCAAAGCAGAGTGTTTCACTATGGAGTGAAATTCAGCACAATGTGGTTAAGTTCTGTTCAAAACAACCCCTTATCCTGTACAACTGGGAATAAAATAGATATGCTGAGCATTTCCTTTGTGAATGGTTGTGCATTTGATGCATGTTATTTTTTTAAAGTGATATCCTGTCAAAACAGTTTATTCTGAAATCCAGCACCATTGGGAGAATACAAAGCTCTTCAAAATATCTTATTTTATGATCTGTTGCCTTTTTGCAGCATGGATCTGATTCTGAAAAGCAGAGATAAATAAAATAAGATACTTGAAAATCAGAAAACAAAACAGAAAACGCTATAAACACTCAGTAGTCAGGCAGTTTACATGGAGGGATCAATTCATGTCATGCAGCATCTCTCTTTCTCTTTCACAATTGCTACATGACTTCACCTGTCCCTTCAACAGATACTGCCTGATCTGCTGAAAGTTTCCAGCAATTTTTGTTTTCACTCTAAATTTTTGTTTAATTTCTACCAAGTGTGACATGTGAAATTTATTAGTTGTTACCTGAAAATAATCCCTTTTCCTGAATATATCTAACAGAGATTTATTAGGGATCTACCTTTGTGCAAATAAAGAAATAGTTAATTCATGGACCATAGAGCATTTGAGAACTAGAACAAGCTAATTGCCTTGTGTATGTACTATCCAACCTTCTTCCATGTTGTAGCACTAAGTGTGCGGTTCTACAGATCATCATTCTTCAAGTACCATCCTAGTTTTTTTTCAATGTGAAGAGCATTTCAGCCTTTACCGCTCTTCTAAATAAGTTCCAAATCGATAAGACCTAGGGTGTAAAATACTTTTTGTCAATGTTAAAGTGATTTTTGGGTTCAAGTAATTTACATTTGGCAAATGGCTTTGGCTACCAGTCTTCTGACCCTTGATAATGTATTCTGGATTTAATTTGTAACAATGCATCCCTAAAAGCTGTGGATCCCAGTCCAGACACCGCTGGCATCTGTGGGATGGATGCGAATGAGAAGGTGTGAAGTTTGTATGTAGTTTCAAAAGAAATCATTGTCTATACTTTGTAAATATGGATTGTCCTGCTGTAGCTATACCTTGTTTTGTTGAATAAAGAAGTTGCTTTGTATCTACCAGGGCCTTTCTCTGGCAATTTCGTTCATGCAACAACAATAAATACCCCTCAAATCCTCCCTCGTAACTTGTTTCCTGGCTCTTATTTTTTTAAACTAGGGAAGTGGAAGCTACTTAACTCAAATGGATCTTTCCAGTCACGTCATAGTTTTAAACGTGTTAATTGCCTCCATTTGTCATGCAATCCAAAGAAAATTAATGTAGCTTATTTATATGCCAATCTTGGCTATATTGTTATTAATCTCCAATGCAGTCACAACTTTTCAGTAATGCAGTGACAAGAATTCTGAGCAGACTTACGCCATAGTTTTACTAGTTCTACTATAACCTCTCTACATGGACTAGTGGAAGAAACAGCCCTGTGTGTCTTTTTACTTACATTATTGACAAGTCTGGAGACACATGAGACTGCAGGTACTGAAAGCTGGAGCAACAATCTGCTGTAGAAACATCAATAATTTTTTTTTACCTACAGATGCTGCTGCAGCTGTTAAGTTCCTTCAGCAGAGTGATTGTTGCTTATAATTGAAAATCTGTACATATGCAGTAATCTCCGAGGTCCTTTTCTTACTTCTTACTGTTCCAGTACAGCTACAACACTGGCATCTACCCAGCAATGTGGAAAGTTGTCCAAGTATGTCCTGTACACAAGAAACAGGACAAGTCTAACCCAGCCAATTACTACCTTATCTGTGTACCCTCAATCATCAGCAATGTAATCGAAGGGTCATCAACAGTGCTGTCATGTAACACCTACTCAGCAATAACCTGCTTACAAATGCCCAGTTTAGGTTCCGTCAAGGCCACTCAGCCCCTGACCTCATCACCTCCTTGGTCCAAACATGGACCAAAGAGCTAAATTCCAGAGATGAGGTGAGAGTGATAGCCCTCGACATCAAGGCAGCATTTGACTGAGTATGGCATCAAGGTGCCCTAGCTAAAATGGAGTCAATGGGAATTAAGGGGAAAACCCTCTGCTAGTTGGAATCATACCTGGCACAAAGGAAGATGTTTGCGGTGGTTGGAGGTCAATCATCTCATGCTCAGGACATCACTGCAGGAGTTCCTCAGGGGAGTGTCCCAGGACCAACCATCTTCACCTGCTTCATCAATGACCTTCCTTCCATCGTATGGTCAGAAATGGGATGTTCGCAGATGACTGCACAATGTTTTGCACCATTTGTGACTCCTCTGATAGTGAAGCAGTTCACACCCAAATGCAGCAGGACCTGGATAATATCCAGGCTTGGGCTGACAAGTGGCAAGTAACATTCAAGCCACGCAAGTGTCAGGCAATGTCCACCTCCAACAAGATAGGCTCTAACCATCGTCCCTTGATGTTCAGTGGCATCACCATCGCTGAATCCCCTACTGTCAACGGACCGGGGGTTACCATTGACTAGAAACTGAATTGATCTAGCCATATAAACACCGTGGCTACTAGAGCAGGTCAAAGACTAGGAATCCTACAACGTGTAACTCACCTCCTGACTCCCCAAAGCCTGTCCATCATCTACAAGGCTCTGGTCAGTCGTGTAATGGAATACCCACCGCTCGCCTGGATGAGTGCAGCTCCATCAACACTCGAGAAGCTTGACACCTTCCAGTACAAAGCAGTCCACTTGATTGGTACCCCTTCCACAAGCATCCAATCCCTCCACCATTGGCAAACAGTTGCAGCAGTGTGTACTATCTACAAGATGCTCTGCAACAACACACCAAACTTCCTAAGGCAGCACCTTCCAGACCCACAACCACTACCATCTAGAAGGATGAGAACAGCAGATACCTGGGAACACCACCACTTGGAAATCCCCCTCCAAGTCACTCACCATCCTGACTTGGTCATGGTCGCTGGGTGAAAATCATCTAATTCCCTCCCTAACAGTACTGTGGGTATACTTACTCGTCAAGGATTTCAGCGGTTCAAAAAGGCAGCTCATCACCAGCTTCTCAAGGACAACTAGGGATGGGTGATAAATGCGGGCTGAGCTGGTGATGCCCATATTCTGTAAATGAATCAAAAAAACACTCAATATCTTTCCATTAATGTTTACTTCTTTATCTTGTTGCAGTTTGCTAAATCCCTTACCACTTTATCTTGTTATTGCATTTTCAACTCAAATACATGTTCTCATGGGAGTGAAAGTGGCTCCAAAGTAACAGCTGAATGAATGGAATTTAGGGACAATTGCAAGCTAAGAGGTAAAATAAAACATTTAGTCTAAACTGTTTCAAGAACTACACAACTAGTTAACATCTTCTGAAGTCTTGGGCATGCAAATATTCATAGAAATCAACTTACTTTCAGAGATATTGAATATTTAATAGATGGTGTAAAATAAAATTTAGGCTAAATTTGCCTCCAGCAAACAGTGGTTCTGTAAATGTTTGCAAAACAAAAAAATAATATTGTAAGATGTACAGACAAACAAAATAGAGTGTAAGTGAAGCTAGGTGGAATTTTTGTAATATAACTTTGGTTGGAGAAAGAGGCTTCTTAGGTTTAGAGGGTCTGTAGTAATAATTATGTTTTAGTGTATTGTATAGTAATTGCTAGTAATGTTTAGGTTTTATTGCATTAAAAGTAACATTTTCATGTTATTGTGGTGATAATAACATTTTTTTTATTGAATCCCTTGAAATTGGGAGTAACAGTATTGTTTTGTAGCACTGCTTAAAACTGGTAATAACATTTATGTTTGAGTAGATATATAAAGATTTATATTGAGCCTGGAGCAAGGAATCTTCATTTATTCAATACTACTGAAAGATTAAACTGTCACGCGGACAGATAACGATAGAACTTTGGGGGCTCCATTTAAAAAGTACTATATTATCTTATGCATCTACCTGAGGGGACTTTTCCAAAATTGGAGGGTATAACATTCTCTCATTGTTGTATTGAAATATCAGCCTAGAACATAAAGTCAAGCTGTTAGGTTGTAGCTTAAACCCAAAACTCTGACCCTCAGTTCCAGATGTAAAATTGGCGCCAAGATGACCCTCACAGAATTCACATTTTTGTGCTTCAGTAATTATCATTTATTTGCTTTATCCTGACATAAAATGTAACATATGATCAGTTCAAGAAATGTAGGATTGATAGAAAGGCAACTCATTTTTATTTTGCCTTCAGCTTCCATTTTCTCTTCAGCTCAGATTAGATTTTTAGACACCTAGAGCCACTCCACTGACAAGAAGTCATTGTAATGTTCCAAAAACTGATCAGTTCATTACCTCGTCAGCACTTACAATATCAGTAAGTGTCACAGAGGCACAACTAACAGAGCTACTGCACAAAGCTTCAGCAATCTGAGTTCATTACTGACCCCTAATGCTATCTTTGTGGAGCTTGTATGTTCTCCCTATGACTGAGTGGATTTCCCTGGGGTGATATACTCTCATTCCACATCCCATACTCTTGAGGATTGGTAAATTAATTGCCTACTATAAATTGCTCCTGGGGTGAGGGTCACTGATAAAATCTGGAAGAACTGATGTAAATGTGGGAAGGATAAAATGAGACCAGCATAGAAAAATATAGATAATAGTTGACATTTATACACATTCATTAAGATGAAAGTTCTGCTACTGTATAACTTCAGACCAGCTTTGGGCAGATCTAAAATAGGGTTTAACTCATTGTACTGGTATCTCAAGGACTGGACTATTGATCTGAGAGCATGAGTCCAAACACAATCAACGTAGCTGGAGAAATTCAATTGTTAGCTAATCGGAATCTTAAGGGAAACTATTGGGGCTCATTATGAGGAAGCACAATAAGGTTAATGCTTCCATGTGGTTAAATTGGGTTGGATCTTACATTGATGATGGCAGGGAAAGTGAAAACAGTTCATAATCTAAAGTTCTTCCTTATGGCTTTTACCAGCAAGAAAGACAAAGGTAGTAGGTGCATGGTCAAATAAAGATTCCCCTCCAAGATGCAGAGCAACCTGATTTCAAAATGTATTGTCACTAGATTTAAATGTAAGAACTTCATCCAATGATGGTATAACTTTGTGGGAGGACCTCCCACAGAAGGACATTAATTGTTTGAGAAGCCAGCCTACACTACTTCCTTAAGGATCAAAGGGATGGATAATAAATGTTGCTCTAGCCAGTACCAGTCATGTTCTAGAAATAGAATTCACATAGAAAAGCAGGGTGAGTATAATAGGGCCAGTGTGTATTTATTAAAGGTAAAGTTTGGTTGACTAATTTGATTTAGATATTTGGGAAAACTACTAAAGAAGTTTTGTTGGAATAATGAAATTGATGTGCCCATGATCTTTCAGAAGTAATTTGATAACCTCATCTAAAGAGGTGGTGTGCAAAATTGAGTCATGTGGAACTACATGGACTATAAGGCATGCAACACAGGAACAGGCCCTTTGCTTCACCATGCCTGTGCTAATCATGATACTAACCTAACGCAACACATTCACCTGCACTTGTGATTTTAGAGATTCTGAACCAATAGTGAATAAAATCCTAAGCTGAGTAGGATAAAGGTTCTTGTTCTATATTCGTAGCTGGTCAGCAAACATAGACATTCCATGGGAAGGGTAGTTTGTGTTATGAATAGTGGTGAAGATTGGTTTGGTGGACAGACAGTAAGAAAACTCAACGGACTCCAGTGATCAATATCATTGTGATTATTATATTTGTTTTCTTAACATGTAGTTTTACTGAATCTGAATGAGATATATTACAACATTTTTACCTTTAAGGTCTAGAGCAATGAATAGAATTAATATATAAATCATGTAATGTGCTGTAATATTGAGGTTGTATGCCCATAATCTGATATCACGTTATTGAAAGTTTGCTTGATGAGCTTGTCTGACGTCTCTCTCCCAGCATGAGTCTGGACCCCACTGTGTCCTTTTGTCTAAGTTGTTCACTTTGAGACAAATCAGCTCTAATTCTGCCTTCTGTTCGGAATGCTAACTTACATCCATTGAGAAGGAATAATCATGGTTGACTTAGCAAGCCAATACAATTTATCACTCTAGATTTGCGGAATATTAGAGAGAACCCTTGACCCCATTTAACCCCTGCATTTTCAAGCTAACTGCCTTTTCAGTTTGATATAGATCGTTTGCAAATAAGGACAAATAAATGGCAGATGGAGTTTAACCAGGTCAAATGTGAAGTGTTGCACTTTGGTAGGCCAAATGTAAAGAGATGGTACACTGATAAGGACAAGACCCCTAACAGTATTGATAAGCAGAGGGATTTTGTGATCCAAGTTCATAGCTCCCTGAAAGTGCTACACAGGTTGATAGGATGGTTAAAAAGGCAAATGGCGTGCTTGCCTTTATTAGTTGAGGCATTCAGTTCAAATGTCAGGAAGATATGTTGCAGCTTTATAAAATTGTAGTTAGGCCATGTCTGGAGTGTTGCATATATTTATGGTTGCCCCATTATGGGAAGCATGTTGAGCCTTTGGAGAAGAGGTTTACCGGGATACTGCCTGGATTAGGAGGGCATGTGCTACAACAAGAGATTGGACAAACTTGGGATGTTTTTTTCTGGAGTGGCAGAGGCTGAGAGAAGATCTGATAGAGGTTTATAGATAGAGGCATAGATAGAGTAGGAGAATAGGCAGACAGTATCTTTTAATTGTATATATGTATTTTATATATATATATATATAAATTCAGTTTTTTGCATTACAATGATTACAATGTCCTGCAATATTCAGCAGCAATACATTGCAATACATAATAATAAAAACTATAAATTAGAATAAGTAAATATAAAAAATAAATTACATAAGCAGTGCAAATAAACAGTGGGTGGAGCTAAGATGCGCTAAATGGCTGCTTCTTTGAGCTCATCTGTGGAAACAGATTGAATTCCTCTCTTTAACATCTCTTTTTTCCTTTTCAAGATTGCTGTGGTGCTGTCAAAGCCCATGATCTGCAACAGCACTCAAACTGCAGTTTTTCATGCTGGATGAGTCGCCGCTTCTGGAGCTCAGCGACCGGCCATTTTTCGATATACTCCAGGAGTGGCCTGAAAGATACGTGCCTCCGGGGTGCAGCCCTGTGTGGCTCTGCGGATGACTGATTCCATGCCAGTGCCACCGATAGGAGAAGGAACATCAGGATTTTGTGGAGGCAGATGCTGCGGATGAAGGTCTCTGAGGTCAAGTGATCGCTCTCTCTCTTTCTCTGTCTCTTAATGGTGGGGAAAGTTTGCTCCCGATTCTCGAGTCAGAGAATCTCAGAATAAAAAGCAATGTGGCAGCAACATTGTTACAGCAACTATTTGTTTGTCTCCTCTTTTGCTGTGAAATGAGTGACAGCTCTTTGTCCAATGTTAGTGAGAGAGAGACTGTGACATGTTGCACTGTCGAGTAAACAATAGTTTTTGTTGACTGCAGATCATGGTCTCTTTGGGGGCTTTGCTGTTGCTTGGTGGATGATGGGCACTGAAATGGGTGTGGGGAGGGGGAGGTTGATGGTTTGCTGCTGCTTGTGCATGGTAGGGGGAGAAGAGACATTGAGGTTTGAACATTTTTCTGTTGTTTATTCTTTTGGGGTTTTCTTCTGTTTCTTGTGGATGTCTGTGAAGTGTAAGAATTTTAACTTCTATACTATATACATTCTGTGATATTAAAACAGAACCGTCTAAAAAAGAGAGGAAAAAAGTAGTGAGAAAGTGTTCATGTGATCATTGTCTGTTTAGGAATCTGTCGTGGGGGGAAGAAGCTGTTTCTGAAATGTTGAGTGTGTGCCTTCAGGCTCCTGTACCTTTTCCCTGATGATAGCAATGAGAAGAGCTCATGTCCTGGGTGATGTGGGTACCTTAATGAGAGATACTGTACTGCCTTTTTGAGCTATCACCTTTTGAAGATGTGCTTGATGCTGGGGAGCCTAGTGCTCATGATGGAGGGGGGCTTCTTCTCCCTTTCTTTCCAGTCCTAATGAAGGGTCTTGGCCTAAAATGCTGACTGTTTATTCCTCTCCATGGATGTTGAGTTCCTCCAGCATTTAGTGTGTGTTTCTCATTATCACCTTGACCAGCTTATTCTCAGAAATGCCAGGCCAAAGTTAAATAAGTGAACATTTGGGAATTGGTTGGATCCATGCCTTTAAATAAAAGTTGGAAAAATAACCTATTGTCATGAATTATAAATTACATACATTGTTCACTTTCACTAAATCTTTGTCTGATTTTGAAGACTGAATAATTTTAATGATGTTTTAGTATGTGAAACAGATCTCTTTCTTTTACTGATATTTTGACCATATTACCATATAATATGCACTCTTCATTTATCCATTCTCAGGACTGTTCATTTGGAAGTTCGATTCTATCTGCTACCTCACCTCCCACTGAGATAGTCTGCTCAGTTCCATTTGGAGCAGAGCACAATCGTGTCTGGCTTTTCATTATCTATGATACTCATTCCAGTGCCAACGGGAAAGGCAAACTAAATCTAAAGAAATTTATACGTCACTGGAGTGGTCATACTTAATAATGCCGTATCTCATTCTGGGACCTGGATTTTTGAATTTTTGTCAAAGCTTTACATAAGGTGCAGAGAGCATTTGGGATAATGGGGGCATTCAGCCATACGGAGAGACAAGAAAAACGATAACCATTATTCTGAGACTTGAAAAAACAGCTGTAAATACTGAATAAATCCCTTTATCCCTTTTTGATTTATTTTGTTGTATAGCCATAAAATTATCGTCCATGTTGGCTAAATAAGTTAAGCAAAGAAGAAATAGCAGTTAATATGTTGATATGATTCTATCAACTTAACCTTGGTCAAGTGGTTTAGGCATTGGACTAGTGATCTGAAGGTCGCGAGTTCGAGCCTCAGTCAAGGCAGCATGTTGTGCCCTTGAGTAAGGCACTTAACCACACATTGCTCCTGCAAGTTTATAGCCCAGTGGCGGCGGTTGGTGCAGTATGGACAGGACAGGACAGAACTGTGATAAGGACTTTTTTCTTTATTAATAGTTGAAGGAAAAATGGAATTATGTGTAATGCTGGAGATCTACAGGAAGAAGAATAGATGTGAATGATCTACACGAGGGAAATAAAAGTAAGCAATGGCTGAACTAACATGAGCTGTTAATTGTTAGACTCAGGGGGTCTTAAATGGCAAGGGTATATTTTACAACTGAAGCAATTAAATCAAATGGACCAATGATTGAATGGCCTTTGTCTGAGGATTGAATGATTTGGCTAAGCATGATTCACACATTCTTAAGATTTGTCTGAGAACTACCATCAATTATGATTATAATTAGTACATAAAAAACTCTTGGTATTAGTCATAAAACACTGGTTGCCGCTGTTTTTTTTGTTCATGACCTATCCCTATCTTACAAGGCTAAGGAGAGATTTCATCAATGTTTTCAAAATTAATAAGTACAATAAAGTGAAGAAGAACAAAGTCTCTTCCACCGTAACCAGACGAAGTAGATTAAAGATATTTGTCAAACAAATCTGAGGAGAATTGTTGGGATATATTTCATGTTATGGGTTGTATGCAAGGATTGAAGGAATGGTTGAAATACATTCTACACTAGCTTCCAAAAGAGTATTGGATAAATTCTTAAAAAGTAAAAAAATTACAAGGAGATCTGGAAGGACCAAGAGAGGGTATCTAACTGGACAGATCTTTCTAAACAACACATCAATTGCCTCCCCTTTATTGTAAACTCAAGACTAATGTTCATATTCATATATGCTGTAGACAAGTTGGACTGTGCCAATTCAATATTCATATCAATGAACTCTACCGTTCACAATTATACTAAAAACAATAAATTCCTTAGATTCAAGTATGTCAATTGTGTTAATAATAACTTTAATCATCATCTCTTGCATTAAAAAGGGGATATTTTATGCTCTGAATTTGCTTGACTCTGTAAAATTTAAGAATAGAATTCAATGACAATGCTTCTCTCCTCCCACCAATTCTTTATTTCTTCCTCTCAGCAATATATTTATAAAGAAATATTCAAGTTGGATTACTTAATATTGATGTTAAGGAACTTGCAGTAAGGCAAGGGTTAAAGACCTGGTGAAAATGCTGTGATGGTGTGTAGTTGAACCCAGACAAGAGAAACCAGCAGAGCCAAATCTGCTTACAGCAGGGAGAGATGTGAGAAGGACTGTGGCAGTGTGTCATCAATCCTCAGAGCTTCCCCTTAGAATTCTGTGGGGTGCAGAGGCAGATGAGATGGCAATAATGCAAGGATGTGAAATACACTCAATAACTAAGGGACAATTACTTTGCTAACTTCAAAGTGTCATCTGTTTTCACCTTGTTTTTATTGATGTTTAATATCTCCATTGTGAATGGTGATTGATCCTGCAAGTAAGGAATTCAAACATATACCATTTACCAAATGGCCAATATCCATAACTCAAACACGAGGAAATCTGCAGATGCTGGAAATTCAAGCAACACACACAAAATTCTGGTGGAACGCAGGGTCTCGGCCCGAAACGTCGACTGTGTTTCTTCCTATGGATGCTGTCTGGTCTGCTACGTTCCACCAGCACTTTATGTGTCTTGCTTGAATATCTATAACTGACAAGCCAAAGCTGTATAAAAATAAGTCTCCTGTCCTGAATTCAGGAAAGTGTGTGTGTGACAGGGGCCATACTGTTCTCCTTTTGCCCAAGCAAATACAATATGTTTGAGTCATAAGAGAGCATGTGTTCTGGGCCCAGTTACTTTAGTTATTTCAATATTGGCAATGACAGTTGCAATGAAAATGTTGACCTGCATTCTACATCTTTACAATTTAACTTTACTTTTGAAGAAACACAGAAGCAAAGTAAATGGACATTGCAGGTCCTGACGAAGGGTCTCGGCCTGAAACGTCGACTGCACCTCTTCCTATAGATGCTGCTTGGCCTGCTGCGTTCACCAGCAACTTTGATGTATATTGGGACATTGCAGGTGATTTTTTTTCCTTCTGTATCAACACCAGTTGAAAAATAAATTGCAGGTAACATGAATTTAAACGAAGTTCAAAGTAAATTTATTATCAAAGTACATGTATGTCACCATATACAACCCCATGATTCATTTTCTTGTGGGCATACTCATTAAATCCATAAAAAAAAACTTACAGATTCATTGAAAAACCACACCAACTTTCAACCAGTGTGAAAAACAATAACATACTGTGCAAATACAAAAAGAAAGAAATAAGCAATAAGTATCAAGTACATGAGATGAAGAATCCTTGAAAATGTGTCCATAGGTTGTGGGAATAGTTCAGTAATTGGACAAGTGAAGTTGAGTGATATTAAAAACGTAAATACGAGGAATTCTGCAGATGCTGGAAATTCAAGCACCACACATCAAAGTTGCTGATGAACACAGCAGGCCAGGCAGCATCTCTAGGGAGGTACAGTCGACGTTTCGGGCTGAGACCCTTCGTCAGGACCCTCCTGTTGAAGGGTCTCGGCCCGAAATGTCGACTGTACCTCTTCCTAGAGATGCTGCCTGGCCTGCTGCGTTCACCAGCAACTTTGATGTGTGTTGCTTGAGTAATATTATCAACTTTAGTTCCAGAGCCTGATGGTTGAGGAGTAGGAGCTATTCTTAAACCTAGTGGTGTGAGTCCTGAGACTCCTGTACCTTCTTTCTGATGGCAGCAGTGAGACGTGAGCGTGTCCTGTATGGTGAGGGTCGCTGAAGATGGGTGCTTCCTTTCTGCAACAGTGTTTCATGTAGATGTGCTCAATGCTGAGGAGGGCTTTACCCATGATGGACTTGTCTGTATCCATTACTTTGTGTAGGATATTCTGTTCAAGGAATTTGATGTTTCCATACCAGGCTGTGAAGCAGCCAGTCAATACACTCTCCACTACGCATCCACAGAAGTTTGTCAAAGTTTTAGATGTCATGCTGAATCTTTGAAAATTTGTAAGGAAGTAGAGGTGCTGCTGTGCTTTCTTCCTAATTGCACTTACGAGCTGGGTTCAGAAAGGTCCTCTGAAATAATAACACTGAGGAATTTAGAGATGCTGACCCTCTCCACCTTTAATCCCCCCATGAGGACTGGCTTATGACCTCTGGTTTATTTCCTCTACTGACGTCAATAATCAGCTCTTTGGTCTTGCTTACATTGAGTAAGATATTGTTGTTATAGCACCAATCAGCCAGATTTTTAATCTTCCTCCTACAGTATATATTGATTTATAAGGCACTGGGGCTATGCTTAGGCACACAGTCATAAGTGTAATGTGAGCAGAGCAAGCGCTAAGCACACGGCCTTGTGGTGCATCTGTGCTGATGGAGATTGTGGAGGAGATATTGTTGCCGAACTGAACTGACTGGGGTCTGCAAGTGAGAAAATCAAGGATCCAATTGCCCAAGGATGCATTGAAGCCAATGCCTAGCAGCTTATTGATTAGTTTTGATGGGGTGTATTGAATGAAGAGCTATAATTGATAAAGAGCATCCTGATGTATGCACCTTTGCTCTCCAGATTTTCCAGCGTTGAGTGAATAGCCAATGAAATGGCACCTGTTGCTCTGTTACGCAAATTTGAGTGTATCTAAGTCACTTCTCAGGCAGAAGTTGATATCTGAATAATAATTGAAACAAAAGAAATGCTATATATCATTTTACTTTTTATTACTTTATATATTATCATATAATACTATATACTATATATATTTATATATTACATTATTTTGAAATGGATGCTTTTATGCTGTTTCTTTAATCAATTTTTTATCATTTCAGTAAATGAGCTCAAATTGATTTAAAATTTGAGACCATGTTTATCTGCTCAATATGTTAAGACCACAAGACATAGGAGCAGAATTAGGCCATCTGGCCCATCAAGTCTGCTTCGCCATTCAATCATGGCTGATCCTTTTTTGCTTACTCCTCCTCAACTCCAGTTCCCGGACTTCTCCCCGTAACCTTTGATGCCATGGCCAATCAAGAACCTATCAATATCTACCTTAAATACAACAACCTGGCCTCCAGAGCTGCATATGGCAACAAATTCCACAAATTCACCACCCTTTGGCTAAAGACATTTCTCTGCATCTCTGTTTTGAAAAGGTGCCCCTCTATCCTGAGGCTGTGCCCTCTTGCCGTAGACTCTCCTACCACGGGAAACATCCTTCGCCTTTCAACATTTGAAAGGTTTCAATGAGATTCTCCCTCATCCTTCTGAATTCGAGCGAGTACAGACCCGGAGCCATCAAGCGTTCCTCGTATGGTAACCCGTTCATTCCTGGAATTATCCTTGTGAACCTCCTCTGAACTATCTCCAATGCCAGCACATCTTTATTAAGATGAGGGGCCCAAAACTGTTCACAATACTCAAGGTGAGGCCTTATAAAGCCTCAGAATCACATCCTTGCTGTTGTATTCTAGACCACTTGAAATGAATGCTGAAATGATATTTGCCTTCTTCACCACTGACTAACCTTCAGAGTGTTCTGCACAAGGATGCCTAAGTCCCTCTGCATCTCAGATTCCTGGATTTTCTCCTCATTTAGAAAATAGACTGCACATTTGTTTCTACTACCAAAGTGCATGACCATGCATTTTCCAACGTTGTATTTTATTTTCCATTCTCTTGCTCATTCTCCTAATCTGTCTAAGTCCTTCTGCATCCTACCTGTTTCCTCAACACTACCTACCACTCCATTAATCTTCATATCAACTGCAAACTTGACAACAAAGCCATCTATTCTATCATATAATAACACACATCAAAGTTGCTGGTGAATGCAGCAGGCCAGGCAGCATCACTAGGAAGAGGTACAGTTGACGTTTCCGGCCGAGACTCTTTGTCGGGATGAAGGGTCTCGGCCCGAAACGTAAGCTGTACCTCTTCCTAGAGATGCTGCCTGGCCTGCTGCGTTCACCAGCAATTTTGATGTGTGTTGCTTGAATTTCCAGCATCTGCAGAATTCTTCGTGTTTGCGTGTTCTATCATATGAATTATTTATATACAGCATAAAAAGAAGTGGTCCCAACACCGACCCCTGCAGAACACCAGTTAAGTATGCTGGAAAACTGGAGTAAGATGTTCATTTTAAATATAATTTGTTTGCAGTTGAAAAAATTAATATAATTGCTACTCAGATCAAGTGTCAATATTACCTGTCAGCCTGATCAACATAACTGAAGTACAATTGATTCTCTTCTCTACCAGCATAAAACTCTTAAACTTTTCAAGCCTCATAACTTATTTGGGAAACAGAAAAAATGTGGTGAGGGAATTCTTATTATTTTACTCAAATAACTTCTGTTTCAAAAGGTAAATTCCATTGTTTTTGTTCTGATTCATTCTGGTTCAGTGTCGGCTGCTATCCAGGAAGTAGATTCTCACATCTTCCATTACACTCTTGAGAATCGTGGAGTAATTTCTCATTAAATCTGGGATTTTACATGATCTGTTGCATGATTTATGCTGTGGCTTCTATTTTATTTTGCACTTAAGACTGATTATCAGATATATTTTGTTATGCAATGAGATGAAAGCATCAGATGTTTTTTTTTCAAAACAGTTTGGTAGTTACACACTTCATTACTAGTGGCATACATTTGTTTCCAAAATACTATATGTATTTGTAAATTGAGGAACATATAATCACTCAAAAATAGTTTCAAAGTAAATATACATTACAATAGCCCTGGTCCGTGGATTCAGATTCTAAATTGGAGAAAGGCCAATTTTGATGGTAACAGAGAGGATCTGGCAAGTGTGGATTGGGACAGGCCGCTTTCTGGCAAAGGTGTACTTGATAAGTGGAAGGCCTTCAAAAGTGAAATTTTGGGATTACAAAGCCTGTATTTGACCATTAGAATAAATGGTAATGATAACAGATGTAGGGAACCTTTGTTTTCAAGAGATATTGAGGCCCTGGTTAAGAAACAAAAGGAGGTGCATTGCAGGTATAGGCAGGTAGGAACAAAATAAGGTGCTTATGAAGTATAAAAAATGTAAGAGAACACTTAAGAAAGAAATCAGCATGGCTAAAAAATGCATGAAGTTGCCTTAGAAGCCAAGGAGAAAGAGAATCCTAAGGGTTCTACATATCTACAGATATGAAAAGAGCAAAAGGATTGCAAGGGGCAAAATTGGTCCTCTGGATGATCAGAATGGTAATCTATGTGTGGAGCCAAAAGAGATGGGACAGATCTTAAATGCAGTTTTTGCATCGGTATTTACTCAGGAGATGTACCCAGAGTCTACAGAAGTAAGATGAAATGACATCAACTTCATGGACTCTATACAGATAATACAGGAGAAGGTGTTTGCTGTCTTGTAGCAAATTAGGGTGGATGAATCCCAGGCCCTGACAAGGTGCTCCCTCAGATACCACAGGAGGCAAGTGCATAAACTGCCGGGGCCCTGGCAGATGTTTAAATCATTCTTAGCAACTGATGAGGTACCAGAAGATTGGAGTTTAGCCGATGTTTTTCCACCATTTAAAAAAGGTTCTGGAAAAAAACAGGAATTTATAGGCTGATGAGCCTGACATCTGTAGTAGGAAAATTATTGGAAGTATTTCTAAGGGACCAGATATATATCTGGATAGAAATGACTGATTAAGGATAGTCAGCATGGCTTTGTGTATGGTAGGTCATGTCTAACCAATCTTATAGAGATTTTTGAGGAAGTTACCAGGAAAGTTGATGAAGGCAAGGCGGTGGATGTTGCCTGCATGAACTTTCGTGAGGCATTTGATAAGGTCCCACACTGGAAATTGGTGAAGAAGGTTCAGTCACTTGGCGTTTAGGATGAGATAGTAAATTGCATTAGACATTGGTTTTGTAAGAGAAACCTGAGAATGGTAGTAGATGGTTGCGTCTCTGAATGGAGGCCTGTGACGAATGGAGCACCGCTGGGTTTGTTGCTTCCCTTCTATGTCAATAATCTGGCTGATAATGTGGTTAATTGGATCAGTAAATTTGTGGATGAAACCAAGATTGGGAATGTAGTGGACAGCAAGTAAGACAGTCATGACTTGCATTGGGATCTCGATCAGCTGATACTCAAGCCAGTGCACAAGCCAAGACTGTACAATATGGAGAGCACATGTTACCTATGCAAAAGGCTCCCCCCTCTCCATACAACTGATGAATTCAAAGGAATGGCAGAGATGGATACAGTTTGGCACTAGTGGTGTTGCAGGGGTTGCCAGTCAGCATTGAATTCAACATAGGACTGCATTAGGGACTCCAACTCTGGATTTTTCATAGGATTTGCTCCTGAATGGGTAACGTCGCAAACCAGTGGAGGTTTGTGATCAGAGTTTTCCTTCTCCTAGGTGAGTTGCCAACCACAGCTGATGAGCCCCATCTGGCCAAAGTGATTGATTTTAAGTTACTAGTAGCCCACCTTTGCCCCTTCTCTTGTTAGTAGAAATGGTTCTGCTGGGCTTCTCAACAAGCCATGTGCATAGGCCAGGAGCTGGACTTGGTTGTCAGAGGCTATTTGAGATGCACGCCGTTGGGAGCATTTAATAGGTAGTAGGAGTGTATCCCCACTAACAATTCCCCGCACCCCACCCACACAACTCCCTGGCTCTGACAAGCTTAAGAAACTTTTTTATGCAATTACATAGAAATTAAAGAAGGCTTTCAGTTCATCTGGTATATCACATATCAATGTTTATCCTCCCCATATACCTCCTCCCAACTGCAATTCATCAAAACCTAGTAACCGTCACACATTTGTGATTATTGAACTTACCCTAGAAGTTTCAGAGCACTATTCATGACAATCACCAGATTGTAATAGCATCTACTTCAGATATATATATATATATATATATAAACAACAGTTGGGAAATGGCTATTATCACTTATTTATTCACAGATAACTCTCTGGTGTCCACACCAGTGTTAATGCTAGCACTTGTGACTCATTGTTTACAGTCTATGGTGCTGTTTGCAAGAACTTTATGAGCTGTCATATAAGGGGCTATAGATTTTCATCTCTCTGCCATTTCATGGATCAGCATTAAACTGTGGCATATAAAAAGAAATACTAGTAGTTTTTGTTACGTACCCCGTAACTGGGTTGCCAAACCAGCAGAAATGGATCACTCAGTTGGAGTCTGGAGTACTAGAACTAAGAAAGTTTTATTAAAGAAACAAGCAACACATTAATCGAAAGGATAATAAATGCAACAGTTCAGCGATGATAAACGCACATGTGCACAGAATTAAGATAACAGCATCAATCAAGCTCTATCGTTGTCTAGGGGTAAATGACCAATTTCAAAATGACTCAAAGTTCAGTCCAGTTAGTAGTTCAGTTCGCAGTAATCGTTGCCATGGCGATGGACAAGGTGGGGGAAGAGAGACATAGAATAGGAACAACTGATCATTCAGAACACGGCTTCACTCACAGACCAGCGGGATGGCTCACAAACAGCTTTTGGGCGGGTCCTTGGTGATGTCACCTGAGGTCACCGACTGTGACCCCTCCTCCAGATGTGGTCGATCCTCTGCAGTGAACCCGGCACCCAGGCAAGGGCGGACACACACCGGGTTCCCGCTGATCGTACCTTTCCACCCTTGTCGTTGTCTGATGCTTCTCACCCACTCGTGAGAGGCGCACCGCTTCCAGGGTCTCGTTACCTCGGGTGGCGTGTGTCCCTGTCTTAGCGAACCTGTCCCTTTTTATCCCCTGCTGGGGTATCGCCTGTCCATCACTTCAAACAGTTCAGGGTTCAAAGGGGGGAGCCGCTCCAGACAGCTCTCTCTCCCACATCCCTTCATTACACATCTCCAGACGCTGCTCCATTGTTCCTTATCTCTCCTTCCCCTGAGGGCAGGTAGCAGACCAACTGCTGATGCCACTGATGCTAGCCCAGGCCAGCAAACATCTTAATTTTATGTGTATTCTCGTCACACTTCCCCCCTTTAAGGATTTTTACCGGGAGGTAAAAATTACAAACATGACTACATTATCTGATACATACACAATATACATCTTTAACAGTTATTTAGCTAATACAGAGAATTTGAAGCTGTCAACACCTTGACAGACAGTCATCACATTTTCTGTTCCTTTTACACGTGTTATTAATAATCCCTTAGACCAGGCTCCAACTCAGCAAACTTCATAGTGGCCAAAAACACTGATGAATTGCGACCAATGTAACCTCTCATTTGGTTTTGTCCCGGACCACAACAACAAGGGTCGTCCCATTCCGACTCAATTTTCTTTCGCAAGGGCTTAGTAGGAGGGGGACGGGTATTGACCGCAGAGTTATTGCAAAACTTCCTGCAGTACCCCACCATCTCCAAGAGCCTTCTGAGGGCTCTCTTGTCTGTCGGGGTTGGGAGGTCAGCGATAGCCTGCACTGCAGCTTGCATCACTGCCAGCTGCCCCTGTGTCACCACAATTCCCAGGTAGGTGACCCTCGTGTGGCCGAATTCATTTTTTTCAAGGTTCACTATCAAACTGGCTTCAGACAGCCGTATTAAATTGCCAATACACACCTCTGTGGTCATCAGCCCTTTAGTCACTGAATTACTCAATATATATGAGTGTTCTTTACTGGGCTACCCTATTGTAACAGACATAACCCAACGTCCCAGTTCTTTGCATTTCCTCGGGACAATCAAACACATAGGTGCGAGTCGTTTAATTACTCCTTCTAAAGATTCGCTTTGTTCGGGGATTAAGGGAGAGACCTTATCAGTAGACCTGGCCAAAACAATAGCCTTCTCCCATCTGACCGATCCCATCCTAATCTTTTCAAAATGGTTTTTTCCTCTTATCAAGGGGCCCCTAGCTTCATTGATTTCCACGCTAACACCGACTAGGTTTGTTAGCATATCAAAAGCCGGTGACCGTCTCAGTTCGCGTCGGTCATGATCAATAACATTCTTCCCCCTGGGCAGCCGGTAAATCTCTTTCATGATTCCACCAACTGTTTCCTCCAGCACCGCAAGATGTCCACCGGGGGGTACCTCGTGGGCCATTTTAAAAACCTCATCCCCATAACTCTTTTGCACCACCCCCCACTCCTCGTCGGCGGATGCTGTACTTGATTTCCCTTTCTTCCTTAGCACTTCCTCATCCGCACAATAGCTTGTCAAGGCTGTGTCAGAGAGAGCGGTCTCGGCAAAAACCATCAGCCCTTCGTCTCGCTCCTGCGTCTGCACAAATTCTTTCCTGGCTACTGCTACGTCCGTCCCAGCTCCCTCACTACCTCTTATCTCACTACACCCTGTCTCATACAAGGTTGGCAGAAATGTTTCAGCCAAATTCACCATCGCGGGCGGGGCCTCCATGCTGGCAGGCTGACCCGTCAATCTCACGACTGGGAACACGATTCCTCCGGCGATGTCATTACCGAGCAAGACTTCCACGTCTTTCATCGGTAATTCGGACCTCACCCCGATCGTGACTAGTCCAGAGACCAGGTTGCTCTGTAAATGTATCTGGTGCAAAGGGACTGACTCTGTCCCTTCCCCAACACCTTTGACCTCTACCTCCCTAGTCTGGGTCTCTGAGCTAAACTCTAATACACTCTTCAGTATTAGTGACTGACACGCTCCCGTGTCTCTCCAGATCCGCACTGGAACTGGTTTTAACCTCTTTTTCACTGACACCAGTCCAGCCGAGATAAACCTCTCGCGCCCTTCCTGGACTTTTTCAGACCTGTCCTTCCCTAGCGGTTCGCTTAACAGCTCGATACAGCCATTCAAAATTTCCGCTTTTCCTTTCCCCGTCTCCTTCCTTGGGGCAAAGCACCTGGACGCAAAGTGTCCGACTTTCCCACAATTATAACAGACGACCCCAGGAGACTTCCTACCAGACTGCTCCCGGTCTACCTTATCCTTTTCACTAGTCCCCGGCTTACTTTCTGACTTTTCCGGCGGACTCTCCCCGCCGTCCTGACTACCCTTCTGGTAGCCTTTACTCGGGGCAAACTTCATTTTATGCGTCAACGCATACTCATCCGCTAACTTAGCAGTTGCGGCTAACGTGGCTGCCTCTTTCTCATCGAGGTAGGGTCTCATACCCTCAGGGACACAACCTTTAAACTGCTCAATCAGAATCAGTTGTAGCAGTCTGTCATAATCCCCCTCTACCCCCTTAGAGGCGCACCAACGCTCACAATATGTTTGCATCTCACGAGCAAACTCCAAATACGTGCGGTCCCACCGCTTCCTCGCATTCCGGAACCTCTGCCGGTATGCCTCCGGGACCAACTCATAAATCCTGAGGATGGCCTCTTTCACCACCTCATACTTCTGGGCATCTTCCGCGGACAAAGCTGAGTAAGCTTCTTGGGCCTTCCCTTTCAGTACACTCTGAAGTAAAACAACCCACTTATCCCTCGGCCAGTCCTGACTTATAGCCACCTTTTCGAAATGGAGAAAGTACCGATCCACATTGGTATCGTCAAATGGGGGAACCAGCCTAACCTCCTGGGTCGCCCGGAACCCTCCACCTTGGTTCGGCACGAGCCCCTGCTCGGCCCTTATCTTTAACTTCTCCAGCTCAAATTCCCTTTCCCTCTGTTTCTCCTCTCTCTCCAACTGTCTTTCTCTCTCTTGCCTTTCTACCTCTTTCTCTTTCTCCCGCCTTTCTAACTCTCTCTCTTTCTCCCGCCTTTCTAACTCTTTCTCTCTCTCCCGCCTTTCTAACTCTCTCTCTTTCTCTTCGTGTTCTAACTGCCGTACCCGGAACTCGTGCTCGAGTCTCAGTTTTTCAAGCTGTACCTGTACCGCGTCTCCAGCAGGTTTTTCAATAGACACCTCCCCCAGCTCACCTTGGGGAAACACACCTTTAGATACATAGTGCTCTACAATAGCTCTGTGTATCTCCTCTCTCCTCATTGTCGACTTCACCTTAGCACGATTCACCCGTTTGGCCACAGCTATCAATTCCGATTTCCTGGCATCCTCTAATGCCTCCAAGGTCGGCGCCTTTATAAATTCCTCAACCTCCATTTCTGCTGTTTGTCTTTTCTTTCTTTCGGGAATTTTAACCCAATCAATTTACTCCGTCCCAAATTTAGCGTTCAAAATCGCGGACGAGAACCCCACTTATGTTACGTACCCCGTAACTGGGTTGCCAAACCAGCAGAAATGGATCACTCAGTTGGAGTCTGGAGTACTAGAACTAAGAAAGTTTTATTAAAGAAACAAGCAACACATTAATCGAAAGGATAATAAATGCAACAGTTCAGCGATGATAAACGCACATGTGCACAGAATTAAGATAACAGCATCAATCAAGCTCTATCGTTGTCTAGGGGTAAATGACCAATTTCAAAATGACTCAAAGTTCAGTCCAGTTAGTAGTTCAGTTCGCAGTAATCGTTGCCATGGCGATGGACAAGGTGGGGGAAGAGAGACATAGAATAGGAACAACTGATCATTCAGAACACGGCTTCACTCACAGACCAGCGAGATGGCTCACAAACAGCTTTTGGGCGGGTCCTTGGTGATGTCACCTGAGGTCACCGACTGTGACCCCTCCTCCAGATGCGGTCGATCCTCTGCAGTGAACCCGGCACCCAGGCAAGGGCGGACACACACCGGGTTCCCGCTGATCGTACCTTTCCACCCTGGCCGTTGTCTGATGCTTCTCACCCACTCGTGAGAGGCGCACCGCTTCCAGGGTCTCGTTACCTCGGGTGGCGTGTGTCCCTGTCTTAGCGAACCTGTCCCTTTTTATCCCCCTGCTGGGGTATCGCCTGTCCATCACTTCAAACAGTTCAGGGTTCAAAGGGGGGAGCCGCTCCAGACAGCTCTCTCTCCCCCGTCCCTTCATTACACATCTCCAGACGCTGCTCCATTGTTCCTTATCTCTCCTTCCCCTGAGGGCAGGTAGCAGACCAACTGCTGATGCCACTGATGCTAGCCCAGGCCAGCAAACATCTTAAAATACTAGTAGTTTTTAAGTAATTTGTAAATTTAATATAAGTATCAAATCAGAATGTGGGATTTCAATGAATACAAATGATGCAACATTTATAACATGTTTTTGCTATATACTAAATCATTGACAATAACGTCCGAATTAAATACCTTGCTGCTCCTGGAAAAGAGACTCAACTACATTCTTCTTCATAAATAATGAATGGATCTGTGATACTCTGCACCTGTGATGTTGATAAGGGATATGTTATAAGTTCATATGTGAGGTTCTAACAACAACTGACTTCAGTTTTGTCTTTAGGGTAAAGTGACGACCTATTGGTTTTTTTCTTCTTAATGGTGCTTGGAAGATGACATTGGAATAATCTAGGAGAATATATTGTAGATAGTATCTAACGACCCTCAGATAAGCATATGAATGTGCAAAGAATAGAGGAATATTGACACTGTGCAGGCTGAAGAATTGGTTTAGATAGCTATTTATAACTAACTATTTATAATTAGTTTGGCATTGATGGGTCCAGGCAGAAGACCAGGTTGCCATAGACTCATTAGACAGTTTTAGTGCTGTAGTACTCTATTATGACCCTATGATTCTATGACAACACTATGGGTTTAATGGTCTGTTCCTTTGCTGTACTGTTCTATGTTCTGTGTTCTGGTAGATACTACAATCACTCTGTGATAGTGATATAGAGAATTCAGGTGGTGGGTGGGATACTAATTGAACAGCTTGCTGTGTCCTGGATGTTGTCAGCTTCCTGTCTATGGATCAATTGGTACGTATCCAGCTGAGTGGAAAAAAATCCATCACTTTTTTTGTCTTGTGGTTTGTAAACGATGGAATGGATTTTGAATGTAAGAAGTAAGCCATTTGGTGTAGAGTATCCAATTTCTGACCTACTCATATAGTTGCAGTACTTGGTTGGTACAGGTGACTTTCTGGTGAGTAAGTGGTGAACCAGATAAGGATGAAGTTTAGGAAATCAGAGGTAGAAACCGTACTGACAATTACAAACAGATGTTTATTCACTCTCTTGTTGAAGATGACCATACATTTTATAAATTATATTTGTTACTCACCAGGCCATGCTTGAATGCTGTCTAACACTTGCATTATACAAACATGTTCGGTTTCATTTACTGCAAACTTGTCAATGGAGTTCAGCAGAGAAATTTTAGAGCAGGAGGACTGCATTCCGCGCTTTCAGCCTATTGTAACATTTAACATGATTGTGATTGATTATTCAAATTCAGTGCTCATTTCCTTCTTTCTCCACATGCTACTTTAATACTTTAGATTTTAGAACTGCATTTAACTTCTTCTTGAAAAGATTTAGTGATTTGGCATCAAGTGCTTTCTGTGGTAAAGGATCAGTCTTTCAGTGAAGAAATTTCTCCTCAACTCAGGCCCACGGTTTTAGGGTGTGACCTTCAGTTTCTGAATCTCTCAACCACTGGGAACATCTCTCTGCGTCAGGATTCATTGATGCCATCAACATTCAGCTGAGCTCTGTTAAAGGTAAGCTCAATCATTCAAATATCTCTGTATTTTTTAGCCCTGCCTAGGCTTTGCTGCTCTTCATCATTGCAAGAACATTTCTGCTCAGATAACGAGATTAAACCACCTCACAGCTCACAAGATGTGGTTTAGAACCATAGAACCATAGAACACTACAGCACAGAAAATAGGCCATTCGGCCCTTCTAGTCTGTGCCAAAACTTTATTCTGCTAGTCCCATTGACCTGCACCTAGCCCATAATCCTCCAGACCTCTTCCATCCATGTATCTATCCAATTTATTCTTAAAACTGAAGAGTGAGCCCATATTTACCATGTCAGATGGCAGCTCGTTCCACACTCCCACCACTCTCTGAGTGAAGTTCCAGCTAAACCTTTCCCCTTTCACCTTAAAGCCATGTCCTCTCATATTTGTCTCTCCTAATCCAAGTGGAAAGAGCCTACTCGCAATTACTCTGTCTGTACCCCTCAAAATTTTGTAAACGTCTATCAAATCCCCCCTCATTCTTCTATGCTGCAAGGAATAAAGTCCTAACTTGTTCAATCTTTCCCTGTAACTCAACTCCTGAAGACCCGGCAACATCCTAGTAAACCTTCTCTGCACTCTTTCAATCTTACTGATATCCTTCCTATAGTTAGGTGACCAGAACTGCACATAATACTCTAAATTTGGCCTCACCAATGTCTTATACAACCTCACTATAACATCCCAACTCCTATACTCAATACTTTGATTTATGAATGCCAGGATGCCAAAAGCCTTCTTTGCAACCCTGTCTACCTGTGACGCCACAAGGGCTCGTACAAATGCAGTAAGATATTCCTGTTCCAAAGCACAATTCCTTTTGTTTCACTTGCACACTTACTTTCACCAACTAATGAAAAAAGTCTTGATGTACTTCCCCTTTTCCTAATCTATTGCTGTTCAGGTAACTATTTAACTTCCTACTTTTGCCACCATATTATGACGCATCTGCCATTTGCATACTCATTCAACCTGTTCAAATCCGACTGGAATATCTCTGCATCTTTGGTCCTGTGATGGTGTCACCCATCAGTTTGTGCTGATCTCACCAACCCCAGAACATTCTGCAATTTTCAGTAAACATCCCTACTTTTGAATTTACCAGGGATAGAAGGTCACTTATGAAGGAATTGAAGATGGTTGGGTATAAGACACTGAGCAAGTCCTGCAATGATGTCATGAGGCTGTGATGACTGACCTCTGAAAAGCAACAACCACATTCTATTCTGTAAGGAATAGGTCTAACATTCACGGTCGATTGCGCTTGATCTTCATTGTGTTTAGTTTTACAGGGCTTCTCAACATCACATTCAGGCCTAAGATGGCTTAATTTCAGAAATAGTTGTTCTTACTTCACCAGAGGTAAAAAGTCCATAAATGGTGAGGTCAAAGACCAAAGTTGATGAGCCTGGAAGTCAAAGCCCAAACGTTGAAAACCAAGAGTCCGGGCACAATGTTTGAGAGTCTGAGGCCAAGGACTCTGAGGCGGTGTGTCTGGGGATTGTAGGCCTGTCCATCTGTGTGAGTTAATGCATGGGGGGAGGGTGGACATGGAGGAAAGGAGCTTGTTTGCTGTTGCTGTTCTGCCAAACATTGTGGGGATGCTATGTAGGTGTTGAAATGTGAGGAAATACTTGTGGGTTGTCCCAGCGTATCCTTAGGTTTAATTGGTTGTTAACATGAACTACACATTTCACTGTACGTTTCAATATACATGTGATAAATTAATCTGAAACTGAATCACCTCTAGACTGGAGTAGTGATAACCAAGGCACTGAATCATTCCGACAATATCTAAACTGATCAAAGCACAGCAGATTATTTATGAGTGAATGTTTCTTGATAGCATCATGATAAGACTTCCACCACATCAATTATGATTGACAGTGAACTAATTGAGTGGTGGGTCTGTGTTTGTCCAGTTCTTTTTGAACAGGATCAACCTGAGCCATTTTCCACTTTGTCAGCTGGATGCAAATATTGTAACTGTTCAGGAACATCTTGGCTAGAGATATCACTGAACTTCACTACTATACTGTAGATGTTGTCAGCGCTCATAGCCTTTGCTGTATCAAGTATTGTCACAACTTTCTTAAGGTGAAACATGATAGCATCCATTTCCAGGTTCCCGAAATTTTAATTTCTTGGCATGTGTCTTACCTGTCTGAGGAGACACAGGTGTCAGATGCATATCAAAAGATTTAATTTCCCACACAACACTCCTTTGGTGCATTAAAGCAGGATTTAGCCCCTACTATCTTGGAAGCAACTATTGTTGGTCACACTAAGGAGAACCTTTCATTGCACATTGCTGCTCTGGGGAACCTCATTAAGGTAAGTGCCACATTTATCTATACATTCTTCAACTCAACCCATCATGTCAATTTTCAATCCCCTTCATAATCTTGCCCCAGCCTCTCATCAAACTCCTTGCATCTCAACCCTCTAATTACTTAAAGACCTTCATGGAAATCTAGATTGTCATTTCCAAGTGCCAGATATGGTAAATAATCTAGAATATAATGTAACTTGCAGCTCTAACCTGACTGAACATCACTGAGTCTTGCATCTCAAATTGTGTGGCACTCTTTGATATTCCCCCAGAGTCTATTTTTTAATACTTAGAATTTTTTGAATTGTGAGTTGAATCCAAAACCTTCTGACTCAAAAACAAGAACAACATATTGAGTCATAGCTGACACATGGCTTGAGGTAACAACTGCCTGTTGCTCTTGCAAGTGTTGCTTAAATCTATAGAATCACTGAAAAACACCAAGAGTTTTTGTATGCCTTCTCATGATCAACGAGCTCAATGTCATGCAGTGTCAAAGAAAATGTGAACAAAAGAAACAGGAGCAAGAAAAGGCTAAATGGCCTCTTCAGTCCATTCTGCCATTCAGTAAGATCATGGCAGAAATACTGTATCATCTAACACAGGGGTCCCCAACCTTTTTCGCACTGCGGTTTCATATTGACAATATTCTTGCCGACCGGCCGACCAGGGGGTTGGGGGGCGGGTGGTGGTGGTAGGGTTGCCAACGGACAAGAGTAGCAGTCAAATACCTGGGGTTTACCCCGAGAAAGACTACAATGACCATGAAGCCTTGCGTGGGCACCAGTGCGCATGCGTGTACGATTTTTTTCTACAAATTGTTTTTGGCGATTCTGTTCAGGGGGGCGGAGGGCTTGTTAATCACGACTGGAATATCGGTGATAAGTGGACAAAACACTCAATTTCCTTTCTAAAAGGGTTTATCTAACGAATTTAATATTAAACACACAGCGCATATTTTCCTCGCATGAATATGGTGATAAGTCAATTATCGGGGAGGACAGGAGAGCTTGAAGTAAGTGTTGAACGAACTTCCAGTAGAAGTGGTAGAGGCAGGTTCAATATTATCATTTAAAGAAAAATTGGATAGGTATATGGACAGAAAAGAAATGGAGGGTTATGGGCTGAGTGCAGGTCGGTGGGACTAGGTGTGAGTAGCGTTCGGCACGGACTAGAAGGGGAGAGATCGCCTGTTTCCATGCTGTAATTGTTATATGGTTATATGAGTCAATAGCATCGTAACATTTTAAGTAATGTTTGGATATTAAACACGCAGCACATATTTTCCCCGTATGAACATATAAAATCATTGCAACACACCAATATCACTGAATCAGTGGGAGCCCTGGGCTTGTTTCCCTGCAACAACACAGTCCTATTGAAGGGTGACGGGAGACAGCGATAGTCGAACGAGGTTCCTTATGTCCAGTCTATTCCGCAATTTAGTTTTCGTTGCATTCACTGCAGTGATATGTTGGAAATGGAAGCAACGTTTTCAGTGCTTTCGTGGCTATCTCAGGATTTTTAGCCTTGACTTTGATCCAGAATGCCGACAGAGATGTTATGTCAAACATACTTTCCAGCCCGCCGTCATTTACAAACTTGAGGAGTTGATCTCCCTCCCGCGCTGAAATGGATGATGCGCGGGTATTGACCTAGCATGCATAATGGCTCAACAGTGGCCGTGACAGGGAATGAAGTAAGGTGCAGCTGACTCATATCGCCAAATCATATCGCTTCCTCGTGGCCCGGTAGCGCATGCTTTGCGGCCCAGTACCGGTCCGTGGCCCGGTGTTTGGGGACTGCTGATCTAACAAAACAAAACAAAAGATGGTGTTCTTACCTTTTTTTAAATATCTTGTTTCAAAGGGAAGTTTTGATAGGCATAATGTTACTAACATTTAATTTAGAAATCTATATCTGCACATGATCTCAGTTGTTCACTTATTCCAACTATTAACTTGAGTTGGGAAGAAAGTCCACAAACATTCTGTGCCAGATATAGTAAATAATCTAGTACTGTATATATAGTATAATTTCTTAAACTGAACAAAGAAGTTTTGGATTCATAAAATTAACCTTGGCAGTAAACTAAAATTAGATATTCAATAGTAACAGTGCATTTTATATTAATATCTTTTCTCTGTTAAAGGAAATCAATGGAAATAGGTAACTTTGGAAAAGGAATTCTGCTCCAAAGTGCATCTTAACTTTTACAAGTGATGGAACTTATCAAACATTGTAGCAGTTAAAATATATATTGAATGAAATGATCAAAAACGTAGCAGAAGAATAAAAATATGACTGCACATAAAGTCAGGAAAAAAATTAAAGAAGAAGGGTGTCTGCAATAGTCAAGCCATCAAGAAGTTCTGAGTTACAATGTCTGTCCACCTTGGCATTCTTAAGGGGAAAAGCCAAAGGTTTTTGGCACTCAGGTAAACAGGATCTTGTCATAAGGAGTAACTCCATCCAGTAAAAATCATAACAGCTTCTTTAGCAGACTCCTTGAGCTGAATGGCCCAACTCTACTCCTATGTCCTATAAAAAAAGGACAGAATTAAATAAAATAAACAATGTTTTTTGGATGACGAAATTGAAAAATTAATAAAGATAGATAAAGAAACAGCAGAGATCCTAGATATTTCTTTAAATCAGTTTCATGATGGAAGACACAGAGCAAAGGAAGGCGAGAGGTGACCTGATAGAGGTGCATAAGATGATTTGAGGCATTAATTGTGTGGATAGCCAGAGGCTTTTTCCCAGGGCTGAAAAGGCTAATGTGGAGGGGCATAGTTTTAAGGTGCTTGAAAGTAGGTACGGGGTGGGGGGGTGGATGTTAGGGGTAAGTTTTTCACACAGAGATTGATGGGTGCATAGAATGCACTGCTGGCAATGGTGGTGGAGACGGATACAATAGGGTCTTTTAAAAGACTCTTACATAGGTATATGCTTAGAAAAATAGAGGGCTATGCGGTAGGGTAATTCTAGGCAGTTTCTAGAGTAGGTTACATGGTCAGCACAACACTGTGGGCCGAAGTGCCTGCAATGTGCTGTAGATTTCTATGTTCTGTATCGAGGCAGCACAAAGCAGAAAGCAGAATATTGTGCTCGAGTTACAGAGAAAGGACAGTGCAGGTAGACAATGAGGGGCAAGTATCACGTACGAGCTAAATTGTGAAGTCTAAGTTCAAAAGTAATTAAACTAGAGCCTGATTTCCTCTGGCCCCCTCAGCCTGCATGTTAAATTGGCTGCAGAGATAGTAGATACATTGGTTCTAATCTACCAAGTTTTCCTGGATTATGGAGAAGTTCCAGTGGATTGAAAAAGTATAAATATAAACCAGCATCCATGAAGGAGAGAGACAAGAGGCAAGAACAAAGGCTAGTTAGCCAAGTATCTAGTTTGGAAAAAAATCTAGAATCTAATACTACGAAGGTAATGACAGGAAATCTAGAAAATTATAAAACCAGAAGAGCCAATATGGCTTTATTCAACGGAAATTGATAAATTTCCTGAAGTTTGCTAAGGATATAACAAACAGGATAGATAAAGGAGAACAAATAACATATATGAATTTCTAAAGCTCATTCAATAAGCTGCCAAATACAACATTACCATTTCACGGAAAGAACATATGGGTTTGTGAATAATAATATAGTAGCTTGAATAAGGGACTGGCTGACAAACTGACAACAGTGAGTCACTATAAATGGGTCAATTTGAAAGGACAGAGCATGGATTTACGAAAGGAAAGTTATCATTCACTAATCTACTGGATTTTTTGTGACAATGGATTATGCTTGTGACAAAATAGAATAGGTAAATGGAAATCAGTGAATTAATGTAATTAACTTTTTAGGAGGCAGTTAAACATTGAAAATTGATACTGATTGATAGTTTAATAGACAAAAAGCAATGAATGTGTATAAACTGATCACTTCCAGATTGATAATCTGGGACTAGAGGTGTATCATTTTCACTTTTGTTTGGGACCCAGTTGTTTACCATTTATATCAGCAAAGTCCTGCCGAAGGGTCTCGGCCCAAAACGTTGACTGTACTTTTTTCCATAATGCTGCCTGGCCTGCTGAGTTCCTCCAGCATTTTGTGTGTGTTGCTTGGATTTCCAGCATCTGAAGATTTTCTCTTGTTTCTGAGTGGGGTAGGGGAATCAAGTTTGCTGATGTTGTTAACCAGCTCCTTCATGTGTTACTCAGGTACTAAGCCTGGCAGAACAACTTCCACTGACAGGATAAGGGTCAAAGGCAGGTTACTAGTGCCTTAAAACCAATCATTTCAGACAGATCGGGCTTGCGTCAGCCATGGTTGGCAGCTCATCTAGGAGAAGGAAAACAAATCTCAAACCTCTGCTGCCTTGTGACTAAACCCAGCCATGGGAAGGCCTCAGGAATAAACCCCGAGGAAAAAATCTGCAGCTGGAGTCCTTAAGGCAGCCCTACATTGAGTTTAATGCTGACTGGCACCTCCTGCAACTTTACTGGTATTGGTCTCTGCCGTTCCTTTGGATTCATCAACTGCATGTGGTGGTGGGTGGGGGGAGTCTGTTCCATGGCCAACAGCTTTCTCTCCAGATCATACTGCCCTGGCTTGCACAGAATCAGAATCAGAATCAGGTTTTTTATCACTGGCATGTGACGTGAAATTTGTTAACTTAGCAGCAGTTCAATGCAATACATAATCTAGCAGAGAAAAAAAAAACACATAATAAAGAAACAAGCAAATCAATTGCATATATTGAATAGATTAAAAAATGTGCAAAAACAGAAATACTGTATATTAGAAAAAGTGAGATCGTGTCCAAAGATTCAATGTCCATTTAGGAATCAGATGGCAGAGGGGAAGAAGCTGTTCCTGAATCACTGAGTGTGTGCCTTCAGGCTTCTGTACCTCCAGCCTGATGGTAACAGTGAGAAAAGTGCATGCTCTGGGTGCTGCAGGTCTTTAACAATGGACGCTGCCTTTCTAAGACACCGCTCCCTAAAGATGTCCTGGGTACTTTGTAGGCTAGTACCCAAGGTGGAGCTGACTAGATTTCCAACCATCTGCAGCTTCTTTCGGTCCTGTGCAGTTGCCCCTCCATACCAGACAGTGATGCAGCCTGTCAGAATACTCTCCACGGTAGGACACAATATCTATGCACGACCTTGATCAACTGAGTGCGTACAATGATGATTGAGTGGAATTTGGGTACATAGGTAATGTGAATGAGTGAGAACACTCAAATAAAAGGTTATCAACTTTATTGTGCATTTTTTAAAAATAGTGGATAATCATGATGTTGAAAAGGACTTAAGTGAGCTTGTACATAAATCACTGGAAACCAGCATACAGTTGCAACATGCAAATTGGAAGCCAAACAGTATATATTATAAACCTTACATATCATTTGAATGTAGGAGTGAAGTAGTCCAACTGATATTTTAAATGTTCAGTCATGACAACTGCTCAGCAAAATTGAATTATAGCTCTTCTAATCCAAAGGTCACACCATTGATAATGCAATTTCTTGTCTCACAGGTTTATAAATTGTTGGAATTCTCCATCTCAGAAAGTGGAAACATTGAATATATTCAATGCAGATACAGTCAAACATTTGAACTATAAAGAAATCAAGGGGTACAGGATAGTAGAGACAAGGCCTTAATTGTATTCGCCATGATTTTACTTAGTGGTGGATCAGACTCAAGAGCCCATTGTCCTAAACCTGCTGCTGTTTTGAACATCCTGTAACTGTGCTGTATCTCTAGACGGAAAGTGAAATAATATTTTTATAGTCTTACAGAAGTTGACTGGAGGGGAAATCTAGATGGTGTTCTCATTATCTCTGGGCTGAGGCCTTAGCACAAAATAATTCTTGGTTCACATAGCAACAAACAGTCTGCTGGAGGAGCTCAGCAGGTTGAACAGCATCTATGGGGAGTTGGGAACTGTCTACATGTTGGGTTGAAACCCTGCATTACTCCTGATTCCAGCACCTGCAGTCTCTTGAGCCTTCATATTTCACATCTATGGATATGAACTGCATGGCAGCCAATCCATCAGTGTAAATTCGTGTTCTGGTCACTAAAGAGCTGTACATCAGATGATGTAACAGTTGGTATTGCTTGCACATTAATTGCACAGATTATAATTATTTGTTCATGTGCAGAATGCTTTCACCAATGTATTACTCATAGATTCTAAAGTCGACCTTGTGAACCTTGCGCATCTCCAGAGCTCAGCCATATAGAATACAATCATTAACTGCAGTGCCTGGTGACAAAATAGAAGGAGCAATGCGTAAGTAATTATGTGACACCCTCCCCTCAAGCTCTGATTTTAAATTTGCTCACTTCAATAGTAACCAAAAGCCCTAACGAAAACGTGCTAAAATTCATGAGATAAGCTTTCAGTTTATTAGATTTTTCTGCATCCAATATTCATTGAATGTTTCTTATATTCTAATATCATAGGTTAAATCCTATCTGGTTCCCTTACCATGTCCTTTGTCCACAAGCACCTGCATGATTGTAAAGAGGCAGATCACTAATGAAGAATATTAGGAATAAATGCAGCATTGATAATTACATTCCACTACACTGCACTCTATAAATCATCTGCAATGCAAAAACTGTCTCTTTATTTTGTTGCGATCTTCCCAGGCTCAGCTCCGAAAACCAGACCATGGGGATACTTCACTTGAATTGAAAAGACAGTCCTAGCAACGAAGTAAATATGGTGCAGTGCAAAATGTCCCTTTCTTTTTGAATCCAATAATCCCTTTTTTATTGGAAAAAAAGCATTTCAGGCAAAAAGCTGAAAAATCTACGGCAGGTCTCTAGGTACAAATGCCATGATAATAGAATCCTAGAGTGCAATTGTATATCTTTCGTTCATTTTCAGAATACATGAATGTTTGCAAAACATATTAATTTGTTAAATTCAGAGAGCTGCATGGAAATATTATTTTAGACTCAGATGACTTGTAATGGATAAATCTTTAAAATTATATTTCTCAACAGCTTATGTGGGGACATCAGATGGCCTCTTGCTTGAACTTCACTTTGATGAGAGCCTTAGGTACTCACTTGTAATTTCTTATATGCGCTGTCAAATTTTGTTACCAGTGAACCTGTAAGGAAATATGGTGCTTATTGTGCATAAGGTGTAGCACTGCCAAATAAAATTAAAAGACCATCTGAAGGTTGTGGGTGTCATAAGCAGCTTGAGCAACAGAATATGTATTCATGTGTTCGGTAGTCTGCGTCAGAAATGTAGGTGGCTAACAAGTTAGTGTTAAAATAGTCTTAAATCTGTATTATAGAGTCATTGAGTCATAGAACACCACAGCACAGAAAGAGGCTCTTTGACCCATCTGGTCTGTGCTGAAATATTAACTTCAACTATCTCATAAAGATGCTTTGCTATCCAGTTAAGGCATTTCCCCGAACAGCTGTTAAGTAACATAAAATATACCAAAAAGATATAAAACCATGGAATAATTAGATACGTCTGAAAAATCAGTGAAATGTCCATCATCTGAAACTTTTTGTTTCTTTCAGGTATTTATTCCCATTGAAGAGAATGGATTGACTGAAACAGTCCAGTGGAGAGGTTTCGTCACGGAGTTGCAGGAAGAGTGCACAGCTCTGCTACATTCCATGAGGAATCCAACTTCAGAGAGCTGTCAAAATGACAGCAGCAATAACTTGCTCAGGACTCCTGATATACCTGACAGTTACCGCAGTAACTGCTCCATCTGGAACTGCCTGAATCTTCCCAGGGAAGTTTTGAAGAGCAGAAACTTAGATACCAATACTCACTGTTGAATTTCTCCATTCGGAGACGAGGGTCCTAAATTGAAATGAAGGAAGCCATCTTGGTAGGAGACTAATGTAGCTATGATAAAGTACGGAACATTTACTTACAAGTTTGATGGCAGATTATCAATGGCAAACATATAAGCAATGTGTTGGTGATCTACAATTGTTTATTCCTCTCTGCCACAATGAACAGGAATGTTACTTCAATTCAACCAAATTACAAGTTCAAATTTCAAGGTTCAAGTTTAATTATGATTCAACCATATCTGAATATAGCCAAACAAAACAAGCTTTCTTTCTGGGGCCAAGGTGCAAAAGTCTTTACCAACAGTACATAGAAGCATAGAAACATAGAAAATAGGTGCAGGAGCAGGCCATTCGGCCCTTCGAGCCTGCACCGCCATTTATAATGATCATGGCTGATAATCCAACTCAGAACTCCGCCCCAGCCTTCCCTCCATACCCCCTGACCCCCGTAGCCACAAGGGCCATATCTAACTCCCTCTTAAATATAGCCAATGAACTGGCCCCAACTGTTTCCTGTGGCAGAGAATTCCACAGATTCACCAATCTCTGTGTGAAGAAGTTTTTCCTAATCTCGGTCCTAAAAGGCTTCCCCCCTATCCTCAAACTGTGGCCCCTCGTTCTGGACTTCCCCAACATCGGGAACAATCTTCCTGCATCTAACCTGTCCAATCCCTTTAGGATTTTATACGTTTCAATCAGATTCCCCCTCAATCTTCTAAATTCCAACGAGTACAAGCCCAGTTCATCCAGTCTTTCTTCATATGAAAGTCCTGCCATCCCAGGAATCAATCTGGTGAACCTTCTTCGTACTCCCTCTATGGCAAGGATGTCTTTCCTCAGATTAGGGGACCAAAACTGCACACAATACTCCGGGTGTGGTCTCACCAAGGCCTTGTACAACTGCAGTAGTACCTCCCTGCTCCTGTACTCCAATCCTCTCGCTATAAATGCCAGCATACCATTCGCCTTTTTCACCGCCTGCTGTACCTGCATGCCCACTTTCAATGACTGGTGTATAATGACACCCAGGTCTCGTTGCACCTCCCCTTTTCCTAATCGACCACCATTCAGATAATAATCTGTTTTCCCATTTTTGCCACCAAAGTGGATAACTTCACATTTATCCACATTAAATTGCATCTGCCATGAATTTGCCCACTCACCCAACCTATCCAAGTCACCCTGCATCCTCTTAGCATCCTCCTCACAGCTAACACTGCCACCCAGCTTCATATCATCCGCAAACTTGGAGATGCTGCATTTAATTCCCTCATCCAAGTCATTAATATATATTGTAAACAACTGGGGTCCCAGCACTGAGCCTTGCGGTACCCCACTAGTCACCGCCTGCCATTCTGAAAAGGTCCCGTTTATTCCCACTCTTTGCTTCCTGTCTGCTAACCAATTCTCCACCCACACCAATACCTTACCCCCAATACCGTGTGCTTTAAGTTTGCACACTAATCTCCTGTGTGGGACCTTGTCAAAAGCCTTTTGAAAATCCAAATATACCACATCCACTGGTTCTCCCCTATCCACTCTACTAGTTACATCCTCAAAAAATTCTATGAGATTCGTCAGACATGATTTTCCTTTCACAAATCCATGCTGACTTTGTCCGATCATTTCACCGCTTTCCAAATGTGCTGTTATCACATCTTTGATAACTGACTCCAGCAGTTTCCCCACCACCGACGTTAGGCTAACCGGTCTATAATTCCCCGGTTTCTCTCTCCCTCCTTTTTTAAAAAGTGGAGTTACATTAGCCACCCTCCAATCCTCAGGAACTAGTCCAGAATCTAACGAGTTTTGAAAAATTATCACTAATGCATCCACTATTTCTTGGGCTACTTCCTTAAGCACTCCAGAATGCAGACCATCTGGCCCTGGGGATTTATCTGCCTTCAATCCCTTCAATTTACCTAACACCACTTCCCTACTAACATGTATTTCGCTTAGTACCTCCATCTCACTGGACCCTCTGTCCCCTACTATTTCTGGAAGATTATTTATGTCCTCCTTAGTGAAGACAGAACCAAAGTAATTATTCAATTGGTCTGCCATGTCCTTGCTCCCCATAATCAATTCACCTGTTTCTGTCTGCAGGGGACCTACATTTGTCTTTACCAGTCTTTTCCTTTTTACATATCTATAAAAGCTTTTACAGTCAGTTTTTATGTTCCCTGCCAGTTTTCTCTCATAATCTTTTATCCCCTTCCTAATTAAGCCCTTTGTCCTCCTCTGCTGAACTCTGAATTTCTCCCAGTCCTCAGGTGAGCCACTTTCTCTGGCTAATTTGTATGCTTCTTCTTTGGAATTGATACTATCCCTAATTTCTCTTGTCAGCCACAGGTGCACTACCTTCCTTGATTTATTCTTTTGCCAAACTGGGATGAACAATTGTTGTAGTTCATCTATGCAACCTTTAAATGCTTGCCATTGCATATCCACCATCAATCCTTTAAGTGTCATTTGCCAGTCTATCTTAGCTAATTCACGTCTCATACCTTCAAAGTTACCCCTCTTTAAGTTCAGAACCTTTGTTTCTGAATTAACTATGTCACTCTCCGTCTTAATGAAGAATTCCACCATATTATGGTCACTCTTACCCAAGGGGCCTCTCACGACAAGATCGCTAATTAACCCTTCCTCATTGCTCAAAACCCAGTCCAGAATAGCCTGCTCTCTAGTTGGTTCAAAAAACCATCCCGCATACATTCCAAGAAATCCTCTTCCTCAGCACCTTTACCAATTTGGTTCACCCAATCTACATGTAGATTGAAGTCACCCATTATAACTGCTGTTCCTTTATTGCACATATTTCTAATTTCCTGTTTAATACCATCTCCGACCTCACTACTACTGTTAGGTGGCCTGTACACAACTCCCACCAGCGTCTTCTGCCCCTTAGTGTTACGCAGCTCTACCCATATCGATTCCACATCTTCCCGGCTTATGTCCTTCCTTTCTATTGCGTTAATCTCTCCTTTAACCAGCAACGCCACCCCACCTCCCCTTCCTTCATATCTATCCCTCCTGAATATTGAATATCCCTGAACGTTGAGCTCCCATCCCTGGTCACACTGGAGCCATGCCTCTGTGTTCCCAACTATATCATAATCATTAATAACAATCTGCACTTTCAATTCATCCACCTTATTACGAATGCTCCTTGCATTGACACACAAAGCCTTCAGGCGCTCTTTTACAACACTCTTAGCCTTATACAATTATGTTGAAAAGTGGCCCTTTTTAATGCTTGCCCTGGATTTGTCGGCCTGCCACTTTTACTTCTCTCCTTTGTACTTTTTGCTTCTACCCTCACTTTACACCCCTCTGTCTCTCTGCACTGGTTCCCATCCCCCTGTTGTGAACTAACCTCCTCACGCCTAGCCTCTTTAATTTGATTCCCACCCCCCAACCATTCTAGTTTAAAGTCACCTCAGTAGACCCTGCTAATCTCCCTGCCAGGATATTGGTCCCCCTAGGATTCAAGTGTAACCCATCCTTTTTGTACAGGTCACGCCTGCGCCAAAAGAGGTCCCAATGATCCAAAAACTTGAATCCCTGCCCCCTGCTCCAATCCCTCAGCCACGCATTTATCCTCCACCTCATCGCATTCCTACTCTCACTGTCGCGTGGCACAGGCAGTAATCCCGAGATTACTACCTTTGCGGTCCTTTTTCTCAACTCCCTTCCTAGCTCCTTATATTCTCCTTTCAGGACCTCATCCCTTTTCCTACCTATGTCATTGGTACCTATATGTACCACGACCTCTGGCTCCTCACCCTCCCACTTCAGGATATCTTGGACACAATCAGAAATATCCTGGACCCTGGCACCAGGGAGGCAAACTACCATCCGGGTCTCTGGACTGCGTCCACAGAATCGCCTATCTGACCCCCTTACTATCGAATTCTGCAGATGCTGGAAATTCAAGCAACATACATCAAACTTGCTGGTGAACGCAGCAGGCCAAGCAGCATCTATAGGAAGAGGCGCAGTCGACGTTTCAGGCTGAGACCCTTCGTAAGTCCTGACGAAGGGTCTCGGCCTGAAATGTCGACTGCACCTCTTCCTATAGATGCTGCTTGACCTGCTGCGTTCACCAGCAACTTTGATGTATGTCCCTTACTATCGAGTCCCCTCTCACAACTGCCCTCCTCTTCCTTGCCCTACCCTTCTGAGCTACAGGGCCAGACTCTGTGCCGGAGGCAAGGCCACTGTCGCTTCCCCCGGGTAAGCTGTCCCCCCCAACAGTACTCAAACAGGAGTACCTATTGTTAAGGGGCACAGCCACCGGGGTACTCCCTATTACCTGACTCTTCCCCTTCCCCCTCCTAACCGTGACCCACTTGTCTGCCTCCCGTGGCCCCGGCGTGACCACCTGCCTGCAACTCCTCTCTATCAATTCCCCACTCTCCCTGACCAGACGAAGGTCATCGAGCTGCAGCTCCAGTTCCCTAACGCGGTCCCTTAAGAGCTGCATCTCAATGCACTTGGTGCAGATGTAGACGTCCACAGCACTTTGCACAAAACAACACATATGGCTACAATTTCAGAAAAACTATCACAAAGAGAGAGGAAAACAATAATATCGCTCAGGACCCTGAGTAGTCCTGGTCGAGGTAGTACCTCTACTGAGTGAACACCGGAGGGCAGCACTGAGCAATCAACAAGTGAAATTAGAAAAAGTGTTCAAAGTCAAAGTACATTTGTTATCAGTGTTAAATGTTAAGGAGACGCATAAGTTAATCGGAGAGAGAGAGAGAGAGACAGAGAGAGAGAGAGCAACAAACCAAGGACACTGAAACATTGAAAAATTCACAAAGGATGACCAAGCAATAATTAAAATGGAGGAAAATTAGATAATGTGAGTAAGCTTGCAGAAAACAATCTGTCCTTCATGGACTCCATCTACACTATTCACCATCTTGGAAAAGTAGCTAACAAAATCAAAGACTACACAAACCCTGAATATTCTCTCTTCTCATTCCTCTCATTTGGCAGAAGATATAAAAGTCTGAAAGAACATATTCTGAGCACAATGACAGCTCCTCTCCCACTTTTAAATGAGTATTGAACAGTCCTGTAGTATAAGATGGATTGTTGACCATACAATCGACCTTATTGTGGCTTTGCCCGTTTTAGTCTGCCTACACTGTACTTTCTCTGTAACTTCTATTGTGTTTCCCTTGTAACACCTTGCTGTACCGATCAGTGTGTATGATATATAAAACAAGGCTTTTCACTGTGCATTAGTATACGCGGAAATACCAAACCAATTACCAATGACAGAAAAACCGACTGTAAAAACTTCCATAGATGTATAAAGGGAGAGAGATTGGTGAAGAACAATGTAGACCCCTAGCAGCCAGAAACAAGGCGAACAAAGACATGACAGGTCAACTGTACAAATAGTCTCCCAGTAACATTTGGGAACCTAGGATAATAGGAGGAAGGAACTAGATAGATAGATAGATTGATAGATAGATATACTTTATTAATCCCGAGGGAAATTTGGTTTCGTTACAGCCGCACCAACCAAGAATAGAGCGTAAATATAGCAATACAAAAACCACAAACAATCAAACAACAAAATGCAAACTATGCCAGATAGAAAATAAGTCCAGGACCAGTCTATTGGCTCAGGGTGTCTGACCCTCCACGGGAGGAGCTGCACGTTCGATAGCCACAGGTGGGAACGACCTCCCGTGTTGTATCTCGGTGGAATGTGGCCGAAGTCTAACAGTAAAAAAGAAGTTAGTATTAATAGGGAAATGGTGTTAGGACAACTGAAGAGCTCAAAGGCTGAAAAATTCCCAGGGGCCTATGATCTAGATTCCATAATTCTTAAGTAAGTAGATGCATTGCCAGTCAGTCTCAAGCATCCTCTGGATTCCCTATTGGAATCAGAATCAGAATCAGAATCAGGTTTGTTATCACCGGCATGTGTCATGAAATTTGTTAACCTGGCAGCAGTATAATGCAATACATGATAGTATAGAAAGAAAAAAGTAAATAAGTAAAACTATTGCAGTAAGTATATATGTGTATATTAAATAGTTAGATTAAAATAGTGCAAAACAGAAATAATATTTAAAAAGCTCCTACAGGTTATAGTGTCGCTAACTATCCCCACTGTTTAAGTAAAAAGGAGGGAGAGATAAAACAGGGAGTCATAGACCAGTTAGAACATAGAAATCTACAGCACATTACAGGCCCTTCGGCCCACAATGTTTTGCCGGCCATATGATCTACTCTAGAAATTGCCCAGGATTTTCCTAACGCATAGCCCTCTATTTTTCTAAGCTCCATGTACATAAGAGTCTCGTAAAACCACCTAGTGTATCTGCCTCTACCACCGTTGCTGGCAGTGCATTCCACGCACCCACCATTCTCTGTGTGAAAAACTTACCTCTGACATCCCCCTTGTTAGCCTTATATTGCTAGAGTCTGTAATTAAAGTTACAACTCAGAGTACTTAGAAAATAATGATAGAGTCAGTCAAGATCAGCATTGATTTATAGGAAAGAAATTATGATTGACAGATTTACTGGAACTGGTAGGAAAGAATGGGTGTGAACCTCAATGGAGATGGTGCTTTTGAATATTTAAAAGACTTGCAATAAAATCCTAATTTAGAAAATAATATTCAAAATTAAAAGATGTTGGATTGTGGGCTAATGGACTGTCATGGATAGAGAATATGTTAGAAGACAAGAAATCAAGTGTAGGAATAAACATCAAAGTTGCTGGTGAACACAGCAGGCCAGGCAGCATCTCTAGGAAGAGGTACAGTCGACGTTTCAGGCCGAGACCCTTCGTCAGGACTCAGTGTCCTGATGAAGGGTCTCGGCCTGAAACGTCAACTGTACCTCTTCCTAGAGATGCTGCCTGGCCTGCTGCGTTCACCAGCAACTTTGATGTGTGTTGCTTGAATTTCCAGCATCTGCAGAATTCCTGTTGTTTGTAGGAATAAACAGGTCCTTTTCCAAGCTGCATTCAGCATTCAGTGCTTGATCCTCAGCCATCCAAGGTAAAACTTAGTGATTCACAGGACAGAAATAAATATAAAATTTCCAACTTTGTACGAAACACGAAGTTGGCTAATGCGTGAGCTTTGACATGGATGCAGAAATGTTCTGTAGTATTTCTGGATATGTTGACTGAGTGGGCAAATGCAGTGTATTGTGTTTCTCCACTGTGGTCTAAGGGTGGATTATTATCTGAATAGTGACAGATTAGAAGGAAGGCTGCTGTGTGACCCAAATATAAGATATAAGAGCAACTAACTACCATCAGGGAAGAGGTATAAATGCTTGTAGACCAACATGCAATTTTTTTTGAACAACTTCTTCCATCTGCCATCAGATTTTTGCTTGGTCCATGAATCCATAAACACTGCATCACTATTCCTCTTTCACACTATTTATTTATTTATTTATTGTACCTTACAGTGATATTTTATGTTTTGCGCTACATTGCTGTCACAAAGCAGCGAAGTTTGCAATACGTGGCAATGATTATAAATCTGATTCTTATTCACGTGTACAGTCTTGGTATCTTTATCTGAGGAAGGGTGTTCATACCATGAAGAAACTGTAGCAAAGGTTTACTGGACTGATTCGTAAGGTGACAGCAGTGATTCATAATGAGATATTGGGACAATTTGACAATAGACAATAGGTGCAGAAGTAGACCATTCGGCCCTTCGAGCCTGCACCGCCATTCTGAGATCATGGCTGATCATCTACTATCAATACCCGGTTCCTGCCTTGTCCCCATAACCCTTGATTCCCCTATCCATAAGATACCTATCTAGCTCCTTCTTGAAAGCATCCAGAGAATTGGCCTCCACTGCCTTCTGAGGCAGCACATTCCACACCTCCACAACTCTCTGGGAGAAGAAGTTCCTCCTCAACTCTGTCCTAAATGACCTACCCCTTATTCTTAAACCATACCCTCCGGTACTGGACTCTCCCAGCATCTGGAACGCATTTCCTGCCTCTATCTTGTCCAATCCTTTAATAATCTTATATGTCTCAATCAGATCCCCCTTCAATCTCCTTAATTCCAGCGTGTACAAGCCCAGTCTCTCTAACCTCTCTGTGTAAGACAGTCCGGACATCCCAGGAAATAACCTAGTGAACCTACGCTGCACCTCCTCCACAGCCAGGATGCCCTTCCTTAACCCTGGAGACCAAATCTGCACACAATACTCCAGGTGTGGTCTCACCAGGGCCCTGTACAAATGCAAAAGGATTTCCTTGCTTTTGTACTCAATTCCCTTTGTAATAAAGGCCAACATTCCATTAGCCTTCTTCACTGCCTGCTACACTCGCTCATTCACCTTCAGAGACTGATGAACAAGTACTCCTAGATCTCTTTGTATTTCTCCCTTACCTAACTCCACACCTTTCAGATGATAATCTGCCTTCCTGTTCTTGCTCCCAAAGTGAATAACCTCACACTTATTCACATTAAATGCCATCTGCCAAGTTTCTGCCCACTCACCCAGCCTATCCAAGTCACCTTGATTTCTCCTAACATCCTCATCACATGTCACACTGCCACCCAGCTTAGTATCATCAGCAAACTTGCTGATGTTATTCACAATGCCTTCCTCTAAATCATTGACGTAAATCGTAAACAGCTGTGGCACCCCACTAGTCACCACCTGTCATTCTGAGAAACACCCATTCACTGCTACCCTTTGCTTTCTATCTGCCAACCAGTTTTCTATCCATGTCAATATCCTCCCCCCAATGCCATGAGCTCTGATTTTACCCACCGATCTCCTATGTGGTACCTTATCAAATGCCTTCTGAAAGTCAAGGTACACCACATCCACTGGATCTCCCGCGTCTATCGTCCTGGTTACATCCTCGAAAAACTCCAATAGATTAGTCAAGCATGATTTGCCCTTGGTAAATCCATGCTGGCTCGGCCCAATCTTATCACTGCTATCAAGATATGCCACTATTTCATCTTTAATAATGGACTCTAGCATCTTCCCCACTACTGATATTAGGCTAACAGGGCGAAAGTTCTCTGTTTTCTCCCTCCCTCCTTTCTTAAAAAGTGGGATAACATTAGCCATTCGCCAATCCTCAGGAACTGATCCTGAATCTAAGGAACATTGGAAAATGATCACCAATGCATCCGCAATTTCCAGAGCCACCTCCTTTAGTACCCTAGGATGCAGATCATCTGGACCTGGGGATTTGTTAGCCTTCAGTCCCATCAGTCTACTCATCACCGTTTCCTTCCTAATGTCAATCCGTTTCAGTTCCTCTGTTACCCTATGTCCTTGGCCCATCCATACATCTGGGAGATTGCTTGTGTCTTCCCTAGTGAAGACAGATTCAAAATACTTATTAAATTCGTCTGCCATTTCTCTGTTTCCCATAACAATTTCTCCCAATTCATTCTTCAAGGGCCCAGCATTGTTCTTAACTATCTTCCTTCTCTTCACATACCTAAAAAAACTTTTGCTATCCTCCTTTATATTCCTAGCTAGCTTGCGTTCATACCTCATTTTTTCTCCCCGTATTGCCTTTTTAGTTAAGTTCTGTTGCTCCTTAAAAATTTCCCAATCATCCGTCTTCCCACTCACCTTAGCTCTGTTATACTTCTTTTTTAATGCTATGCTATCTCTGACTTCCTTTGTGGCCACTTTCCCCCCCTTTGAATCCTTCCTTCTCCGGGGGATGAATTGATTCTGCACCTTGTGCATTATTCCCAAGAATACCTGCCATTGCTGTTCCACTGTCTTTTCTGCTAGGATATCCAACCAGTCAACTTTGGCCAGCTCCTCCCTCATGGCTCCATAGTCTCCTTTGTTCAACTGCAATACTAACACTTCTGATCTGCCCTTATCCCTCTCAACTTGCAGATAAAAACTTGTCATATTATGGTCACTACCTCCTAATGGCTCCTTTACTTCAAGATCACTTATCAAATCCTGTTCATTGCTCAACACTAAATCCAGAATAGCCTTATCCCTGGTCGGCTCTCATACAAGCTGCTCCAAAAATGCATCCCGTAGTCACTCTACAAACTCCCTATCCTGGGGTCCAGTACCAACCAATTTGGTTTATGTTTGGCTTACATCGGAGAAAAATGAAAGAAAATCCCACTGAAACATAAACTCCTGACATGGATGGATGGCAAGATACAGGAAAAATTGTCCCACTGGTAGGAAAATCTGGACGAGGAATCACAGTCTCCTGATATAAGATAGACCTGACAGGAAGAGAAATTTCTTCACTGAGGGAGGGTTGAGCCTGTGGGATTCTTTATTATAGAATATAAGTGAAATCAAGTCCATCAAGTGGCTGATGTGATCAAAGGGGGTGGTGAGAAAGCAGGAACCTAATCTAAATATGAATCTAAACAAGTGAATTTGGATGGATCACTGTGATCAAATTAAATGGAAAAGCAGGTTTGAAGGACTAAATAGCCTGCATCTTCTCCTACTTTCTATATCTCTATATTTTTGCGTGACCACTGTTCTCCAAGCGAGGAACCCTGGAGCACATCCTCAGCGGCTGTGCAAGGGCACTTGGGGAGGGATGGTACAGGTGGAGGCATGATCAGGTCATGAAGGCCATCGCTGAAGCCGTCAGCGCAGGAGTTGGGTGGGCAAAGCAGTCCCGACCCTCCAAGCAGACCATTGCCTTTGTCAGAGCTGGGGAGCAGCCAATACCCGCCAAAAGAACATCTACAGGCATCCTGACCTCTGCAAGGGACTGGCAGCTGTTGGTGGACCTCGAAGGACAGCTGAAGTTCTCCAACCATATCGCAGCCACCACCCTGCGACCAGACATTGTCCTAGTGTCTGAGTCTACTAAGCAAGTGGTGCTGCTGGAGCTGACAGTCCCATGGGAAGATAGCTTGGAAGAGGCCTTTGAAAGGAAGCTCTCCAAGTACGCAGGACTGGTCAGCAACTGTCAGCAGGCTGGATGGAGAGTGAGGTGTCTCCCAATGGAGGCTGGTTGTAGGGGATTCGTAGCCCATTCTTTAGTTAGAGCCTTCAGCATTTTGGGCATTGAGGGAGAAGAGAAGAGGAGGGCCATCCGCAGTACCACCGATGCGGCAGAGAGGGCCTCAAGATGGCTGTGGCTCAAAAGAGGGGAGCCATGGAGCCATAAGTAGCTAGCCATCTGGACACAAGCTGGGGTCTGATCAGACTCGGCTGGGTCACCTGGAGGAGGTTGTATGATGTTGAAAGACCCGAAATAACCCGATGATTCCAGGAACATCACTGAAGATGTGTCCAAAAGCATCAACAGATGTATGTACACAGCTATATTTTTACATCTGTTTCTGAACATTGGCTTCAGTAAAGATTTGGTATGAGCGTTGTACCAAACTAGTAAATATTTTGATTATGCAAATTAATTTGTAATGTTACAACTGAACATGAGAAAATATTCAAATTAATAAAAGAACTGTGGTCAAATAAGACACTGGGATATTGGAAGCATTGAATAAGGATAAAAAATAAAATCATGACTACACTATTAATGTTAGGGGCATCAAACTCAGAGTTCAATTTTAGTGTCATCTGTAAGGAGTTCATATGTTCTCCCTGTGAACCGTGTTGTTTGCCTCCATGTGCTCTGTTTTCTCCCACAGTCCAAAGACGTGCTGATTAGCAGGTCAATTGTTCATTGTAAATTGTACTGTGATTAGGCTAATATTAAATAGATAGATAGATAGATACTTTATTGATCCCAAAGGAAATTACAGTGACACAGTAGCATTACAAGTGCACAGGTATAAATATTAGAAAAGAAGTAGAAAGAATAAAAAATAACTTACCTCAAACAGTCTAACAAGCAGGGGGTCATCACTTCACCGGCTATAGTTTGATTCACTATAGAGCCTAATGGCCGAGGGTAAGAATGACCTCATATACTGCTCTCTGAAACAGCACAGTCTATTACTAGAAGTGCTCCTCTGTTCAGTCAAGGTGGCATGCAGAGGGTGAGAAATATTGTCCAGAACTGCCAGGATTTTCCGTAGGGTCTTTTGTTCTACCACAGCCTCCAGTGTGTCCAGTTTGACTCTGATAACAGAGTCAGCCCTTCGAATCAGTTAATTGAACCTGTTGCAATCACCCGTGTTGATGCCATTGCTCCAGCACACCAATGCATAGAAGACTGTACTGGTGACAACAGACTGGTAGAACATGTGAAGGAGAGGCCTGCATACTCCAAAGAACCTCAGTCAAGTCAAGTCAAGTCAAGTCAAGTCAAGTCACTTTTTATTGTCATTTCACCATAACTGCTGGTACAGAACATAGTAAAAATGAGACAACGTTTTCCAGGACCATGGTGCTACATGAAACAATACAAAAACTACACTGAACTACGTAAGAAAAAAACACAAAAACTACGCTAGACTACAGACCTATCCAGGACTGCATAAAGTGCACAAAACAGTGCAGGCATTACAATAAATAATAATAAATAATAAACAAGACAGCAGGCACAGTAGAGGGTATAGTAGGTTGGTGTCAAGCTAAGCTCTAGGTATTGAGGAGTCTGATGGCTTGGGGGAAGAAACTGCTACATAGTCTGGTCGTGAGAGACCAAATGCTTTGGTGCTTTTTACCAGATGGCAGGAGGGAGAAGAGTTTGTATGAGGGGTGCATGTGGTCCTTCATAATGCTGTTTGCTTTGCGGATGCAGCATGTAGTGTAAATGTCATTGATGGCAGGAAGAGAGACCCCGATGATCTTCTCAGCTGACCTCACTATCCGCTGCAGGGTCTTGTGATCCAAGATGGTGCAATTTCCAAACCAGGCAGTGATGCAGCTGCTCAGGATGCTCTCAATACAACCTCTGCAGAATGTGGTGAGGATGGGGAGTGGTGGGAGATGGACTTTTCTCAGCCTTCGCAGAAAGTAGAGACGCTGCTGGGCTTTCTTTGCTATGGAGCTGGTGTTGAGGGACCAGGTGAGATTATCTGCCAGGTGAACACCAAGAAATTTGGTGCTCTTAACGATCTCTACGGAGGAGTCGTCGATGTTCCGCAGACAGTGGTCGCCCTGTGTCCTCCTGAAGTCAACAACCATCTCTTTTGCTTTGTTTACCTTCAGAGACAGATTGTTGGCTCTGCACCAGTCCGTTAGCCGCTGCACCTACTCTCTGTATGTTGACTCATCATTCTTGCTGATGAGACCCACCACGGCCGTGTCATCGGCGAACTTGTTGATGTCTCCTCAGGAAGTAGATGTGACGCTGGCCCTTCTTGTACACAGCCATTGCGTTGGTACGACACTCAAGTCTGTCATCCAGGTTCACCCCCAGGAGCTTGTAGGTCCTCACCATATCCACATCGTCATCATCATCAATAGTACCAGGAGCAATACAGGCTTCATTTTACTAAACTCCATCACCATCTCCTTCGTCTAACTAATGCTGAGCTGCTGATGATTCGGCTTGCATCTTTCAACAAAGTCCTCCTACAGGGCCCTGTATTCATCCTCCCGTCCTCCCCTTATATGCACAACTATTGCTGAGACATCAGAGAATTTCTGCAGATGACATGACTCAGTGTTGTATCTAACATCCGAGGTATACAGGGTAAACAGGGAGGGAGCAAATACAGTTGGGTAAACAACACACATCAAAGTTGCTGGTGAATGCAGCAGGCCAGGCAGCATCTCTAGGAAATGGTACAGTCAACGTTTCAGGCTGAGACCCTTCGTCAGGGTCTCGGCCCGAAACATCGACTGTACCTCTTCCTAGAGATGCTGCCTGGCCTGCTGCATTCACCAGCAACTTTGATGTGTGTTACTTGAATTTCCAGCATCTGCAGAATTCCTCGTGCTTACAGTTGGGTAAACAATAGTTTTTGTTGACTACAGATCATGGTTGCTCTTTGGATGCTTTGCTATTGCTTGGTGGGTGTGGCCACTGACGCAATTTGCTGAAACAAATGTGGGGAGGGGAGTTCAATGCGTTGATGCTTGCTTGTGGGAAGGGGGAGAGGCGGTTTTGGGGTTCTAACATTTTTCTATCATTCATTGTGTTTGGGTTCTGTTTTTCATGGGTGTCTGCAAAGAGTAAGAATTTCAGGTTGTATACTGTATACATTCTCTGGATCCATTTGATTTGGGAATGGGATTTTATCCATTGTACTCATATCTTGTTACAATAAAGGCCAGCGTATCATGAACCTTAATAATTTGTTATTGTATCAACCTCATTGACAGCTATAAAATTCTGACAGGTCTGAACAGAGTAGGTGCAGGGATGTTGCTTCCTCTGACTGAAGAGTCTAGAACCATGGACCATAGTTTCATGATTATGGGTATTCAGAAACAATGTCTTACCAGGAGACGAGGAGAATTGTTCGCACATTTCAGGTAGTGAATGTTTGGAAAACTTTTATCCTTGAGTCTGTGGAGGCTCAGTCATTTACTTAGTTCAAAAAGAGAGATTAATATATGTCTGGGTATGAAGGACATTACTTTCTATAAAGCAAAACCCAACACCATGAATGGCAGTGGTGCTTCACTACCAGATGAGTTCAAAGCCTTTTACTGTGTACTTGATTTGAAAAGGAGAATACAACTACAGCTCTGAGGTTCCCTTCTGCACCCAGTGACCCTTTGACCTCTGTCTCAGAAGCTGATGTTACGCTTTCTTTCAGGAGATTGAACCCTTGCAAGGCGGCAGGCCCTGGTGGAGTACCTGGTAAGGCTCTGAAACCTTGTTCAAACCAATTGGTGCGTGTATTCAAAGACATTTTCAATCTTTCACTGCTAAGATCAAAAATTCTCACCTGCTTCAAAAGGGCAACAATTATATCAATTTCTAATAGGAGTAGTAGTGTGAGCTGCCTTAATGACTACCGTCTAGTTACACTCACATCTATGGTGATGAAATGCTTTGAGAGACTGGTTATGGCTAGAATCAATTCCTGCCTCATAGCAACAAAGACAGCAACTAGGTCTATGGCAGATACAATCTCAATGACTCTTCACAGGGCTTTAGATTGCCTGGACAATACAGACACTTATGTCAGGAACCTGTCCATTAACTATAGCTCAGTACGTAACACCATCATTCCTACAGTCCTGATTAAAAAGCCACAGAACCGGGGACTCTGTACCTCCCCCTACAAATGGATCTTTGACTTCCTAACCGGAAGACCACAATCTGTGTGAATTGGTAATAGCATCTCCTCCTTGCTGATGACCAACACTGGTGCACCTCAGGGGTGTGTGCTTAGCCCACTGCTCTACTCTCCCTTTACCCATGACGGTGTGGCTAGGTATAGCTCAAATGTCATCTATAAATTTGCAGATGATACAACCATTGTTGGTAGAATTTCAGATGGAGCAGGGAGGGTGTACAGGAGTGCGATATACCAGCTAGTTGTGTAGTGTTGTGGCAACAACCTTGCACTCAGCTTCAGTAAGACCAAAGAGCTGATTGTGGACTTTAGGAAGGGTCAAATGAGGAATCACAAACCTATACTCATAAAGGGATTAGAAATGGAGAGAGTGAGCAATTTCAAGTTCCTTGGCGACAATATCTCTGAGGACCTAACCTGGTCCCAACATATCAATGCAGCTATAAATAAGGCAAGACAGCAGCTATATTTCATCAGAAGTTTGAGGAGATTTAGTTTTGATACTTAAAACACTTGAAAACTACAGAGAGCATTCATTCAGGCTGCATCACTGTTTGGTATGGGGGGGGTTGCTACTGCACAAAATCGAAAAAAGCTAAGCGGTGCCTCAGAAAGGCAGCATCCATTATTAAGGACGCTCATTGTTCCCATCGGGTAGGTGGTACAGAAGCCTGATGGCACACACTCAGTGATTCAGAAACAGCTTCTTCCCTTCTGCCATCTGATTTCTAAATGGACAGTGGCACAATGGACAATACTTCACTTTTTAAAATTTATTTCTGTTTTTGCACTACTATTTTTATCTTAACTCTTTAATATACATATGCACTTATTGTAATTTACTTATTTATTTTTCTATATTATCATGTATTTCATTGTACTGCTGCACTAAATTAGCAAATTTCATGACATATGCCGGTGATATTAAAAATAAGAGAAAATCTGCAGATGCCAGAAATCCAAGCAACACACACACAAAATGCTGGAGGAACTCAGCAGGCCAGGCAGCATCTATGGAAAAGAGCAAACAGTCGACGTTTCAGACTGAGACCCTTTGGCAAGACTCTCTCAGCCTGAAACGTTGACTGTACTCTTTTCCATAGATGCTTCATAGCCTGCTGAGTTCCTCCAGCATTTAGTGTGTTTTTCTCTGGTGATATTAAACCTGATTCTGATTCAAGGAATATGAAGACAGTGAAGGAAAATGGATCTGAATGCAAGATCATTCATGATCTCAATGAACTGCAGAGCACCTATTAAAATCCAGAGAGAGAACATTTTTTGCTGCTACTTTTTGATTCCTTATGTTGATATTCTTCTTGGAATTATTGTAAGTGTTTTCTTTTGGTACAATATTATTTGTAACCACTGATTTATGAGTTTATCACTAAATAATGAAATGGGCACAATACCTTCCAGTCTTTGTGGAACTTTGCACAAATAAAATCATTTGGCTTAATATTCCTCATCTTCCCATTTAAATCTACCTCATAATATTCACTGGATAATGCCTAAAATATGCACATCACAGTGATTACAATTCCCTATTGACTGAGGTATATTTGCATTGAGATTGGAACCCACCATCTACACTGGGTATAAAGAAAGGCCAACTGTTTAAATGGTTAGGCTCCTGTGTTTGTGTGATGGCTTTGTACAGCTGGGGCCCTGGCTGCATTAGTAGGCATCACATTTTGAGTATTTACATGTAATTGGAAACAGCTGCATACTTTTTGCATAACAGCCAAGAGATCACCGGAGTTGAAGAGTTTGTAACAATTCTTGTAAAACGGAATAAAAAGAGGAGGCTTAAAGCAGGGTGCACTCTGAAGCATCAACATTATTCTCAGCCCACCAATTCTGCTCAACATACTGATTTATTCCAAATTCCGCAAGAATAGTGGTGTCGTATCACTCTTAATGGCTCTGACCATTTGAAGATTTAGCCCAGCTCAGGGGCTGAAAACCACCTAAGCAAACTTATGATTAATCAAGGGAAGGGTTGTTCTTAATGCAGTTTAGCAACCCTAATACATTCAGAAAGAAAAAAAGCAAATCATCAGAAGTTGGAGAATTCATTATTGAGTCCTTCAGGTTTCAACCTGCCCAAATACCAGAGGGGTTGTTTCCTAAACTAACACTGGGACTCATTGTATCAGTGCTAGAGGTCACCAACAAAGGGGTCAGAGTGGGAACCAGATGCTGAATGAAAACGGTCGCAATTGGACGTTCAGGGCTAATCCTCCAGATTCAGTGCAGGTGCTTCAGAAAATGAGCTCCTAATCTATGTTTGGTTCATCTAGTGCCGAGGAGGCCCCATATCCCACATTGCATGCAATATACTGGAAGAAATGCAAGCAGTCTATTGTAGAGATGGATAAAAATAAACAAGTCAGGCAATATTCATAGAAATAAAAAGCTTAACTTACTCATTCCAGGGGTGGTGAACCTTTATTGAGAATGAGCCCAAATTAGAGATAAACTTCATTTTTTTTTCTTGTGTGCCATAATAATTTTGAGCAGTGATTGTTATTGATTTATAAATTATGAACATTATGATTTTTAAAGGAAAAAGAATGTGTCCTTGTCGATTTATGTTTATTCATTGTTCTACAAATACTGATGTGTACATCAGGTCTGGGAGGATTTCAAAACATATCATCTGACATCCACAAATGCTGCTGCACTTCCAGTGCCTACATAACATGCCCACAATGCTTGGCAGAACAATACAAAACACAATAAAGCAGAAAACAACAAGCAACAAAACAATAACAGTAAAACAAGCCCCTTTCCTCCTTCCCACCCACCCGCACACATAGACGGTCTTCCAACTCCAGGTTAGGCTTCCTGGCCTCCAGTCTCCAGATTTCAGCTATTGGGCTTTCCCCTCTGATCGACCTATGGGCTTCAACCTTCAGCATCAACAACTTGAAATTGAATCTGAGTGCACTCTTCACTGAGTGCTTGGCACAAATCTATTTATAAAGTTCTAATATTTATAATAGTTATTGTAAGACTGTAAACACAATGAAGATTCTCAGCCTAAATCATCGACTGTTCACTTCACTCAACAGATGCTGCCTGATCTGTCAAATTCCTCCAGCGTTTTTGTGTGTTACTCCTGATTTCCAGCATTGCAGTCTCGCGTCTCATTTCTCTACGTTAACTATTTCATCCCTTACACTTCAAACATCTGTCAAAAACTCTACTTCCATCATCCTTTGAAGCAGGAAGTACTAAATACTCATTACTCTAAAAAAAATTGCCTTACCTCTATTTTAAATGTTAACTCCTTTTTTAAAAAAAAGGTAACCCATAGATTTAATGAAAACATGATCTCTCTAGATTTATATTCTATTCCCTGACCATAAACAATAAATTTCTGTTAACTCTTTCCAATTACTTGCTGATTCTGCATATGATCTTTTTGTGATTCATACAGGAGTATGAACTTAGATCCCTCTACATCTCAGAGCTTTTAATCTCATACCGTTTAGATAATATTTTATCATTTCTATCCTGCCAAAGAGAACAACTCCACAGTTTCAAACATTATACTCCATTTCCAATGTCTTAGCTCACTTACTTAGCCCAGCTCTATTTTGTTGCTGTCTAACATAGCCTTCACAATTTACTCTTCCGCCCACTTTTGCTTTATCAGCAATTTTGTCAATTATACCTCTGCTGCCTTCATCTAAGACACTTATAGAATTTGTAAGGAGCTGAGGCTGTAGCTACAAAGGTCAGCATTTGTTTCATATGCCTATGTGCCTTTAGAATAGTGGTTTGCTAGGCCATTTAAGAGCCGACTACATCACTGCCTAATCACATATAAATCAGATTAGGTAAGCACTACATAGTTCCTTCTTGAAAGGGGCATTGGTGATACAGGTAAGTTTTTGATAGGAATTCAATAGTCTCATGACCACCATTATTGATAACAGATTTTTTTTAAATTGCAGATTTACTTAATTACATGGTTTTGAATTCCATACCTATCACAATAAATATATTATCAACAGTCCAGGCCTATCGATTTTAGTTCAGTAACTTATCCACTATTCTGCTGAAGCCCATTCAACTATTGTTGATAATCCCCACCCCGTTTCATTTACTTGGCATAAAAATGTGCACAAACAGTACTGTCTTTTTTCCAAGCATTGCATTGGCACTATATCAAAGTTTTCATTGACTTCTATTTTTTTGCTCTGAAATATAAAGAGCTTTTTGATGACGTGCCTCTAGTTGCACCTTATGATCTGACACTCTTCACCTCCCTGTAGATTTTACTACCTTAAAAATCCATCAAAGCATTCAAGACACTAACATTTTGTAGATTTCATACCCGTTAGAAGCAGTCTGACACCTCTTAAGTCAATATCTGGATTCTGAAACTACAAAGAATAAAAATAAGCTATTATGTTTGTTGATAGCTGAAAGGGAAGAAAAAGTGTTTCACATTTTGCTTTCTTAAATTTGATTGTTATTATAGTAGAATGCGTTCAGGCGAGTCAAGTATAATGTTCTCCTAAGGGGTTGTCTATTGGTGGGTTCTCAATCTGGCTGTAGAATCTGATACAGGATCCACATATCAGGGATGTTAGGGTGGATTCCCTTAATGAAAAAACACCTGTGCATGGGCAGCCAACACATTGTCCTTGACAGATGAGGGTCAGAGTCCCAAGGCGTGAAATGCAGGATAACTGTGGACCCTTCACTGCCACAGCCTTCCTCCACCTTCAATGCTGTTTTTATGTGTCACCATCTTCTGCCAGCTCCACAGCTGAGGTTGTGGTTGGATCACTCATTGTCTGGAACATCGACCTTACCACCATGGGCGATGCTACCAGGAGCTAGGAACCGGAAGGTCAAACTCCAAATGGAATTGCTCTTGAGACCTCAGGAGTTCACAAGCTCTCCATCACAACAAGGTGACGATCCCCGGAGTTGTGTTGTTATTGTACCTTTATGATCAAAATATTAAAAAGCATGTATAAGGGGAAGGGGTCAAAAAGAATCAATGATTTCAACACGGCATTTTGCATACTACTTAATTGTGGAAAATACATGGAAGAAAAAGATGAAGACAAATCTATGTAATGAGTACAGATTTTCAAATAATAGATAACAGTTATCAACTACCTTCCATGGTAACTACAACTGATAGGGAATATGATCTGGGAATGAATATTATACTGTGCATTAAATCATTACTGATACTTTATTATCCAGCACATACTGTATAAAATAGTATAACTGCTGGATAAATGGGACATGAAAGAGAGCACATAAAGGTGAACAAATCAGACCGCCTAGTACACTGAAAATGACAGGGAAAGACAAATGCAAGTCAACGTCAAAGGTTCAAAGTAAATTTATTATCCAAGTACATACCACAGATGTCACCATATATGACCTTAAGATGCATTTTCATGCAGGCATTCACAGTAGAATCAATAAAAAACTACTCAAAAATAAAAAGCGACAAACAACCAACATGCAAAGAACTAATTTTCAGGGCATTGGAGTAGAAGCAGAAAAAGAAAAGAAAATTTTGACAATAAATGATAAAAGAGCAATGGAAATATTTAAAACAGTGAGTGGGTGAATTGCAGGGAAATATATTCTCCTAAAATACTAATCAACAATGAAATGAGATGGATAAATGATCTGTTTTACTGGTGTTAATTAAGGAATAAATATTTTTGGTCAGAGGGCTGAAGATAATTCTTCTGTTTCTCTTCAAAATAACATCATAGGATCTTTCAGAACAGCACACACAAAATGCTGAGGAATTCACCATGTCAGACAACATCTATGGAAATGAATAAACGTTTTGGGCCACAATCTTTCATCAGGACTGGAAAGGAAAGGGGAAAACACTGTAACAAAAATGCAGGGCGAGGGGAAGGATAGCCAGCTAGAAGGTGATAGGTGAAACCAGGTGGGTGGGAAAGGTAAAGGGTTGGAAAAGAAGGAATATGATAGGAGAGGAAAGTAAACCAAGGAAGAAAAGGGAGGAAGGGCATCAGGAGAGGTGATCGGCAAGTGAGGAGAAGATGTAAGAGGCTAGAATTTGGAATAGAAGAAGAGGGAAGGGGAAAGGAAAATCAAACCAAAAAATCTGAGAAAGAAAAAAATGAGGGAAAAAAACACAGAAGGAGTAATTGATGTTCATGCCGTCAAGTGGGAGGCTACCTAGACAGAATATAAGAAGTTGCTGCTCTGTCCTGAGAGTGGCCTCATCATGGCAAAAAGCGGAGGCCATGGACTGACATGTCAGAATAGGAATGGGGAGAGGAATTAAAATGGCTGCCCCCTGTGAAAATTCCACTCTGGTGGATGAACTGGAGATTCTTGACAAAGCAGTCTCCTAAATTATGACGCGTCTCACCAGTGTAGAGGAGGCTGCACTGGGAGCACTGGATATAATAGACGATCCCAACATATTCAGATATGAAGTATTGAGGGCCCTGAATGGAGGGGATGGAGAAGGAAGTTGCAGCATTTCTATCACTTGTAGGGATATGTGCCAGCAGGGAGATTACTGGGGAAGGATGAATAGACAAGCGAATGACAGAGGGAGCGTTCCATAAGGAAAGCAGAGGGTGATGGAGCAGAGGGATTGATGAAGATGGTGTTTGGTGGCAGGATCCCATGAAGATAGTGGAAGTTGAGGAGAATGATGTGTTAGATATGGAAGCTCATGGGGTGGTAGGTAAGGACAAGAGGAACTCTATCACTGTTAAGGCGGCAGGAAGATGGGCTGAGTGCAGATCTTTTAGTCTACCCAAGAAAGTGGCCATGGACTTGATCTTAAGTGAACCAAATAACAATGTTATATTTGCTTCATACTTCATGAGCATGTACACCAATATTTTTGATTTCATGTCTCTGACATGCAGTTGGAACACTACTGTCCTCTGACATGATGACATGAGCCATCAATGATGCAATGACGAGAAAACTTGAAGAAGCCAATTAAAAAGAAAATGCAAAAGTAACACAGAACTGTATAATTAAATGTAGATGTGAAAAAATAGGTCATTTTCTATGGACAACAAATAAAAAATCCATATAGGCAATGTATAGACTTCATTTAGAAATACTCAGTGAAATGGCATGAATACCAAATTTGTACAATGGCTTGATATTTTTTAAATTTTTGAACCTGTTGTTGAGTATCAGACATAACTCAATAGGAAGATTTTTTTTTGAGATTATGAGAACACTCAGTCCTCTTTTATTGTCATTTAGAAATGCATACATGCATTAAGAAATGCTACAATGTTTCTCCAGAGCGATATCACAGAAAACAGGACAAACCAAAGACTAACACTGACAGAACCACATAATTATAACATATAGTTAGAGCAGTGCAAAGCAATACCATCATTTGATGAAGAACAAACCATGGGCACAGTAAATAAAGTCTCAAAAGTCCCCGAGTCGATCGACTTCCGAGTCCCCAATAGCAGGCGGCAAAAGGGAGAAACTCCCTGCCATAAACCTCCAGGTACCGTCAACTTGCCGATGCCTTGGAAACAACCGACCACAGCCAACACAGAGTCCATCCGTCCGAAAACTTTGAGCTTCCGACCAGCCTCTCCGATACAGCCTCCTGAGCGCCATCCTCTACCGAGCACCTTCGACCTCGCCCCGGCCGCTGAAACACGCAAAGCCAAGGATTTCGGGGCCTTCTGCTCCGGAGATTCCGATTACCACACAGTAGCAGCGACAGTGAAGCGGGCATTTCAGAAGTTTCTCCAGATGTTCCTCCATACTCTCACGTCTGTCTCCATCAAATCAGGATTGTGCATGGTCCCCTACTTGACAGATAACAGACATCACCACCGAAGTGGCCGCACACGCTTTATTTAAGGTAGTACGAGAAGAAATATTGGTAATCTGGGACTACAATACAGAAGAAAGTTGTACAAATAATCAAGAAGCCTAATTTTGAATACTATTCCAGCCAAGGAGTAGTTTGGAAGATGGCAATCACACAAATACCAACTGGCCATAAGGATTCTTTTGTTTCATTAACGTCATTTAGGAGAGGAGATCTGCAGGTTTATTCAGGCTGGTCAAGTCAAATCAAGTCAAGTTCATTGTCATGTGAGGTATGTGTACAATGAAAAACTTGCTTGCAGGAGCATGGCTGGAATGTAGAATCAGACAAAACAGAATGTAGGTTAAATTATACAAATTATATACAAGACAGAGGAGATAAAAAAATGACTGTGCAAAATAACAGTGTAAAAAATCTGAGACCCATTCAATGTAGTGCAATAGGTGGTCTGTAGTATTCCATTGCTGAAGAAGGGTTCGGCTGTACAGGTTAGTGCAAGAATCTGACAGCTATAAGAAAGTAGCTCTTCCTGGTGGTGCAGGCCTTCAGGCTTCTGTATCTCCTGCCTGACTGTAGCAATGAGAAAATGGCAAGAACTGGATGGTAGGGATAATGCCTTCTTAATGTATTGTAGGTACTTGTGATGCTGGGGAGAGATGGACCCAATGATGTACTGTGTTGTGTCCATCACTCTGCAGTGTCCTGCAGTTGGAATTGCATACCAGGCCATGATGAAACCCGTCAGAATATTTTCAAAATTACGTCTGTTTAAGTTTAAGAATATTTAGAGACATACCAAATCTCCTCAAATCTCCAAGAAAATATCCATGCCAGCACATCTTCTTAGGGATTGCATCAATCTGTGACTCCAGACTAGTAACAATTTGTTTCACTCTTTATTGCCCATTAAAAAGGGCTCTCAAAGGTCATTTATTGGGATTACTATGGAAATTTCCAAAGGTTTTGCAGTCTGTTGAAAATTCTGAGCTGATTGCTGTGAAAGTCATACTTTGAGATTTATAAAGTCCATATTAATTTCAATTTAAAGGTTTGCTGCCATAAAACTTCCAGAAAATGTTCAGGATCTATCTCCATGAAACCTCAATGGAGCTTCCAAAGAGCTGTCAGAGAGCCTCAAGAAATTTATCAGAGAATCCTTAACCAGGAACTTTCTTGAAAGAACATCTATGGTACTTTTAAAAAATTGCTATGGAAAATTTCCAAAGACCTCATGAAAACATTGTATAAATCACAAAAGGTCATTCAGAAAACATATTGAAAGTACCAGAAAACCTCCAGGTATCTACCAATGAATGTCAAGAGAACCTTCAAATGAACCCTGGCTAACCACTCAAGAACTTATAAAGACCTTGTTGTGTATTTTCAGAAGCCTTCATGGATATTTACAGAGCCTTCAAAAAAAAATTCTGTAAACCATCACAGAGCCTCCAAAGAACTTTTCAGGAAATTTCCAGCAGATCCCCAAAGAACATCTAGTAAGCCTTCAGGGAACTTTTGAGAACCTTCAGAGAATTTCTCAGCAATTTTCAATGTATACCCTGGGAACTTCTAAGTATTTGCCAGTAAACATCAGAAGAAAACTCCAAGGAAACTCCAAATGGGCTTGCAGAGAATTTTCGGGAACCTTTAGGCAAACAGGGAATTTTCAGTCAATATCATGGAAACCACTAGGGAACTTTCAAAGAAATTGCAGAAAATATTCAAAGAAGACTACGAAAAAGTGCTGGCTACTTCCAGGAAACCTCAGAGAATCCCCATATTTCTCACAGTAAACTTGCAGTGGAACTCCAAAAGGTTGCTTGCTTGTCTACTTGTTCCCTAAACTCATGGCTGTAAGGACAGATTCTGCTCTAAATCTATTAACAAGTGTGAAGATGATAGCATTGTAGTGAGCTGGATCTCAAACAATGACAAAGTGTTTACAAAAGAGATAGGAAATCTAGTGGCATATTGTCAATACAACAACCTCTCTCTTAATGTCAATAAAAGAGCTAGTGATTGACTTCAGGAAACAAGGATGTGTACACATCCTTGCCTGTATTAATGGTGCTGAGGTAGAGAGGTTGAGAACTTAGAGTTCCTAGGTGTAAGTATTGCCAATAAATTGTCCTGATCCAACCATATAGATAAAATAGCCAAGAATCACACCAGTACTCAGGAGGCACAGGAAATTTGGCAGGTCCCCAAAGATTTTCACCAATCTTTACAAATGTCCATAGAAAGTATCCTATCCAGACGTATCACAGCTTGCTATGACAATGCCTCTGCCTAAAATTGTATGAAAGTTCAGATATTATGAACATAGCCCAGTCTATCACAAGTACACCTGACTTTCCATTGACTTTGATACAATCAAAGAACATACCCACCACAGTCATTACCATTCCTCCTCCATCTGTCGGGCAGAAGATACAAAAGATTGCAAACACATACCAGAAGGCTTAAGCAACAGGAATTCTGCAGATGCTGGAAATTCAAGCAACAGACATCAAAGTTGTTGGTGAACGCAGCAGGCCAGGCAGCATCTCAGGGGAAGGTACAGTCGACGTTTCAGGCCGAGAGCCTTCGTCAGGACTTTGAAGGGTCTCGGCCTGAAACGTCGACTGCACCTCCACCTAGAGATGCTGCCTGGCCTGCTGCGTTCACCAGAAGGCTTAAGGCCAGCTTGTATCAGACTGTAATAAGACTTTTAAATAGATCTCTTGTACAGTAAAGGTGAACTTTTGATCACTTAGTCACCACTTCATGTGCCTTGCCACTTATCGTCCACATGCATTACACTTTCTCTGCAACTTTATTGCTATATTCAGCCTTCTGTTATTATTTTTCCATTCGTACTATCTTGATACACTCAAGTATGGAATGATCAGTCCAGGTGTCCTCCAGAATAAACTTTTTTACTGTATCTCAGTACATGTGGCTATAATAAACCAATTAACTTCTGGAACCATCCATAGAACATCCAAGGAATTCTCAAGAGAATTTGTAGTAAATATCTGGAAAATTTACTGGAGATCACCAAATAATCTCCACAGTTTCCACCAGAACATCCGGAGAATTTCCAGTGAAATTATCAATGGTTTCTTAAATGGTTCTCTCTTTCTTTAAGTAGTGCATTGATTCAAAAATTGGCGAGAGAGGCATTTTTGGAGGATTTGAACAAAATACTAGAATGGGTTAATTATTCTGGCATTACAGGTGAAGGTTCTTCAGCTTCTAGATCCTTACTGCTAAATAGGCCAAGAATTTCTGGGAATGGGCACACTTTAGTACTTTGCCGGGATGGGTGACGATTAAAGAGATAGATAGATAGATAGATAGATAGATAGATACTTTATTGATCCTAGATGAAATTGCAGTATCAGAGTAAAACATAGAAACATAGAAAATAGGTGCAGGAGTAGGTCATTCGGCCCTTCGAGCCTGCACCACGATTTATTATGATCATGGCTGATCATCCAACTCAGAACCCTGCACCAGCCTTCCCTCCATACCCCCTGATCCCCATAGCCACAAGGGCCATATCTAACTCCCTCTTAAATATAGCCAATGAACTGGCCTCAACTGTTTCCCGTGGCAGAGAATTCCACAGATTCACCACTCTCTTAGTTTTTCCTAATCTCGGTCCTAAAAGGCTTCCCCTTTATCCTCAAACTGTGACCCCTCGTTCTGGACTTCCCCAACATTGGGAACAATCTTCCTGCATCTAGCCTGTCCAATCCCTTTAGGATTTTATACGTTTCAATCAGATCCCCCCTCAATCTTCTAAATTCCAACGAGTACAAGCCCAGTTCATCCAGTCTTTCTTCATATGAAAGTCCTGCCATCCCAGGAATCAATCTGGTGAACCTTCTTTGTACTCCCTCTATGGCAAGGATGTCTTTCCTCAGATTAGGGGACCAAAAATGCACACAATACTCCAGGTGTGGTCTCACCAAGGCCTTGTACAACTGCAGTAGTACCTCCCTGCTCCTGTACTCGAATCCTCTCGCTATAAATGCCAGCATACCATTCGCCTTTTTCACCGCCTGCTGTACCTGCATGCCCACTTTCAATGACTGATGTATAATGACACCCAGGTCTCATTGCACCTCCCTTTTTCCTAATCGGCCACCATTCAGATAATAATCTGTTTTCCTATTTTTGCCACCAAAGTGGATAACTTCACATTTATCCACATTAAATTGCATCTGCCATGAATTTGCGCACTCACCCAACTTATCCAAGTCACCCTGCATCCTCTTAGCATCCTCCTCACAGCTAACACTGCCGCCCAGCTTCGTGTCATCCGCAAACTTGCAGATGCTGCATTTAATTCCCTCATCCAAGTCATTAATATATATTGTAAACAACTGGGGTCCCAGCACTGAGCCTTGCGGTACCCCACTAGTCACTGCCTGCCATTCTGAAAAGGTCCCGTTTATTCCCACTCTTTGCTTCCTGTCTGCTAACCAATTCTCTATCCACATCAATACCTTACCCCCAATACCGTGTGCTTTAAGTTTGCACACTAATCTCCTGTGTGGGACCTTGTCAAAAGCCTTTTGAAAATCCAAATATACCACATCCACTGGTTCTCCCCTATCCACTCTACTCGTTACATCCTCAAAAAATTCTATGAGATTCGTCAGACATGATTTTCCTTTCACAAATCCATGCTGACTTTGTCCGATGATTTCACCGCTTTCCAAATGTGCTGTTATCACATCTTTGATAACTGACTCCAGCAGTTTCCCCACCACTGACGTTAGGCTAACCAGTCTATAATTCCCCGGTTTCTCTCTCCCTCCTTTTTTAAAAAGTGAGGTTACGAGTTTTGAAAAATTATCACTAATGCATCCACTATTTCTTGGGCTACTTCCTTAAGCACTCTAGAATGCAGACCATCTGGCCCTGGGGATTTATCTGCCTTCAATCCCTTCAATTTACCCAACACCACTTCCCTACTAACATGTATTTCGCTCAGTTCCTCCATCTCACTGGACCCCCTGTCCCCTACTATTTCTGGAAGATTATTTATGTCCTCCTTAGTGAAGACAAAACCAAAGTAATTGTTCAATTGGTCTGCCATGTCCTTGCTCCCCATAATCAATTCACCTGTTTCTGTCTGTAGGGGACCTATATTTGCCTTTACCAGTCTTTTCCTTTTTACATATCTATAAAAGCTTTTACAGTCAGTTTTTATGTTCCCTGCCAGTTTTCTCTCATAATCTTTTTTCCCCTTCCTAATTAAGCCCTTTGTCCTCCTCTGCTGAACTCTGAATTTCTCCCAGTCCTCAGGGGAGCCACTTTTTCTGGCTAATTCGTATGCTTCTTCTTTGGAATTGATACTATCCCTAATTTCTCTTGTCAGCCACGGGTGCACTACCCTCCTTGATTTATTCTTTTGCCAAACTGGGATGAACAATTGTTGTAGTTCATCCATGCAATCCTTAAATGCTTGCCATTGCATATCCACCGTCAATCCTTTAAGTGTCATTTGCCAGTCTATCTTAGCTAATTCATGTCTCATACCTTCAAAGTTACCCCTCTTTAAGTTCAGAACCTTTGTTTCTGAATTAACTATGTCACCCTCCATCTTAATGAAGAATTCCACCATGTTATGGTCACTCTTACCCAAGGGGCCTCTCACGACAAGATTGCTAATTAACCCTTCCTCATTGCTCAAAACCCAGTCTAGAATAGCCTGCTCTCTAGTTGGTTCTAGTAGTATTGCAAGTGCACAGGTATACAAATATTAGAAGAGAAGTAAGAATTTTTTTAAAAGTAAATTACCTCAAATAGTCTAACAGAAGGGAGTGGGGGTCATTACTTCCCTGGCTATAGGTTGACTCATTATAGAAATTAATGGTCAACGGGAAGAATAACCTCATATAGCGCTCTGTGGAGCAGCACAGTTGTCTTAGTCTATTACTAAAAGAGGTCTTCTGTTTAGCTAAGTTGGCATGCAGATGGTGAGAAATATTGCCCAGAATTGTCAGGATTTTGCACTGGGTCTTTTGTTTTACCACAGCCTCCAGTGTGTCCAGTTTGACTCCTATAACAGAGTCAGCCTTTCTAATCAGTTTACTGAGCCTGTTGGCATCACCTGTGTTGATACCATTGCTCCAGCCCACCACTGCATAGAAAATTGTACTAGCAACAACAGGCTGGTAGAACAGTTATGAGATCTGAAAGGAGAAGTTAAGTGAAGATATTATCTGTTTGTAAATTCTGAAAGGAATACATTGCATTCACTAAAGAATGATTGCAACCAGAGGATACTTGTAACGCAGAATGAAGTGGACTTCATTAGCAATGCTTACAGAGTAACACAAGCATAGTAAAGAGAGGTTAGCACTCAAATGCAGGGAAAATACAATCAGCTCAAACTCTGTGTGATTCACAAAGGAATACAATTGAAACTACTAATGTGACAGTAGATTTATTCAGCAAGAAATTAGTATTGGTAGATCAAGGCATTTTCAGAGAGTGGTTTCACAAAGAGTTTGTTCCTCATGTCCAGGAATACAAGTGATCAAAAGGCCCACCAGACAAGCTGTCCTGTTGGTGGATAACACCCTTTCTCTGAAGCCTTTAACAATCAAATGTGAACTCAGTAATCAAACCTGTGGACCACAAAGCAGTTGCATGATTTAAATAGAACAGTAACAAAAGCATGTCAATGATATGGGAATATCGGGAATCATTTTCAGGGTAGCTGACCATTCTGGATGTGACCTATAAAGTGAGTTTGAAGGAAAGTGACACTGACCGTGAGCATGGAATCAAAGTGAAACATCTTTTCATAGCTAAGAGGTGGCAACAACTTGAATGAGGAAGACACTTTTGCAGCATAGCAAGCAGAAATTGTGCAGCCCTCGGGCTGAGATCAATATATCGAAGCAGAAAATATTGAGAAAGATTATGAGCTGCTTTCTAACCATGATACATATTATAATGTGTTGTTGGATGAAACACATTCTTGGGATAGAGAAGTATTTATTCAGCTGTTACAGACCAATACTTGAACTTAAAAGACAAGCAAATCAATGAAGCAATTGGGATTAAATATTTTAATAAACAACAACATAAGCATTTTGTGACATTTTTATGCCCTGTGTTGTATTTAAAACTGTTTTGCATTATCTCTGTCTTTACCTCATTTGCAAAGTCACTCCCCTTCATCCATTGTCCTGGATAGTCAAAAGTTGATTGTACTTGAAACAGGAAATTGCAGTGCCTTAGGAAAAGACCAAGGTTGTGGGATGATATCAGCATCTTTTCCAGCAAGATTGCATCGATGGGATAGGCTAAAGAGCATCTATGTGTTATGCTTTGATACTAGTGTGGGAAGGGAGACATTTAATATTCAATAGACCAGAATGGTAATGCAATCAATCACATAGCAACCAATTGCACATGTGAGTGGATTCAAATTGGCCAGGACCAAGAAGTTAGCTGAGTTCATCTCATCTGAAGGCAAAAGCCACAAATAGTACTTTCAACATTTTCTAACTATTTTATCTAAGCTGCCAGTTTAAAAGGGCAATTGAAAACTAAAAAACGTAGCTTTGCATTAGCCATATTTAGAGTATATGCATTGAAATCAGAGCAAACTATTTTAAATATATTGTATTTCTCTGATTCAATTTTATTGTTTAAAGGAAAAATAAGGAGGCAAAGATACATTAATGGAAAGAAAATTTGTCTCATACCAGTTAAACGGTCATTTTTATTGCCATCAATTCAAGAGTTATTTTCAGGTAAACCAGTAGTACTGTTAAACTGGATAGACTCTATATTCAAAGTGTTCAATAAGTTGGCATTTTCTTCATAAGTATATTGGACTAATGAAGCTCCCTGGACCTCCATTGAGAAATGGTTGAAATCAAAGACCATCCTATTTTCTATCTAAGGTTTCTAGTATTTTGTTACTGATCCAGACCAACTGTCAGAAAACAATACCACATAAAAATGGGCCCTTTCATCCATTCAGACCATGACAACTGCTAAGCTCTCTTTCATACTAATCCCATTCTATTGGCTCCTCATTCTTTCTTTCTTTCTTTTTAAATCTTTTTATTGAGTAAGTATACAAAAAAGGTAAGCCATATAAACATTAATACAATGTTAAAGTATAATAAAATTCCAAAAGATAACAATACCAAAAAGAAAATACTACAAACAATGTAATTTAAGCATAAGAAACCAAGATAACATAATAGTATACTAGATTTTATATATATCAATGGAAAAAAAAGAAAAAAAAAAACCCCAAAAAAAAACCCACCGTGCAACTAACTAAAAGCAAAGCAAAGCAATGGGCTAACTTGAAACCAAACAGAGTTAAACTTAAAATCACGTCCTCAATCCCGACCTCCATTAAAACAGTGAAAAAAGAACAAGAAGGGTAAATATTACATTAAATGAAAATATCGAATAAAAGGTCCCCAAATCTGTTCAAATTTAAATGAAAAATCATAAAGGTTACTTCTAATTTTCTCCAGATTCAAACATAAAATCGTCTGAGAAAACCAAAAAAAGGTAGTTGGAGCATTAAGCTCTTTCCAATGTTGTAAAATACATCTTTTCGCCATCAAAGTAAGAAATGCAATCATTCTACGCGCTGAAGGGGAAAGATTACTAGAAATTTTAGGTAGTCCAAAGATAGCAGTAATAGGGTGAGGAGAGATATCTATATTTAATACCTTAGAAATAATATTGAAAATATCTCTCCAAAAAGTTTCCAAAGTAGGGCAAGACCAAAACATATGAGTTAAAGAGGCTATCTGCCCCGAACATCTATCACAGAAAGGATTAATATGCGTGTAAAAACGCGCTAACTTATCTTTGGACATATGTGCTCTATGAACCACTTTAAATTGAATTAGGGAATTTAGCACAAATAGAGGAAGTATTAACTAATTGTAAAATCTGCCCCCAATCATCCACAGAGATGGTAAGCCCCAATTCCTGTTCCCAATCTACCCTAATCTTATCAAATGGAGCTTTCCTAAGTTTCATAATAATATTATAAATCATAGCCGATGCACCTTTCTGACATGGATTAAGGTTAATTATCGAATCTAAAATATATATAGGAGGAAGCATTGGAAAGGAAGAAAGTATAGTACTTAAGAAATTTCTAACTTGTAAATATCTAAAAAAATGTATTCTTGATAAGTTATATTTATTAGATAATTGTTCAAAAGACATAAGGGAACCATCTAAAAATAAATCCAAAAACCGTAAAATACCCTTAGTCTTCCAAGTTTGAAAAGCGCGATCCGTAAAAGAGGGAGGAAAAAATATGTTACCTAAAATAGGAATCGCTAACCCGAATTGATTAAGATCAAAAAATTTTCTGAATTGAAACCAAATACGCAAAGCATATTTAACGATCGGGTTAGAGACCTGCTTAAGGCGTTTCGAATCAAAGGGAAGAGATGAACCTAAAATAGAACCAAGTGTATAACCCTGAACAGATTGTAATTCCAATGCTACCCATTTAGGAATAGATAGTATGTCCCGGTCAAGTAACCAAAATTTCATATGTCGAATATTAATAGCCCAATAATAAAATCTAAAGTTAGGTAATGCTAAACCTCCATCTCTCTTAGCTTTCTGTAAATGTATTTTACCCAGTCTCGGATTCTTATTCTGCCAAATAAATGAAGAAATTTTAGAGTCGACTTTATCAAAAAAAGATTTAGGAACGAAAATTGGTAATGCCTGAAACACATATAAAAATTTTGGCAAAAAAAACATCTTAACTGCATTAATACGACCAATCAAAGTTAAATATAAGGGAAACCATTTAGATGAAAGTTGAGTAATATGGTCTATTAATGGTAAAAAGTTAGTCTTAAATAAATCTTTATGTTTACAAGTAATTTTAATCCCAAGATATGAAAGGTAATTATTAATCAATTTAAATGGAAATTTATAATATAAGGGAAGATGTTTATTAATCGGAAAAAGTTCACTCTTACTAAGATTTAATTTATAACCTGAGAAAAGACCAAATTGTGCTAATAACTCTAAAACAGCAGGAATAGATCTCTCAGGATTAGAAATATATAAAAGTAAATCATCAGCATAGAGTGATAATTTATGGGACTTTAATCCCCGAGTTATCCCAGTAATATTTGAAGATTCTCGAATAGCAATTGCAAGAGGTTCTAATGCAATATCAAATAATAGGGGACTAAGAGGACAGCCTTGTCGAGTACCACGAAAGAGAGGAAAAAAAGGTGAGTTTAAAGAGTTAGTACGAACCGAGGCTACAGGGGAGTGATATAACAGTTTAATCCAGGATATAAATTTCAAGCTAAAATTAAACATTTCAAGCACCTTAAATAAATAAGGCCATTCTACTCTATCAAAAGCTTTCTCGGCATCTAAAGAAATAACACACTCAGGAACATTTTGTGAGGGAGTATAAACGATATTTAACAATGTACGAATATTATAAAAAGAGTAACGACCTTTAATAAAACCCGTTTGGTCTTCCGAAATAATAGAAGGAAGTACTTTTTCTAGTCTATTTGCTAATAACTTAGAAAAAACTTTAGAATCAACATTTAATAAAGATATTGGTCTATAAGATGCACATTGAGCAGGGTCTTTATCCTTCTTTAGTATTAAAGAAATTGATGCTCTATTAAAAGATTCTGGAAGTTTACCAAGTTTCAAAGAAGCCTCAAAAACCTTATAGAGCCAAGGAATCAATAAAGAAGCAAAACATTTATAAAATTCAACGGTAAACCCATCAGGGCCAGGAGCTTTCCCCAGATTCATAGAAAAAATAACATTCTTAATCTCATCCATTGTAATGGAAGTATCTAATAAAGAAGACATATCCTGTGAAATCTGAGGGAAGTCTAACTTATCTAAAAAATCATTCATATATTTAGAATCTCGAGGAGACTCTGATTGATATAAAGAAGAATAAAAATCACAAAAGGTTTGATTAATCCCCACATGATCCAATATCAATCGATCATTTTGGTTATAAATCTGATTGATTTGAGATTTAACATAATTAGATTTCAATTGATTAGCCAGCAGCTTGCCAATTTTATCACTATGAACATAAAAATCACTTCTTGTTTTCTTTAATTGGTTTACAATCGAGGACGAGAGTAGTAAACTGTGTTCCATTTGAAGTTCAGTTCTTTGTTTGTATAGCTCCTCAGAAGGAGCCATAACATATTTCTTATCAATTTCTTTAATCTTGTCCACAATTGCCATCTCCTCCTGCTTCTGTTTCTTCCTCAAAGCAACGGAATACGAAATAATCTGACCCCGAATATAGGCTTTAAAAGTGTCCCAAAGAGTGTTAACCGAAATATCTTCTGTATGGTTAATTGTAAAAAAAAGCTCAATCTGTTCATTCATAAAATTAACAAAGTCCGAGTCCTGAAGCAACAGCGAATTAAAACGCCATTGTCTATTGTTTGGTATATTGGCCATAATTTTAATAGAAAGCTTAAGTGGAGCATGATCCGAAATGGTTATAGAATCATAATCACATTTAATCACTGAAGGAATGAGACGAGAGTCAATAAAAAAATAATCAATTCTTGAATAGGAATGATGAACATGTGAAAAAAAGGAAAAATCTTTTTCCTGAGGATGCAGAAAACGCCAAATGTCCGTCGACCCAGAATCAGAAAGAAAAAAATTAATCAAATTTGCAGATTTATTAGGTAAAGTCCGTAAAGGAGCCGAACGGTCCAAAGCTGGAGATAAACAGGTATTAAGATCTCCGCCCCAAATCAATGAAAACTCGTTCAAATTCGGAAACTGATCAAACAATGATTTATAAAATTCCGGACAATCCATATTAGGAGCATAAACATTAACCAAAACTACTTTTTTATTAAATAGTAAACCACTAACCAATAAAAATCTACCATTCGGATCAGAGATAATATCCTGTTGTATAAAAGTAACTGAGGAATCTATAAAAATAGAGACGCCTCGAATCTTAGCATTGGAGTTCGAATGAAATTGTTGTTCCTTCCAGAATTTGAAAAAACGTAGTCTGTCCCCCCTCCGTACATGGGTCTCTTGTAAAAATAAAATTTGTGCTTTAAGTCTCCGGAACACTTTAAAAACTTTTTTTCTTTTAATAGGATGATTAAGACCATTAGTATTCCAGGAGACAAAATTAATAATAGACTCCATAAATCCTAAAGTCAACCCACAACAAGGAGGATTGACAATAGGCGCGACCCACAAACCCGGAGAGGAAACAGAACATACAAAAGATACCGGGGAAAAGGACGCAACCAGTACTTCAATAATGTATATAGCCCAAAGAAAAACAAACTAAAACGTGAAGCCCCTCCCACCACCCCCCACCCCAAGACCCCAAGGCAAAATCTAAAGCAGACCCGCCAGAAAGAAGCAAGCGCTAAAACTACCCCCATGACTTCCGGTATACGGTCCCTAAAAAAAAGGTATAAATATGAAAAGGATCAGCTAATTGTAAAACAGTAAAAAAATAAGTAAAAAAAAAGTTAGCTCAATTAGAATACACACAGAACAGAACAAAAGCCGGAAAATATATATTAAAAAAAACCACAATAAACCTCAAACTCATGAATAGACACAGCAACAAAAAAAATAGGATTATTAACATAAAGTGATTATAAAAAGCAAAACAGAATAAAATTTAAAAAAAACTACAAAATTTAAGGCCGCACAGGAAATACGTAAGATGACAAAAGGGAAGTAACCACCCAGAATCCCCTGGGAAAAGAAAGAAATGACGCAGTTAAAAAGAAAGTTTAGCAGCCATATTAAGAAATCAAAAGTAAACTTTTCTGCCCAAATAGGGCACAGAAAAGTTAAAACCAACCAATTCACAGCCTCCGATCAACGGAGAAAATTTAAAAAAAAGGCAATTAAGATGTTGAAGATGAAAGTTGATCCAGATAACTCTGGGCATCCGATGGAGAATCAAAAAAACGAAGGGCTCCATCTAACATGCGAATCCTTAGACGTGCAGGGTACAGCAGCGCTGGTCTTAAATCCATCTTATAGAATTCCGACATCACGGATCTGTAACGGACCCGTTGGTCCCAGATTGGTTTACTGAAATCTTCCACGAATCGGAACTTAAGATCCGAAAAATCAATGAAACCTTTAGATCGAGCGAATCGAAACAGTCTCTCCTTGTCTTGAAAGTAATGAAAACGTAAAATAACATGCCTAGGTCTATCTAACCTAGACGAGTATGATGGGATTCTGTGAACACGATCCAGTAGCGGTGGTTGGTCAGGAAATACAGTAGGGAATGCATCTTTTAAAAGTTGAGAGAAATATTTCATGGGGTTGTTAGCTTCAACGGCTTCTCTCACGCCGATCATTCTTAAATTCTGCCGTCGCATTCTAGATTCCAAGTCAGAGTTTTTAAAAGTCAAAAAGTCAAGTTTCTTCTTCATTACATTAATTGTTTCTTCGATTTTCCCCATCTTAAGCTCACTTTGTTGCGCGAATTTTTGAAGATCAGATATAGCCGACTGATGTTCCGCAATACATGTTTGCATCTTATCAATTAAATCGGCAATTTTCTGGAAATTAGTTGAGATTTCCGCATGAATCAGATCTTTAACAAAGCCTGCAATTTCCGTACGAATCATCTCCCTAACAGAGGTTGAAATTTCCCTCTGAATTAACTCCGATATCGCTTTCAAAGTCACCGGTGATTCAGTCGGAGGGAGATCCGTAGCTTTCGGTTTAGCCGAAGGTTTACCATCCTTGCCGTTTTTCCCGTTCTTAGACATAGCATATCTAAGTATCATCCAATTGTCAGAGAATTCAGTTTAATTCAAAGTATTATAAAAATTGATGCCTTAATGGTTAATTAAAGTATAGCTGACCATAGAGTAAAAAAACTCAGAGGTAATGGAGCGAGTCAAGAACGCGACTTCACTCCATGAGCGCTACCGGAAGTCTCCGGCTCCTCATTCTTATTAATACCCCCAGAACCTAACCCTCAGTTACATTCTGAACAACAGAACCTAAACAGTAAGGACAGGGAGCAAAATCTCTGCCACAATTATTCTAAACACTGGCGCTCTACAAAGTTGCGTTCTCTGCCCCCTACTGAACACTCAAGACTGTGTTGCCAGATTCTACAAGTTCCATCTACAAGTTTGCAGTTGATAACCATCTCAAGTAATAATGAGTCAGAGTACAGGAAGGATATGGAGAGATAGGAGATAGAGGAGATGGTGTCATGACACTTTCCTTAAAATTAACGAAACAAAAGAGTTTGTCATTCATTTCAAAAAGGGGTCGCGGTTCACCTATTTTTGTCTACATCAGTGATGTTGAAGATGAGGGGGTTGAGAGCTTCAAATTCCTAGTTGAGAACATCACTAATAGTCTTTCCTGGTCCAAATACATTGATGTATTGGACAAGAAAGCTCACCAACACCTCTACTTCCTCAAGAGGCTGAAGTAATTCAGCATCTTCATCAGCTCTTATCAATTTTATGAATGCACCAGTGAAAGCATTCTGCTTGGATGCATAACATCTTGATATGCCAGTACTCTGCGCATGACCACAAGAAAATGCAGAGAGTTGTGGGCACAGCTCAGCACATCACAGGAATTAGCCTCCCCTCTATGGACTCTGTCTAAGCTCCTCATTGTCTTGTTAAAGCAGCCAGCAGAATCAAAGACCCCACCCACCCTGAACCATTTTCTCTTCTCCCCTCTGCCATTGGGCTGACGATACAAAAGCCTGAAAGCACATACTACCAGGCTCAAAGACAGCTTCCAACCCACTATTTTCAGACTCATGAATGTATGTTGATGTCTTGTATCAATAAAATGAACCCTTGACCTTACGATCCACCTTGTTACGATCTTGCACTTTACTGTTTACCTGCACAACACCTTTTCAGTAGCTTTTACACTTTATTTTGCATTGTCACTGATTTACCTTGGTTTCGCTCAATGTACTGCGTAATAATTTGTGCTGTATAAGTGGCATGCAAGACACACTTTTCACTGTATATTTGCACACATAACAGTAATAAATGCATCCCAATACAATATCAATATCTAACAATCCTAAATCTTTGAAATGTGAAAGGAAACTGACACCCAAAAGAAATCTATGGAATGTGCTCAGAAGAATATGCAAACTCCACACAGACTGCACTTGAGGTCAGGATTGAACGTTAAATATTTGAGTGTGAAAATGTGCTGAGGAAATGTGTGTTTTTTCACTCCTCATGGCTGAGCAGAGAAGATGTTCCAGCAGGTTGGTCTAAATCTCAGGCTGCACCTTCAGCTGAAGCTAAGAAAGCTGCATGCAAAACTACACGAGAGCATTTTTTGTAGAGAACTAAAGCCACTTCCCCAGGGGTTCTCTTGATAGTGACAACAGTATAGATTTTCTCTCGCAAAATCTGATGAGTGATTCTTTCTACTGCTCCAGAACCCTTCTGAGGAATGGATACTAAGAGCTGCAGAAACAAGACAGACAAGATGGAGTCAAAATACAGATCAGGCATGATCTAATTTAGTGGCAGGAAAGCCAGAAAGCTTTCTCCTGGCCCTATGTTGCTTTTAGTCTCACTGTTATCATGTCATACTGCCTTGGTGGAAAAGTTTGGTATGAACCAATCATGAGCATAATCGAAGAGTGCTGGAAGATTATACTTGTTCACTAGCTTATAATGCAGCGAGAATATAAAGATGTATGTTTTGGCTGATATATTGAAGGCACCCCTGCTGTGCTGCAACGTGAAGCATCGTGGTCTTGGATCTATTTTCCAACTGGTTCTATTTTAATGCCAATGATAAACTGTTTATTTATGCATTGCAGTCTGTTATTTCAGACAGTTTAGGATGAATATCATCTGCAGAAGGAGATGAATATATATACAGGATAGAAAACAAAGCGAGATTGAAGTTTAATCATGTCAACAAGTGCAAAATGTTTGAAAGATTGATGTCAGATGGAGAAAATAGGCATGAGTTATGGGAACTAGAATGGGATCCGATTATTTTTGCAATTTTGAATTTGTACTCTTATTCAGCCTACAAGTAAATGATCCATACCATGGGACTATTTTATCTAGTCAAGAATGACGGTTTAATATCTTACCAAAAGACTATTCCCTCAGAACTGCAAGTCAGTTTCTGTCTTATTGGCAACTCTCAAGAAAGGGAAATCGAGAGGGGACTTGCTGGCACACAGAGTACTCGAGTAAGAAATTACTATCAACCTCATCCTCACAACCCAACTGCGCCATTCCACCTGATTTATCTGTTACCTTCCCTCAATGGCTAGAATTACTGACCCACAATATATAAATTTAAGTTAACCAATCTCCTTGGAAACGAAGCTTCTTTGTTATTCTATGCCAATTGGATTAAATGAAGATTTTGATGAGATACAAGACATGATAAATTGGGTATCTAGTGAAGCACCAGCCACCAACGACACAAAATGAAATCATTCACCCCTTTGGGTCCATGCCAGCTCCTAAAAGAGCAAATCTCACCACCAGAGCCAGTGATGGAATAGAATCGAATGAATTCTATTCTATTTTTCCCTAAGTCCCCATAGCCCTGCACTTTATACTTTATCATTTCCCCTTTGTTTAAACCAACACCTGAATTATTATTGGCCAATAGTCAATGAACTTACTAACATGTGATCAACAAGATCAGCTTTATAAGTTACAAGAGTTGTGGAGAATCTAGTCAAGAAGAAGAAAGAAGCTTACTTAAGGTTTAGGAAGCAAAGAGCAGACAGGGCGCTAGAAAGCTGCAAGGTAACCAGTAAAGAGCTGAAGAATGGACTTTGGAGAGCTAGAATGGGCATGAGAAGGCCTTTGCGAGTAGGATTAAGGAAAGCCCCAATGTAGTCTACACATATGTGAAGAACAGGAGAATGGTTAGAGTGAGGGTAGGACTGATCAGGAACAGTAGAGGAAACATACGCCTGGAGTCAGAGGAGGTAGGGTAGGTCCTTAATAAATACTTTGCTTCAGTATTCTCCAGTGAGGGAGACCTTGAAATTTGTGAGGATAGTATAAAACAGGCTGACATGCTTGATGAAGTTGATATTAAGATGCACGATGTGCTAGAACTTTTAGGATCAATAAATCCCCAGAGCCAGATGGTATATATCCCTGGTTACTACTGGAAATGAGGAAAAGATTGCTACACCTTTGGTGATGACCTTTGCATCTCCACAGACCACAATAGTAGGGTGGCAAATGCTATTCTTTTGCTCAAGAAAGGGGGTTGGGATAATCCTGGGAATTATAGACCAGTGAGTGTTACTTCAGTGGTGGGCAAATTATTGTAGAGGATTCTTAGAGGCAGGATTTATGATTATTTGGAGAAGCATAGTCTGATTAGGGATATTCAGCATGGCTTTGTGAGGTGCAGGTCATATAACACAAGCCTGACCGAACTTTTTGAGGATGTGATAAGGTACATTGATAACGGTAAAGCAGTGGATGTGCTATATATGGAATTTAGTAAGGCATTTGATAAGGTTCCACATGGCTGGCCGTCCTGAAAGTCAGAAGGCATGCGATTATAGAAATCTGGCTGTATGGATACAGAATTGGCTTGCCCATAGAAGGCAGAGGGTGCTAGCAGGTGGAGAGTAATTTGCCTGGAGGTCGGTGACCAATGGCATTCCGCAGGATTCTGTTCTTGAACAGTACCACTTGGTGGACCTCACAATCTAGTACTTATCTACCAACCAAGTTTCTGGGAGTGCACATAATGGCCAACATCACCTGGTCCTTAAAACCCACCTCTTTAGTCAAGAAAGCACAGCATCGTCTCCACTTCCTGAGGAGAGTGAGGTGAGTAATGTCTCCCCACCGTCATTCTAAACAATAGGAGCATCATTGAGAGTGCACTGACCAGTTAACATCACCACCTGGAATTGCAAGGCATCTGACTGCAAGGTTGTGATGACTGCTGAGAGGATCATTGGTATCTGTCTTCCACCCATCCGGGAACTTACCAGGTGCGCTGCATACACAAGGCATTTTAAATGTTCTCTCCTAACAACCTCTTTGTTGGAACAATCTCTTTGACTCCCTACCATCCGGCAGGAGGTACCATAGCATTAGGACAAGAACCGGTAGGATGGGAAACATGTTCTTCCCTCAGGCTCTGAGACTAATGAACTCCCTGCCACCTCCTTGATCTTGCCACATATGAAGTGGTATTTGTGTTATACTGTTTAATTTTTAAATTATGACATAAATACACCTTATTATTTCTTGAATTAATTGTGGTAAAATTACTTTTTGTGTTATGTGTGAGTTATATGTATTGTGCTGTGCACCTTGGTTCAGAGGAACCTTGTTTCATTTGACAAGCATATGGTTGAAATATCAATAAACTCGAACTTGAACTTGTAATAGCCTTGCAGCTTATTTAACTGCACTGCACTACACTTCCCATGAACTGTGACGTATTATTCTGCACCCTGTTATTATATTTACCTTGTGCTACCCCAATGCACTATTATAATGAACTGCTCTGTATGGACACTATATACCAAAAGCTGTTCACTGTACCTTGGTACATGTGACGATAATCAACTAATTTACCATTTTTAATGTTAAGTAGCAAGATGAAACATGGGTGTCAATTCAGCCCAGTAAGTTGTGTGTAAGTCAGTCAATGAAACATTTTGTGATTACTCCATTCCTCATTTTTAAAATTTTTTTTAATATGTTTTTACAACGCAACAACAAAAAAACAGTAAAAAAGAGGGTTATACAGTGCAAAACAAACATATCAAATGTACAGTTCATAACAGTTAAGAAAAAGCACCCAAAGTAGAATCGTATAAAGTTAGTTACCACCCCACCCTCCCACTCCCCAACTCCAAGCCAACCTTACGACATATAGAAAAGTTAATCATAACTTTGTATCACCACAGAGCTGTATTTATAAAAAGAAGGTATATTGCCTACTAACTGAGCTATAATATGTTTACACATCAAAAAAAATGTAAGTCTTAACTGAAAGAAGCTGGAAGTAAGGGATTTAAATGCAAAAGAAAAAAAAAAGAAGAGATAAACTCTTAATCTAAACAGGAATTATGAAAATATTCAAGAAAAGGTCCCCACATCCTTTGGAACTTTATGTCCGAATTAAGACATGCCGTCCTTCTTAGGTGGAGAGATGTTACCCCACCCACTCATACTCAATGGCTCAGAGACATTATGTTCTGCTTAGATCTTGAAAAGATTGATTATTCATTCTTCATTTTAAAAGAACTTTTATTTTTGTCAATAGTTGGGTGGATTTTTCAACCCAGACATTGATTCCATAAATTAATGTATTTAATGTATTATTTTGAATCAGAGTATAAGTATTCATGAAGATTAACTTTGAGCTTGCTGCTTACTTTCTGTTACTCTTTCTGACATCATGACAATTCCTTTTTCACCACTAACTGGAATGCATAGTTCCTGGTATCTCCGTGCCCTTCTATCATCAGGCCCCTTCATATCTCTCTCCTATTCTTACCCCTTCCCCATCCACCAATCATGCTAACCAACTGTACGTCTTATCTTTAATACTGCCTTGAGTTTCAAGATAAGAGTTTACATGAAAGATTAGAAGGCAATCATTTGAAATTGAGAACTTGCGGTGAGTCATTGGAAATCTCTTTCACAGAGTGTTTTGGGTGGATTTAAACAGGAAATAGTCTTGAAGAGCAGGGAATTGAGGGTTATGGCACAGAAAACAAAATTGAAGCTAATATTATATTATGTGGTGTGAAAGATTGATGGGGTAAGTGGCCTACTCCTGCTCTTATTTCATAGGTTCTTACAGACTTAAAGGGCTGAATGGCCTCCTTCAACATCTAGCTTTTCACCAAAAATTAAGTTAAAACTATGCTCCTTACCTTTTAATAACTCCATGCTCTCTTGCAACCCCACTCTAAGCATTCATTCCTTCTCTAATCAACACACTTCAGTGACCCTATCTGTAAAGACTGCAGATGTTCAAGACAGCTACTCCAATAGCATCTCCCAAATCTATCATTTTGATCACCAAGATGAGTAAGGATATCAGGCAGTGACCATGAACACTAATGTACAGCCCTGACTAGGAAATATACCACCTATTCTTTATTGTTGTTGGATCCAAATCTTGGAACTCCTTTCCTAAAAGCACTGCTGCATAGCTTCACCACAAAGACAATAGGTTAAAAAAATGGTTCACCACCACTTTCTCAAATCAGTGATTGGGATTAAATGACAGGTTTCAGTGAGACCCATATTCCACAATAAAAGCCATCAGTATCTCAGCAAAGAGAAGTAACTTTTCAGCTCAAATATTTTTCACGACTTTAGTCACAGAACTGAAATATTTACTCCATATCTCTCCCAGAGATGCTGCCTGGCCTGCTGAGTGCTGACATCATTATCAGTTTTGAATTCATTCAGACAAAATGATATTTGAATCAATTCCCAGTTGTAATGGATCAGATGGGAGATAAAAATGAAACCCAGCTTTTAATCAGAATGAATTTACAATGTGTGTTGTCAGGTCAGATGCTCTGCAAAGATACTCACCATTATTATGGAGGCATAATCAAACTATAGTGGACACGTGGCCAAGTGGTTAAGGCATTGGACTAGCTACCTGAAGGTCGTGAGTTCGAGCCCCAGCCGAGGGAACATGTGTCCTTGACCAAGGCACTTAATCACACATAGCTCTGCGATGACTCTGGTGCCAAGCTGCATGGGTCCTAATGCCCTTCCCCTGGACAACATTGGTGTCGTGGAGAGGGGAGACTTGCAGCATGGGCAACTGCTGGTCTTCCATACAACCTTGCCCAGGCCTGCGCCCTGGAGAGTGAAGACTTTCCAGGCACAGATCCATGGTCTCGCAAGACTAACAAATGCCTTTAATCAAACTACAAAGACTAATCTTTAAAATAATGGAGGGATGTGAACTATGTGTAGGGAGAGGGATTAGTGTAATTAGGCATCATTAACTTAATTAGTTTGGCACAACATTGTGGGCCACAGAGTCTGTTGGTGTGTTGTATTGTTTTATGTTCTATGTTCAATGTAATAATGAAATAGAATTTTAAATGGAATCTGATGGGGTAAATCATAACAGGACAATACCATGAGGATAAAAACAATATATTTATAAAGTAAATCTGTATTCAGTTGCTTTCAGCAATGCTCAAGGCAATGCTGGCACTTTGCACTTGCCAGCATCAGTTGGAATTGTTTTTACCATGATTTATAATCATGCAGGACTTAGCTTTTCAGCTTATGTAGACATTACTCATAGAAACAGATGCCAAATATTGCTAACCCTCTATGTAGCATGATATTCAAGCAATGCAAGTTTGCTTATACACTCAGTGACCACTTTATTAGGTACCTCCTGTGGAGGTCAAAATAACTGTGTTAATCATAAATACCTCTGTTTAAAGCTTGGAATAGGGTAGAGAAGATTTTGACTAGCCACACTGTAAGGTCTGGATAGAGCAGATATGGAGATTTTTCATAGGAGGGTCTACGATCCAAAAACACAGCCTCAGAATATGGAGATGATCAGTTTAAAACTTACATGAAGAAGTAGTTCTTTAGCCAGGTGATGATGAATCTGTAGAATGCATTGCTTCAAGAGTTAAATGGATTCTCCACAGAATCCTTTGAAAGGATTTAAGACAGAAATTGATAGGTTCTTAATTGGGAAGGGATTTTAGGGTTACAGGGAGAAAGTGGGAGAATGAAGTTGCAAAATATCAGCCAAGTTTGAATAGTGGAGCAGGCTTAATTGGCTGAAAGGCTTCATTTGGCTTCTATATCTTATGGCCTGTGAAACACCTCTTTAGTTCAGCTGTAATATTAGGGTCACCTTGACCTTGACTTCTGCAACTGTACATTACAATGAAGATTGATGTTTCATCTTCCCCTCCACTGGTGTATTCAATGCCTCCTTCACTTGAATGCAGTCTTGAGTTCAGTTGAAAATGTAAGGGCAAGCTTTTATTTGATTTTACTTAATATTATTATTTTTAATTAATTTACATCACTGAAATATATTTTAAGTAAAGTTTTTGCAATGTGATGCCTTGTAAATTTTTTAACGGTTTTAATTATTTACATAAGTAATAAAGGTAGAGCAGCGTATATGGATTTCAGTAAGGAATTTGATAAGGTTCCCTGTGCAAGGCTCCTTCAGAAAGTAAGAAGGCATGGGCTCCAAGGAGACCTTGTTTTGTGGATCCAGAATTGGCTTGCCCACAGAAGGCAAAGGGTGGTTGTAAATGGTTTGTATTCTGCACAGAGGTCGGTGACCAGTAGTTTTCTTCAGTGATCTGTTCTGGGACTCCCCCTCTTTGTGACTTTTATAAATGACCTGGATGAAGAAGAAGAAGGGTGGGTTAGTAAGTTTGCTGATGACACAAATGTTGGGGGTGCTGTGCATAGTCTGGAGAGTTGTCAAAGGTTACAGTGGGACATTGATAGGATGTAGAACTCGACTGAGAAGAGGCAGATGAACTTTAACCCAAATATGTGTGAAGTGGTTCATTCTGTTAGGTTAAATTTGGAGGCAGAATTTAGGATTAATGGTAAGACTCTTGGCAGTGTGGAGGATCTGAGAGATCTTGGTGTCTGCCGATAGGACACTCAAAGCTGTTGTGCAGGTTACAGTGTTGTTAAGAAGGCATATTGTTTGTTGGCATTCATCAACCATGGGATTGGGTTCAAGAGCCCTGAGGTAATGTTACAGCTATATAAGACCTTAGTCAAACCTCACTTGGAGTACTGTGTTCAGTTCTGTCATCTCACTACAGCTGGAAGTGGATGCTATAGAGAGAGTGCAGAGGGAATTTACAAGGACGTTGCTAGGATTGGAGAGTGTACCTTATGAGAATAGGTTGAGTGAACTTGGCCTTTTCTCCTTGGAGCGATGGAGGATGAGAGGTGACCAGATAGAGGTATATAAGATGATGAAGGGCACTGATCACGTGGATAGCCAGAGGCTTTTTCCCAGAGCTGAAATGGCTAACAAGAGGGGGAAAGTTTTAATGTGCTTGGAACTAGGTACCGAGGGGATATTAGGGGTAAGCTTTTCACACAGAGAGTGGTGGGTGGGTAGAATGCACTGCCAGGGATGCTGGTGGAAGCTGATACAATAGGGTATTTTCAGAACCTCTTAGATAGGTACATGGAGCTCAGGAAAATAGAAGGTTATGCGCTAGGCAAATTCTAGGCAGTCTCTGGAGCAGGTTACATGATCGACACAACATTGTGAGCCGAAGGGCCTGTAATAGAAACATAGAAACATAGAAAATAGGTGCAGGAGTAGGCCATTCAGCCCTTCGAGCCTGCACCGTCATTTATTATGATCATGGCTGATCATCTAACTCAGAACCCTGCACCAGCCTTCCCTCCATACCCCCTGATCCCCGTAGCCACAAGGGCCATATCTAACTCCCTCTTAAATATAGCCAATGAACTGGCCTCAACTGTTTCCTGTGGCAGAGAATTCCACAGATTCACCACTCTTTGTGTGAAGAAGTTTTTCCTAATCTCGGTCCTAAAAGGCTTCCCCTTTATCCTCAAACTGTGACCCCTCGTTCTGGACTTCCCCAACATCTGGAACAATCTTCCTGCATCTAGCCTGTCCAATCCCTTTAGGATTTTATACGTTTCAATCAGATTCCCCCTCAATCTTCTAAATTCCAACGAGTACAAGCCCAGTTCATCCAGTCTTTCTTCATATGAAAGTCCTGCCATCCCAGGAATCAATCTGGTGAACCTTCTTTGTACTCCCTCTAAAGTAAGGATGTCTTTCCTCAGATTAGGGGACCAAAACTGCACACAATACTCCAGGTGTGGTCTCACCAAGGCCTTGTACAACTGCAGTAGTACCTCCCTGCTCCTGTACTCGAATTCTCTCGCTATAAATGCCAGCATACCATTCACCTTTTTCACCGCCTGCTGTACCTGCATGCCCACTTTCAATGACTGGTGTATAATGACACCCAGGTCTCATTGCACCTCCCCTTTTCCTAATCAGCCACCATTCAGATAATAATCTGTTTTCCTATTTTTGCCACCAAAGTGGATAACTTTACATTTATCCACATTAAATTGCATCTGCCATGAATTTACCCACTCACCCAACCTATCCAAGTCACCCTGCATCCTCTTAGCATCCTCCTCACAGCTAACACTGCCACCCAGCTTCGTGTCATCCGCAAACTTGGAGATGCTGCATTTAATTCCCTCATCCAAGTCATTAATATATATTGTAAACAACTGGGGTCCCAGCACTGAGCCTTGCGGTACCCCACTAGTCACTGCCTGCCATTCTGAAAAGGTCCCGTTTATTCCCACTCTTTGCTTCCTGTCTGCTAACCAATTCTCTATCCACATCAATAGCTTACCCCCAATACCGTGTGCTTTAAGTTTGCACACTAATCTCCTTGTCAAAATGTGCTGTAAATTTCTATGTTCTATGTTCTATATCTATTTCAGCTGTTTGCCATGAGATGTTGAATACCATCAAGGCTTTGGAGAACACTACGTACAGATTTAGGCCAGGCTGCTTTGTTTGGCAGGATGATGATGGCTGTGAGGCCTGGATGTTGTTTGGACCCATAGAGCTGTAAATATAAGTGTGAGTTATGGTCGTAATTAGTTGGATCAAGTACAATCTAGTGCAATGTAACGTCTGCCCCTTTCATGACAGTCATCCTTCCTTTTTAAGGATGTTGTCACTAAGCTGGACAGACTGCAAACAAAAAGATCTAGAAGAATGCTTCCAGGACTCACAAGATCACAAGACAAAGGAGCAGAAGTAGGCCATTCAGCCCATCGAGTCTGCTCCGCAGCTCCCCCATGAGCTAAACTATTCACCCATCTAGTTCCAATTTCCGGCTTTTCCCCCATATCCCTTGATACCCTGACTAATTAGATACCTGTCAATCTCCTCCTTAAACACCCTCAATGATCGGACCTCCACAGCTGTATGTGGCAACGAATTCCACAAATCCACGACCCTCTGGCTAAAAAAATTTCTCCTCATCTCTGTTTTAACTGGGTACTCTCTAATTCTAAGACTATGGCCTCTTGTCCTGGACTCACCCACCAAGGGAAACAACCTTTCCACATCTACTCTGTCCAACCCTTTCAACATTCGAAATGTTTCTATGAGGTCCCCTCTCATTCTTCTATACTCTGATGAATACAATCCAAGAGCCAACAAACGCTCCTCGTATGTTAGCCCCTGCATTCCAGGAATCATCCTCGTAAATCTTCTCTGAACTCTGTCCAACATCAGTACATCCTTTCTAAGATAAGGGGCCCAAAATTGCACACAGTATTCCAAATGAGGTCTCACCAATGCCCCATAGACCCTCATCAACACCTCCTTACTCTTATACACTATTCCTCTTGAAATGAATGCCAACATAGCATTCGCTTTCCTTACCGCCGATCCAACTTGGTGGTTAACCTTTAGGGTATCCTGCACGAGGACCCCCAAGTCCCTTTGCACTTCCGATTTTTGAATTTTCTCCCCATCTAAATAATAATCTGCTCGATTATTTCTTCTTCCGAAATGTACAACCGTACATTTGTCAACGTTGTATCTCATCTGCCATTTCTTTGCCCACTCTCCTAAACTGACTAGGTCTCTCTGCAACCTTTCTGTTTCTTCAACATTTCCTGCTCCTCCACCTATCTTGGTGTCATCCGCAAACTTAGCCACAAAACCATTTAATCCATAATCCAAATCATCGATATACATCGTAAAAAGAAGCGGCCCCAACACTGACCCCTGCAGAACACCACTAGTAACCGGTAACCAATCAGAATAGGATCACTTTATTCCCACCCTTTGCTTTCTGCCTATCAGCCAATGCTCCACCCATTTCAATAGCCTAAATGGCCTAAAATATGGAGAAAGGTTAGGCAGGCTAATTCCTTGCAGATTTGAAGACAGAGGTCACCTTATAGAGGTATATAAAATCATAAAGAGTGTAGATGGAATAAATGCACACAGTCTTTTGCCCAGAGAAAGCCAATCAAAAACTAGATGGCACAATCTTAAATTGGGACGGAAAACATTTAAATAGGCTGACTTCTATATTCAAAGGCTGGAGCATTTCCTGCCACATGGAGTGGTAGAGGCAGGCACAATAACACCATTTAAAAGTTGGTTGGGCAGGTACATATACGTGTACAGTACGGGAAAATTTAGAAGGCCAAATGCAGGCAAATAGGACTTAGCTTAGGTGAACATCTTGGTCAGCGTGGATGAATAGGATGGTGGGTTTATTTCTTTATGGTGTTGCCCCATGACTCTATGACTCTTTTTCTAAAAACACTAGGAGTAATGTTGATATTTGGAGACAGAGCAGAATGACAACATCGGATCAGCTATTCATCAGACAGTTCTCCTGGCCTTTTTCTCAAAGTGTTAGCACACTTGTTCTTCTTCACTTAGAGTTATTATTTCATACATTAACCCAGAATGAAAATCCTCCTGTCTGTTAAACTATGAAATGCACCTCAGCTCAGTATGATTCACTTTCCCATAGAGGGTACTAGGGTGAAAGTGAAATTATCTTGTCGAGGAGGCAAAATAAGAAAGCAACAAACATTAACCAGAAAGAGGAAATTAATAGTTAAAAAAGCAAGGCATGGAGAGCATTTGTAAATAATAATGATTACTTTATGATAATGAAGTAAAGAAAGAGTTGCAAGGACTTGCTAATTATATTTTAGTTCATGTTGCTACAAACATTGCAGGACATCAACTATATTCTATATGAAACTGCACTATGTGTCCTTTGTATAACATACATCATAATCAAAGATTGACTCCTCTCACTGACCATGAGCAATGCTATGGAATATTCTATTGGTTCTTTCACAGTGTTCGAAGACTGACCAGAATCATTGATGCTGAGATTTGCCTACCTTTTTATTTGTCTTCCTATCTGCACCCCAGAGCACAAAATAACAAACACAGCAGGAGACGAAAACACTGCTGTGTGCATCAATGTTCTGGAATATGAAGCTACTGAAAACAGAGCGTGATACATCTTAGGCTAAACCAATCCATATGCAGTGCACATACATTTTCTTTGTGGCTCTCAGACATCAGATGTAGGCCTGGGATTCAGTGAATTGAAGATTAATAACTGAGGACACTTAGATTTCTCTATAGCAGGAAAGAAGCACATTCTTGTGTTTTACACATTATGTGCAAAACACAAGAATTACACACAGTCCCCTGTCTCTCAAGTTCTTTGTTTAACATCATATGGATACGTGTGTGTGTCTGTGTGTCTGTGTGTGTGTGTCTGTGTGTGTGTGTGTGTGTCTGTGTGTGTGTGTGTGTGTGTGTGTGTGTGTGTGTGTGTCTGTGTGTCTGTGTGTGTGTGTCTATAATGTATGACTAAATCTAACAGGTTTCTAAATAATACTATAAAATATGTTGTAACTGTGATACATAATTAATATTCTGAAGAGCAGGTACAAGCTTTTTAAAATAGCTTCTTCATCAGTGAATCCTGGGAAGGTTTCAGAAAATCATTGAAATTCTGACTAGAAGCCAAAGCAGATGAAAATATCAGAAAGAATAGACATGGGGTTAATTGTGACTTCCCCAATCTGTTAGGATGCAGTTAAGCATTATGGCCCTCAGTTCACCCATTCAGCTGTAAATATGTACATTTTTGAAAAATTAAAACTAAAAACTAAATTAAACTCTACCAAGTTAAGAAACAAAAATCAAACCCTCCTTGCTTTTATAAACTGTGAAATCAGTCGCAATCGCATGTCATTTAGCTCCAATTTCAAAACAACCAGTCCACAGCAATCAACAATTGAAATGACCATCCACAAAATAAAAGAGACCTCTTCACATCTAAACACATGTCAATGCCTACAAAATTGATATGCACTATCCCAGTATCAACATAATCCACCTCATTAAAATTGTTTATTTTTAGTCAAGCAGAATAATGTCTATTATTTTAACAAAGTATTCATATGGAGTCTCCCAGGCAGTTCTATGATAGTTATCTCAGATAATTACAGGCCAGTTCATCTAATATCAATGGCACTTAGTTTTAGGTGAATTAGTCCTATATCAGTGGTTCACAATTATAGGCCTATTAGTCTTGTGTCTGTGGAGGAAAACTGAGGTGGACAGCATCATGGATGGTGTTTTCTGCTGTGTCTCTTTCTACAGGGGAGCTCTGATGTCCCTGCACAAACAAGAGAACATCTGCAGATGCTGGAAATCTGAGCAACACGCACAAAATGCTGGACTGGAGAAAAAAGCTAGGGAGTAGATTTAAGAGGTGGGGGGAAGGGACAGAGTAACACTAGGTGATTGGTGAAACCTGGAGGAGAAGGGATGAGGTAAAGAGCTGGGAAGTTGATTGGTGAAAGAGACAGAAGGCCATGGAAGAAAGAAAAAAGAGGGGAGGAGCACCAGAGGGAAGTGATAGGCAGGCAAGGAGATGAGGTGCGAGAGAGAAAAGGGAATGGGAGATTGTGAAGGATTGGGAGGGCGGTGGGGAAGGCACCATCAATGCTGCTGTCAAACGCATCACTTCCTTTTCACACACATCTGCCCTTACCCCATCCTTCCACTACCCTACCAGGGATAGGGTTCCTCTTGTCCTCACCTACCACGCCACCAGTCTCCTTGTCCAAAACCTCCTCTATCTCCAGTGGGATCCCACCACCAAGTACATCTTTCCCTCCCTTCCACTTTCTGCTTTCCGTAGGGACCTATCCCTAAATGACTCCCTTGTCCCTCTCCACTGATCTCCCTCTTGGCATTTATCCTTGCAAGCGGAACAATTACTACACCTGCCCCTAATCCTCCTCCCTCACTACCATTCAGGACCTAAGCAATCCTTCCAGGTGATGCGACATGTCACCTGTTAGTCTGTTGGGGTCATACACTGTGTTTTGTGCTCCCGATGTAGCCTCCCGTATGTTGGTGAGACCCAACATAGATTGGGAGACGGGTTCACTGAGCACCTACACTCCATCTGCAAGATAAAGTGAGAACTGCCAGTGGCCACCCACTTATTTCCACTTCCCATTCCCACTCCAATGTGTCCGTCCATGGCCTCCTCCTCTGTCATGATGAGGCCACACTTAGGTTGAAGGACATCTTATTTCCATTTGGGTAGCCTCTAACCTGATAGTATGAACATCATTTTCTCCAACTTCTGGTAATGCCTTCCACCGCCCCCCCACCTTCACCATTTCCCATCCTCTTTTCCCTCTCTCACCTTATCTCCTTGCCCAACCATCATCTCTTCCAGTGCTCCTCCTTCCTTTTCTTTCTTCAATGGTCTTCTGCCTCTTTCACCAATCAAATTTCCGGCCTTTACTTCATCCTTCCCCCTACAGGTTTCAACTGTCACCTTGCGTTTCTCTCTCTCCTCCCCCCACTGTTTAAATCTACTCCCTAACTTTATTTTCCAGTCCTGCTGAAAGGTTTTGGCCCAAGCTGTCTGTAGTAGCGTGGATGAAATCACCAGAGAGACAGAGTCACTGGTAGATACAAAGCAGCTTCTTTACTCGACAAAACAAGGTACAACAAGCATCATATGGACAGAGATGCTCTCAGTAGAAAGGTCTGCTAGACCAATGTGGGCTCGATATTTATATGCTAAACACAAAGGGCAATTGTTATTTACAAAGTTATAGACAATGCATAGACAATGCTTCCTTTTGAAGCTACATACAAAACATCACACCTTCTCCTTCTCCTTTCCGCCCGACGCCAACATGTCTGGGTTGGTACTCACAGCCTTTAGGAGTGCAAGTTACATCCACAATATATTTATTTGGTATTTTACGTGCTAACATAGAGGACAATTAATGTTTATAAAGTATAGATAAGGCTGTCTTTGACGCTACCTGTAAACGTCACACTTCCATCCACAGCATCTGGCTAGTATTCTGATATTCACAGCTTTTAGGAAATGCATTGTTGTAATGCAAGGTCCTGGGTATGACTTTAATCTGCAACTGGTGATGAGGCTCTGATCAGGGACTTTCAGAGCTTTGGGGAAAGTGGAGTTACCCCTTAGTCATTGCTCCCAGGGCCACTCTGACCCCAAACGGTAGCATCTGCAAGGGTTCCAGCTCAGGATACGAGCGAAGGCCAACGGCAGATCCGGCAGGTTCAGTAACTGAACTTATGATGGAGAAGGCTGATGAGCTAGGACCTCAAATGCCAACGGCTATAGTACAGACAGATAAACATTTGGGAAGAGAAATGGCAATTTCTTTAGTTCGCCCAACGGTAGGCAATAGCAAACCACCGTTGCTAGATACTAGGTTTCCTAGAATCTATTTGTTAAGAAAACCATGGTCAAACCCACAAAATGTATCACACAACAACAGCATCAAGAGGATCTTCAAGACAATTCTGAAGCTGCTTCACTCGGTAAGGTTGATTCTGGGCAGCAGGGGATCTCCGACCATCATCAAGCCACTGCTCATAAAATTCAAACACAAAAGAAAATTATTGCCACTTGGAATGTAAGAACCCTATATCAAGCAGGAAGATTAGACAATGTGATAAATGAAATGGAAAGACTAAAGAATAACATCATGGGAATTAGTGTAGTTCGTTGGATAGGTGCTGGAACATGTCAGGATAGAAATAAAACACTAATTTATTCTTGTGGAACATCCCATACTAATGGAGTAGGAATGCTTATGGATGAAAACATGGCAAAAAGTGTTTTAGGACATTGGGCAATATCAGAAAGAGTGCTCCTTGTTAGACAACCTGTTGATTTAGCAACTATATAGGTATATGCACCAACAACAGATGGAACAAATGAGGATATAGATAAATTCCATGAAGACCTTCAACAAGCAAAGAATGGATGCAAATCTCAAGATATTGTTCTTGTCATGGGAGATCTAAATGCTAAAGTAGGACAAGGTGCTGATGGAAATACCATAGGAAAATTTGGACTCGGGGAAAGAAATGAAAGAGGTGAGAAATGGGTAGAATGGTGCAAGATGAATAATCAGGTCGTTATGAATACCTACTTTAAAAACCATCTAAGAAGCTTGTGGACCTGGAAAAGTCCAGGTGATAACACCAGAAATCAAGTTGACTTTATTACTATAAACCACAGATTTAGAAACTCAGTGACTCAATGCAAAACATATCCAGCTGCAGTCTGTAATAGTGACCATACCCAGTAGTATGTCATGTCAAAGTAAATTTTAAAAAACTAAAGAAGCGAAAGCATGAACAATCCCTTGACTACTTGCAATTAACTGAAGAAGAAAACTTAAGACAAAACTTTACAATTAAGTAAGGAATAGATTTCAAAGTCTAGAAATAGAATCTGTTGAAGATGATAGCAATCATGTAGAAATGAAATTTACCTCTCTAAAGGATGCCTTGGTGGAATCAGCAAAGTCAGTGATTCCTAAAAAGGAAAATAAGCGCAAAGAATAAATGGATGACAGATGAAATCAAAAATCTAATGGAAGAAAGGATACAGAAAAAAGCAAATCCTATAGAATATAAATCCTTAGATAAAAAAAGTTAAAAGCTTATGTCAAAAAGCCAAAGAAGAATGGTTAAACCAGGAATGTGAGCAAATAGAAAGAATCCCTATTACTGATCCAAAAAGGTTACATCAACAAATCAAGAATATCACTGGTAAAAAGCCCCTCTGTTCTTCACGCAAACATGGGCAAATACTAGCTCTTCTTTCAGTTAGTCCTGATGAAGGGTCTTGGCCCGAAAGGTCGACTGTACCTCTTCCTAGAGATGTTGCCTGGCCTGCTGCATTCACCAGAAACTTTTATGTATGTTGCCTCTGTTCTTCAGGTGGACGCTTGATAGCAAAGGACGGTACCATTATCATGGAAAAAGATGGGATTATGAACAGATGGACTGAGTATATTCAAGAATTGTTTGAAGACGATTGAGGTGAAAAACCAGAAATTAAGAAAAATATTGAAGGTCCAAGTATTTTAAAATCTGAAGTTCATAACGCAATAAATAAGATGAAGAAAGGAAAGGTAGCAGGTCCTGATGAATTAGTAATAGAACAAATTATCGCCTTTGAAGATAATGGAATTGAAAAACTTACTGATTTAATCAATGACATTTATGACACTGGAATAATACCAGAAGAGATGAAAAAATCAATATTTATCACTCTTCCTAAGAAAGCTGGAGCAATAGAATGTGAATTACTTAGGACAATAAGTTTAATGAGTCATATCACCAAGATACTTCTAAGAATTTTGATGACAAGAGCTAAAAGTAAGACACAAACTGAAATAGGTAAAGAACAATATGTTTTTGTGAAAGACAAGGGTACAAGAAATGCAATATTGATGTTAAGGATACTATCAGAATGAGCTATTCAAGTGCAAAAAGATTGTTTGTTTTATCGACTACACACAAATATTTGATAAAGTGAAGCACAATAAGTTATTTTAAATATTACAGAAAACTCTAGATCTAGATTAGAAAGACCTCCGCCTAATCAGAAATCTGTACTGGGAACAAACTGCCGCTGTAAGAATAGATGGAGAAGTGAGTCAGTTTACGAACGTCAAGACAGGTGTTAGACAAGGGTATGTTTTCTCGCCTGATTTATTTACTGTGTACAGTGAAACAATATTACAAGAAATATGGGACATCTTGGGAATCAAAGTTGGAGGTGAAAACATCAATAATTTCAGATATGCAGATGACATGGTGTTAATTGCAAGCACAGAGGAAGAACTACAAAACTTAATTGATATAGTTGTTGAAGAAAGTGCAAACATTGGGTCTATCTATCAATTGCAAAAAGACAGAATGTATGATGATATCCAAAAGGAAGAAGAATCCTATCTGCAGGCTGAGAATAAATGAGGAACGCATAAAACATGTACAGAACTTTTGCTACTTAGGAAGCTGGGTAAGATCAGATGGCAGGTGTGACATGGACATCAAAAGAAGAATAGGGATGGCAAAAGACACCTTTGCGAGAATGAAGAGTATTCTGACCAATACTAAACTAGGCATGACAACCCGCCTCAGAGTACTGAAATGTTACATTTATCCAGTTATGTTATACAGCTCAGAATGTTGGACAATATCTAGTAACATGAGGAAACGAATTGAAACAGCAGAGATGTGGTTTTTGAGGAGGATGCAAAGAATATCATGGACGAAACGAATATCTAACAAGGATGTTATGAACAGAGCAAACACAAAAGGAGAAATAATGTATGAGATCATGAAAGGCAACGTAACTTCATTGAACCTGTGATGAGGAAAGAGGAGTTAGAATGCATGGTAATTATGGGAAAGATTGAAGGGAAGAAAGCAAGAGGAAGACAAAGACAAATGATGATGGAGACAGCAGCCAGAGAACTGGAAATGAATACCAATGAATTGATCCACTTGACCCGAAACAGGAGTGTGTGGGCCACGGCAGTCAAAGCTCAAACTGGGCATGGCACCTGATGATGATGATGATGATGATTGTTGTGAACTCAATCCACAGTACTTTGTCAAACAGAAGACTGGTGGCCAAAGCCACTTAAATGTAAATGAATCATCTACCCAAAAACTCACTCTAACACTGTCGACTGTACTCTTTTCCTAGATGCTACCTGGCTTGCTGAGTTCCTCCAGCATTTTGTTTGTGTTGTAATAATGTCCCTGATTCATCTCCTTACCACATGACAAGAGAGCTTAGTTACTGGCAACTCTTTACTGCAAATCAGTGTGGAAAAGGTGTCAAAGATGTAAGAAAGGTTAATTGCTGGGGAAAACAGTTAGACAACAGGATGCTCTGGAGCAATGTGTTAAAGCATATATATTGAATACAACCTCAGATAGCAGAGGAAACAGTCAATGAAAGTATATTGCACTATAAGAAAAACAGAACTGACATTTATTTGGATTAATGAAGATGGACATTTGTGACAAACATAAGAAAATATGCTGTCATAGATTCCAAGCAACACACACAAAATGCTGGAGGAGGTCAGCAGACAGCATCTATGGAAAAAGAGTAAACAATCAATATTTTAGGCTGAGATCCTTCATCAGGACTGGAAAAGAAAGATGAGAAGTCAGAGACATTTGTGAGTTGTGCTATTGCAGGCAACATTAAAGCACTTTTACAGTAGTACAGTGTTTTAGTCAGAAGTCATGTTTGTCATCCAGTTCTACTCCATGGTAACACAATTTTCAGCTACACACTATATTCTGGGTAGTTTTAGAAAGAATGAATGATCCTAAAAGTTTAAAATAAGGAGAGGTGATAAGAATCTGTCTCATTAGAATGAGAATTCTCTTGAGATGAGAATATTGTGTCTGGAATGGTTTATGTAGTAGAGATTGGCTAAATTCAGTCTATTTGTTACCAAATAAACAAAACATTTCGCTTATAATAGGTTTCTTTGGAGGCCACACAGAGAGGAATAAGACCATAAGCTCATAAGAGGAAGGAGTAGAATTAGGCCATCCAACGCATCAAGTTTCCTCTGCCATTTCATCATGATTGATCCATTTTCTCTCCCAACCCCATATTCCTGATTCTTCCCCATAACCTTTCACGTCCTAACTAATCAAGCACTTATCAACTTCTGCATTAAATACACATAACAACCTGGCTTCCACACCACCTGTGGCAATGAATTCCACAGATTCACCACCCTCTGGCTAGAGAAATTCCTCTCAACTCCATTCCAAATGGACATTCCTCTATTCTGAAGCTGTTCCCTCTGATCTAGACTACCCTACTATAGGAAGCGTCCTCTCCTGATCCACTCTATTTTGGTCTTTAAACATTTGATGGGGTTCAGTGAGATCCATCCCCATTCTTCTAAATTCCAGTGAGTGTAGGCCCAGAACCATCAAATGTTCCTCCTATGATAATTCTTTCATTCCTGAAATCAGTTTTGTGAACCTCCTCAGAACCCTGTCCAAAGTCAGCACATCTTTTCTTAGATAAGAGGCCAAAAACTGCACACAATACTCCAAATGAGGCCTCAGCAGTGCCTTATAAAGCCTTAGCATTACATCCTTGCTTTTATATTCCAGTCCTCGCAAAATGAATGCTAACAATACATTTGCCTTCCTCGCCATCGACTCAGTCTGCAAGTTATCCCTTAGGAGATCCTGCATGAGGACTTCCAAGTACCTTGACACCTTGGAATTTTCTGTCAGTTTAGAATATAATCTACGCTTTTGCTCCTTCTTCCAAAGTGCATGGCCGTACACTTCAATCTGCTACTTTTTGTCCATTCTCCTAGTCTGTCTACATCCTTCTGCAGTCGCCCCACTTTCTCAACTCTATCTTCCCCGCCACCTATTTTCATATTATCCGCAAACTTGGTGACAGTGCCTTCAATTCCATCATCCAAATCATTGACATACGAGGGGTGATTGATAAGTTCGTGGCCCAAGGTAGAAGGAGTCAATTTGGAAAACTTAGCACGTTTATTTTTCCTACATTTACACACTTAGTCCAGCAGTCGTGAAGCCTACAGATCCCTTCTTTGTAGAAGTCGGTGCCTTGGACCTCCAGAGGTGGTCCACAGCAGAGGTGATTGATAAGTTCGTGGCCTAAAGTAGAAGAAGATGAGTTATTAACTTCAAACATTCTGCATTTTCACTCAAAGAGTTGAACTGCACGTGCGTGTAACAAGAGCTGTATATCTCATCACCTTCTACCTAAAGCCACGAACTCATCAATCACCCCTGCTATGGACCACCAGGAGGTCCAAGATGCTCTTGGCACATGCATGCGCAGTGCAACTCTTGAGTGATTATGCAGAAAGTTGGAAGTTAATAACTTATCTCCTTCTACCTAGGCCACCAACTTATCAATCACCCCTGCTGTGGACCACTTCTACAAAGAAGGGATCCGTATGCTCCACGACCGCTGGACTAAGTGTGTAAATGTAGGAGGGGACTATGTTGAAAACTAAATATACTAGGTTTTCTAAAATTGACTCCTTGTACCTTAGGCCACAAACTTATCAATCACCCCTCGTATAATTTAAAAAAGGTGGTCTTTTTCTCTCTCTCTTTTTTCTCCCTCTATCCCTCTCACTATATTCCTTGCCTATCCTCTGGGCTTCACCCCTCCTCTTTTCTTTCTCCCTAGGCCTCCCGTCCTAGGTTCCTCTCATATCCCCTTTGCCAATCAACTGTCCAGCTCTTGGCTCCATCCCTCCCCCTCCTGTCTTCTCCTATCATTTTGGATCTCCCCCTCCCCCTCCCACTTTCAAATCTCTTACTAGCTCTTCCTTCAGTTAGTCCTGACGAAGGGTCTCGGCCCGAAACGTTGACTGTACCTCTTCCAATAGATGCTGCCTGGCCTGCTGTGTTTACCAGCAACTCTTATGTGTGTTGCTTGAAATTACAGCATCTGCAGATTTCCTTGTGTAAGGCTCCTTTTACTCCCACTCTTTGCTTCCTGCCAATCAGCCAGTGCTCTCTCCATGCTATTATCTTTCCTGTAATACCCTGGACTCTTATGTCGTTAGGCAGCCTTAACAGTTTGGATAGATACATGGATAGTAGGGTTATGGATGGCTTGGTCCAGAGCAGACGATGGGACTAGAGAGTTTAAATTGTTCAGCACGTACTAGATGGGCCGAAGGTCCTGTTTCTGTGCTGTGCCACTCGATTACTCTATGACTCCATTGCCGAGCTTAACTTCATATTTCATCTTTTCTCTCCTTATGGCTTTTTCAGTTGCCTTCTGTTGTTTTTTAAAGCTTTCCAATCAGCTAGCTTCAAAATAATTTTTGCTCTATTATATGCCCTCTCTTTGAATTTTCTGTTGTTTTTGACTTCCTTGGTCAACCGAGGTTGTGTCCCCCGCTTTTAGAAAAACTCCTTCTACTTCTATCCTGCACCTTCTGAATTTCTCCCAGAGACTCCAGTCTTCGCTGTTCTGTTGTTATCCATGATAGCATCCCCTTCCAATCAACTATGGCCAGCTCTTTGCTTATGACTCTACAATTACCTTTACCCCACTGTAATACTGATGCATCTGACTTTATTCTCTCCCTCTCAAATTGCTGGGTGAAGTCATTATATTATGATCACTGCCTCAAAAGATTCCTTTACGCTCAGCTCCCTAATCAAATCTGGTTCATTACACAACATCCAATCCAGAATTGCCTTTCCCCTAGTGGGCTCAACCTCAAGTTACTCTAGAAAGCCACCTCGTATGTATTTTACAAATTCTCTCTTTTGGGATTCAGCACAAACCTAATTTTCCCAATCTATCTGCATACTGAAATCAAACATGACTATTGTAACGTTGCCCTCTTGACATGTGTTTTGTATCTCCTATTGTAATTTGTAGCCCACATCCTGGCTACTGTTCGGAGGGCTGTATATAACTCCCATCAGGGTCTTTTTATCCTTGCAGTATCTTAACTCTACCCACAAGGATTTTACATTTTCTGATCCTATGCTAACTCTTTCTAAATATTTTATTTCACTTTTTACCAACAGAGCCACCCCATCTCCCTCTGCCTATCTGCCTGTTCTTTCATTACAATCTATATCTTTGGATGTTAAGCCCCCAACTATGATCTTCTTTCAGCCACAGATCAGTGATGCCCACATCGCCATACCCACAAATCTCTAACTGCACTACAAGATCACCTACCTTATTCCATATACTGCGTGCATTCAAATATTACACCTACAGGGCTATATTTGTCACCTTTTTAAATTTTTGTCTCTGTGTTATTCTGCAACTCAGCCCACTGACTGCAATTTTGCCCTATCTTTTGCCTGTCCTTCTTGACAATCTCATTGCACACTGCATCTGGTATTATACCAACAGGCCTATCCTCAGCCTATCACTCAGTTTCCCATTCCCCTACCAGATTAGTTTAAACCATCTTCAACAGCTCTAGCAAACCCACTGCAAGGATATTGGTCCCCCTTGGGTACATATGTAACATAATCACAAACAAGAGAAGAAAGGTGATGAACTGAGAGCTTGGATACATACATGGAATTATGTTGTAGTGACCATTACAGAGACTTGGCTGGCACCAGGGCAGGAATGGATTCTCAATATTCCTGGATTTCAATGCTTTAAAAGGAATGGGGGGGGGGAAGGGGGGGGTGTAATTACTGGTCAGGGATACTATTACAGCTACAGAAACAGTGGGTAATGTAGCAGGATCCTCTTTTGAGTCAGTATGGGTGGGAGTCAGGAACAGGAAGCAAGCAGTTACTCTATTGGGAGTATTCTATAGGCCCCCTGGTAGCAGCAGAGATACTGAGGAGCAGATTGGGAGGCAGATTTTGGAAAGGTGCAAAAATATCAGGGTTGTTATCACAGGTGACTTTAGCTTCCCTAATATTGATTGGCACCTGATTAGTTCAAATGGTTTAGACGGGGCTGAGTTTGTTAAGTGTGTCCTGGATGGATTTCTGTCACAGTATGTTGAAAGGCGAACTAGGGGGAATGCAATACCAGATCTAGTATTAGGTAATGAACCGGGTTAGGTCACAGATCTTTCAGTGGGTGAGCATCTGGGGGACAGTGACCACCACTCCCTGGCCTTCAGCATTATCATGGAAAGGGATAGAATCAGGGAGGACAGGAAAATTTTTAATTGGGGAAGGGCAAGTTATGAGGCTATAAGGCTAGAACTTGCAGGTGTGAATTGGGATGATTTTTTTGCAGGGAAATTTACTATGGACATGTGGTCGATATTTAGGGATATCTTGCAGGATCTTAGGGATAAATTTGTCCCAGTGAGGAAGATAAAGAATGGCAGGGTGAATGAACCATGGGTGACAAGTGAGGTGGAAAATCTAGTCAGGCGGAAGAAGGCAGCATACATAAGGTTTAGGAAGCAAGGATCAGATGGGCCTATTGAGGAATATAGGGAAGCAAGAAAGGAGCTTAAGAAGGGGCTGAGGAGAGCAAGAAGGGGGCATGAGAAGGCCTTGGTGAGTAGGGTACAGGAAAACCCCAAGGCATTCTTCAATTATGTGAAGAACAAAAGGAAGACAGGAGTGAAGGTAGAACTGATTAGAGATAAAGGTGGGAAGATGTGCCTGGAGGCTGTGGAAGTGAGCGAGGTCCTCAATGAATACTTCTCTTCGGTATTCACCAATGAGGGGGAACTTGATGACGGTGAGAACAATATAAGTGAGGTTGATGTTTTGGAGCATGTTGATATTAGGGAGAGGAGATGTTGGAGTTGTTAAAATACAATAGGACGGAAAAGTCCCCGGGGCCTGACAGAATATTCCCCAGGCTGCTCCACGAGGCGAAGAAAGAGATTGCTGAGCCTCTGGCTAGGATCCTTATGCCCTCGTTGTCCATGGGAATGGTACCGGAGGATTGGAAGGAAGCGAATGTTGTCGCCTTGTTCATAAAAGGTAGTAGGGATAGTCCGGGTAATTATAGACCAGTGAACCCTACGTCTGTGGTGGGAAAGCTGTTGGAAAAGATTCTTAGAGATAGGATCTATGGACATTTAGAGAATCATGGTCTGATCAGGGACAGTCAGCATGGCTTTATGAAGGGCAGATCGTGTCTAACAAGCCTGATAGAGTTCTTTGAGGAGGTGACCAGACATATAGATGAGGGTAGTGCAATAGATGTGATCTACATGGATTTTAGTAAGGCATTTGACAACTTCCACACAGTTGGCTTATTCAGAAAGTCAGAAGGCATGGGATCCAGGGAAGTTTGGCCAGGTGGATTCAGGATTGGTCTGCAGAGGGTGGTGGTGGAGGGAGTACATTCAGATTGGAGGATTGTGACTAGTGGTGTCCCACAAGGTTCTGTTCTGGGACCTCTACTTTTCATGATTTTTATTAACGACCTGGATGTGGGGGTAGAAGGGTGGGTTGGCAAGTTTGCAGACGACACAAAGGTTGGTGGTGTTGTAGATAGTGTAGAGGGTTGTCAAAGATTGCAGAGAGACATTGATAGGATGCAGAAGTGGGCAGAGAAGTGGCAGATGAAGTTCAACCTGGAGAAATGTGAGGTGATACACTTTGGAAGGACAAACTCCAAGGCAGAGTACAAAGTAAATGGCAGGATACTCGGTAGTGTGGAGGAGCAGAGGGATCTGGGGATACATGTCCACAGATCCTTGAAAGTTGCCTCACAGGTGGATCGGGTAGTTAAGAAAGCTTATGGCATGTTAGCTTTCAAAAGTCGAGGGATAGAGTTTCAGAGTCGCAAGGTAATGATGCAGCTCTATAAATCTCTGGTTAAGCCACACTTGGAGTACTGTGTCCAGTTCTGGTCGCCTCACTATAGGAAGGATGTGGAAGCATTGGAAAGGATACAGAGGAGATTTACCAGGATGCTGCCTGGTTTAGAGAGTATGCATTATGATCAGAGATTAAGGGAGCTAGGGCTTTACTCTTTGGAGAGAAGGAAGATGAGAAGAGACTTGATAGAGGTATACAAGATATTAAGAGGAATAGATAGAGTGAACAGCCAGCGCCTCTTCCCCAGGGCACCACTGCTCAATACAAGAGGACATGGCTTTACGGTAAGGGGTGGGAAGTTCAAGGGGGATATTAGAGGAAGGATTTTTACTCAGAGAGTGGTTGGTGTATGGAATGCACTGCCTGAGTCAGTGGTGGAGGCAAATACACTAATTAAATTTAAGAGACTACTAGACAGGTATATGGAGGAATTTAAGGTGGGGGGTTATATGGGAGGCAGGGGTTAAGGGTTGAACATTGTGGGCCAAAGGGCCTGTACTGTGCTGTACTATTCTATGTTCTATGTTCTATGAAAATCTGCAGATGCTGGAAATCCGAGCAATACACACAAAATGCTGGAGGAACTCAGCAGGCCATGCAACATCTATGGAAAAATTACAGTCAACGTTTCAGGCGAAAGCCATCTGGCAAGACTGGAGGGTTTCGGCCCGATACGTTGACTGTACTTTTTTCCATGGATGCTGCATGTCCTGCTGAGTTCCTGAAGCAGTTTGTGTGTGTTGTTCAAATATAGCCAGTCCCTTTTGCACAGGTCCTACCTTCCACAGAAGAGATCACAATGATCTAGAATTTTGAAGCCCTGTTCTTTGCACTAGTTCCTCAGCCAGGCCTTCATCTGCCAGACTATCCTATTCTTACCCTGACTGCGTGTGGCATAGGCAGCAATCCATAATCTTGACTTCTCCTGAGTCAGAAGAAGTAGAAGTATTTCAGTATGCTTTGGGAAATATGAGTGGGTTGAGCTCTGTCCTAGAAATAGTCTGAAATTATGTCAGCTACATAAACGGCTCTGAATGAGATTTTTAATGTCCTGAAATTTTCAATTTTCTCTAATACCTTCACAGCACCTTTGTTCTGAACTGTATTAATATTTAGCAATAAAAGGATGATCGAATTTGTCTATTTACCATTACTTTAACAAAAGTGATCATATTAAATGTCAACTGCTAAGAACAATTTCAGGAAATCTCAAAAGGTTTGAAACAATAATTTGCTTTGATACCAGAAAAAAACCTGATATTTACATATGAATTAAAAGAAAAAAATAAACTACCAGTGTTGGAATTAACCAGCAGTTGAGGCAGCCTCTGTAAGAGAAAGAAAAGAATTTAACCTTTAAGGCCTATGTCTTTTATAAATGGTTTAGTTACCATCCGGGAAGCAGTACCACAGCATAAAAGCCAGGACCAACAGGCCCCGGGATAGCTTCTTCCACCAAGCTATCAAACTGATGAACTCATGCTGATTTGAGTGTACTCTATATTACATTGACTATTCTATTTATTATAAATTATTATAAATTACTATGATTGCACATTGCATATTTAGATGGAGACATAACATAAGGATTTTTACTTCTCACGTATGTGAAGGATGTAAGTAATAAATTCAATTCAATTCAACTTAGGAATCCTAGCAACAATAAAATAACAGCAACATACATCAAAGTTGCTGGTGAACGCAGCAGGCCAAGCAACATCTATAGGAAGAGGCACATTCGACGTTTCAGGCCGAGACCCTTCGTCAGGACTAACTGAAGGAAGAGTGCTTTTTCTATCCTTCCATGTGATTTAGAATTGCTGATAAGGCTAATGTCCTGATGGCCCTCAAATGAAGTATCTTGCTGGGGCATTTCAGGGGACTTTTAAAAACCAGCTCCATTGCTGTTGTTCCGGCATTGCACTAAGATCAAATATAAAGATGGTTAAGGATGACAGATTTAATTCTCTGCAAAGCACTACTGAACAAGATGAGTTTATATAGCAATCAATAGTTTCATGGTCACTTTTACATATAATGGCTTTTTAATTCCAAATTTATTTTGTTAACTAAATTGAAATGCTTCAGTGCCTTAGGGAGGTTTAAATGGATGTCTCCAGGTTGTTCCAGGCCTCTATGTTACGGGTCCAGGACCTTAACACAGTCAGTAATATCTCTTACATAGTTACTCTGTCTTTAGTTTTCCACAGCTCTTTGCAATTTGCAAAAGTTTGCTCTAAATCCTCTTCTTTTGTTTCAAAACATGGTTAACTGAATTTTCTTGATCTGTCCAAAACTCTGGTACATGTTTTCCAATCACATCAATTTCACTTCAATCATCACCCCTCTTCTTAGCGAACTGTTCTGAGGGGGCACTTTACCTCCTGTACCTAATAAAATGGCCACTGAGTGAACGTGATTGGGCTTCTGTTGCTGTAGCTCATCCACTTCAAGGTTCAATATGTTGTGTATTCACAGATGCTCTTCTGCAAACTGTTGTTGTAATACGTGGTTATCTGAGTCACTGTCACCTTCCTGTCAGCTTAAACCAGTCTGTCCATTCTCTTCTGACCTCTCATTCACAAGGTTTTTCCACCCACAGAACTACTGCTCACTGGATGATTCTTTTTTCCTTTTTCACACCATTCTCTGTGAAATCTAGAGACAGTTGTGTGTGACAATGTCAGGAGATCAGCATTTTCTGAGATACTCAAACCACCTATCTGGCACCAACAATCATTCCACAGTAAAATCATTCAGATCACATTCCTTCCTCATTCTGGTGTTTGGTCTCAATAACAACTACTTCTTGACCATGTCTGCATACTTTTATGCATTCAGTTGCTGCCATATGATTGGCTGATAATTAGATAATTGCATTAATAAGCAAATGTAAAGGTGTACCTAATAAATTTGCAACTGAGTACACACTGACACTGTGAAACCAAATCTCATTTGCAACAATATCGCCTTTGCTTTCAAATCCTGTTAAGGTCTGATTACTTTCTGATTCGGTAGTCTTCTCTATTCTAATAATCATTTCAAATACCCAGGCTTCTCCAATTCTGATCTCTTAGCTGCTTCTAATTTTAATCACAGCAAGTGCTTACCACAGCCAAGGCTTACTCTCTTTCTAAATCCTAGTTTCCCTCTGTATCTTTCATCCTCAGCAACTATCCGTAAAACCTATCATTTGATCAGATCTTGGCCTTAATGCCAGTGTTAACCATATGGCTTGGTGTCAAACTGCATTTCATAATGCTCCTATTGAACATCAAAGGTCATGTTTCTACATTGGCATCTTACATATCATTGATAGTCTTATTTGACAAGTAAAGTCACAAGTTTCTTTTTCTCAAAAATGATTTTTATGAAATGATTGACTAATTGGTTTTTATGATTAAACTAAATTGGAAACATCACTAAGCCATTATCTTGTGCTGTGACTCACCCAGCTTTTTTTTGTTGAAGCTACTCAAGTGAGCACTTCTGAAAAGCTTGCTGTAAATAGCAAATTGCAGAGTTGTCAAGTCTTACCTGCAGATGAATAGCCCCGAAATTGTAAACTTTTGTGTGCGAAAGCAGTACATCATCATTATTTTGTTCAACGTGAAAGCGCCAGCATTTGGACAATACAATGTATAAAGCAATTAACCAGGCAATGATGTGCAGGTCTTTGTATTTCCAAACTATCTTGTTTATACAAAGACATTTTATTTTTTAGACACTGGCTTTGCTGTGTTTTGTGCATTGCTGCTTCCAGTTAAGGTGAAGGCTTGATTTGATGAGAGTAAATCCATCCCCATGACTAGAAAGGGATGAAATGAGATTCAACAAAAAACTGCCGCAAATGGAGATCATGTACTGCTCAACTCATTTAACTTTAAATGTTTGGAAACACAAAACAGCCACAGATGAAGCCAAGGAAGATGCCCACTCCAGTCTTGGGAAAATCCTTCAGACCAACTCAAAAGCAATGTACGAAATGGAAGCAGGAGTGTTTGGCCAATTCCACCACCCGTTAAGGTGGCAATTGATCTTGTAGTTCAATTCCATATTAACTTTTTGTTTTCTGATTCACTTAATATCTGAAAATCTATCATGCATTGTCTTGAAAGTTAACACTTTTGGGAGTCAGATTATCATTTTGGTTGAAAAATATTTTTCTCATTTTTGTCTTGAAAATCCTATTCCTTACACTGACTATCAGAATCAAAATCAGAATCTGGTTTATTATCACTGACATATATTGTGAAATTTGTTGTTTTGTAGCAGCATTGCAATGCAATACATAAAAGTACTATAAATTACAAAACTGAATAAATCAGGTGAATAACAAGGGTTCAGGGATTCCTGGACTTTTCAGAAAACTGAGAGCAGAGGGGTAATCTGTTCTTAAAATGTTGTATGCGGGTCTTCAAGTTCCTGTATCACCTCGCCTCTTGAAGATGTCCTCAATGGTGGGGAGGTTTGTGCCTATGAATTCCAAGGTGTATGGCATGCTTGCCTCCATCAGACAGGTCAGTGACTACAAGAGTTAGGATATCATGTACATTGGTATGACTGCTGCTGGAATATTTTGTGTAGTTCTTGTCACAATGCTATACAAAGGATAGAATTAAGCTCAAGATTGTTCATAAGACCATAAGACCATAAGACCATAAGACAAAGGAGCAGAAGTAGGCCATTCAGCCCATCAAGTCTGCTCCGCCATTTTATCATCAGCTGATCCATTTTATCCTATTTAGTCCCACTGCCCTGCCTTCTCACCATAACCTTTGATGCCCTGGCTACTCAGATACCTATCAATCTCTGCCTTAAAGACACCCAATGACTTGGCCTCCACTGCTGCCTGTGGCAACAAATTCCATAGATTCACCACCCTCTGGCTAAAAAAATTTTTTCGCATTTCTGTTCTGAAAGGGCACCCTTCAATCCTGAAGTCATGCCCTCTTGTACTAGACTCCCCCATCATGGGAAACAACTTTGCCACATCCACTCTGTCCATGCCTTTTAACATTCGAAATGTTTCTATGAGGTCTCCCCTCATTCTTCTAGACTTCAAGGAATACAGTCCAAGAGCGGACAAACGTTCCTCATATGTTAACCCTCTCATTCCCGGAATCATTCTAGTGAATCTTCTCTGTACCCTCTCCAACGTCAGCACATCCTTTCTTAAATAAGGAGACCAAAACTGCACACAGCACTCCAAGTGAGGTCTCACCAGCGCCTTATAGAACCTCAACATCACATCCCTGCTCCTATACTCTATTCCTCTAGAAATGAATGCCAACATTGCATTCACCTTCTTCACTACCGACTCAACCTGGAGGTTAACTTTAAGGGAATCCTGTACGAGGACTCCCAAGTCCCGTTGCATCTCAGAACTTTGAATTCTTTCCCTATTTAAATAATAGTCTGCCCATTTATTTTTTCTGCCAAAGTGCATAACCATACACTTTCCAACATTGTACTTCATTTGCCACTTCTCTGCCCATTCTTCCAACCTATCCAAGTCTCTCTGCAGACTCTCCGTTTCCTCAGCACTACCGGCCCCTCCACCTATCTTCGTATCGTCAGCAAACTTAGCCACAAAGCCATCTATTCCATAATCCAAATCGTTGATGTACAATGTAAAAAGAAGCGGCCCCAACACTGATCCCTGTGGAACACCACTGGTAACCGGCAGCCAACCAGAATAGGATCCCTTTATTCCCACTCTCTGTTTCCTGCCAATCAGCCAACGCTCTATCCTCCACGTATGTAACTTTCCTGTAATTCCATGGGCTCTTATCTTGTTAAGCAGCCTCATGTGTGGCACCTTGTCAAAGGCCTTCTGAAAATCTAAATATACAACATCCACTGCATCTCCCTTGTCTAGCCTATTGGTAATTTCCTCAAAAAATTGTAATAGGTTTGTCAGGCAGGATTTTCCTTTAAGGAATCCATGCTGAGTTCTGCCTATCTTGTCATATGCCTCCAGGTACTCTGTAACCTCATCCTTGACAATCGACTCCAACAACTTCCCAACCACCAGCATCAGGCTAACAGGTCTATAATTTCCTTTTTGCTTCCTTGCCCCCTTCTTAAATAGCGGAGTGACATTTGCAATCTTCCACTCCTCTGGAACCATGCCAGAATCTATCGACTTTTGAAAGATCATCGCTCATGCCTCCGCTAATGTTCAGTAGAGATTCAGTGCATCAGGATGGGATAGGTCATAGAAACATAAAACAAAACTTACAAATGGAACCAGAAAAGGAAATTGCTTAGTGCAATGCAGAATAACATGCTGGAAAGTATGTTAGTCGCCACTTTGATGAAAATCAGTGACATAAACAGCAAAGAAAGAGCTCTTTTGGCCCATTGTATTTGTGCTTACTCTAAGAATATCACTTGCTTAAAGTGGGATCCACTTACTTCTATTATAAGCTTTACTGAAGCATGAATAGGAGACAGGGAAAGGTAACTGATTATTTTGTTCCAGGACATGCTCAAGCTCCTTAGTTAAATACTACAGAAAGAGTGAGTCAAGAGGGATCGGAGAATATGACTATGAGTGAGGCAGGGATGGAGATTCAAAATGTAGAAATAGAAGACTTGTCCAATAGGCATGATATTCCTGCAGTCTGTGTATGAGAGCAGAGATTGATGAGAATATGATGTAGCTCTATGGTAATGGTAACCATTTAAAGTGATGTCATTGTAGTAGGAAACAGTGTCATTATGGAGACTTGCTGCAGCTATGAGTGTGAGTCTCAAAGTGTGTTATCCAAATGGTATTAGAGTTAAGAATGTCTCTTAGTGTGTGATAGAAACTTGGATTCAGAGGTGACAATTTTATTTGATACAACCAACAACATACAGAGGACAAAGAAGGAACTTCTGTAGAAGAAGTATGAGCAAATAAGAAACAGACTAAAATAGAGCCACAAAAGTAATTAATCTCTATAACGCCACTGAGCCACATGAAAATAGCCTGTGATTAATGCAAACAAAGAAGTAATGAAGACACATGCAACTGCAGATGTTGGAATCTCGTTCAAAAAAAAAGCCTGTTGAAGTCTCTGCCTCAGGTAGTTTCTGGAGGGATATAGGCAGACAACGTTATATGTTCAGACCCTTCATCTGGACTGATTGATAGAATGGAAATAGCCAATTTAAAGAGGTGAGGGGAAAGGGTAGAGAAGGAACTGGTAGCCAATAGGTGGATCCAGATGAGGAGATAGGCAGATGAAGGGGGGAAGAGTGGAAATGGTGACAGAGATTGGGAGATAGCAGGTGAGGGTTAAAGATGATGGAATCCGAAAGGAAAGGGAAGGGAAACGTGGAACCAAGAAAGGGTGGTGGGGTGAGCCAATGGAACAGTAATGGAATTGGGGAGATGGATTGTATGGAAGAGTGAAACGAAACAGGATGATATGAATCTGGGAAGGGTGGGCTGGATGTTGAAGGAACTGAGTAGACCAGAAGGAGGGAGGAAAGTGACAGTGGGAGGAGGTTATCTGAATTTGGAGAATTCAGTGATTATGGTGTCATCTTATAGACAACCCAGGCTGAAGATAACGGTCTGCTCCTCTAGTTTGCTTTAAGCCCCACTTTGGCAGTGGAGGGTAGCTGAGGATCAATAGACCAATGTAGGAATGAATAGGAAATTTAAAATAGCTAGCAAGCAGGAGCTCCAAGTGGCCTTGGCAGACAGAATGTAGGAACCTGGGAAAGCAATCACCTTGTCTGTGCTTGGTCTCATCAATGTAGAGGAGGTCACATTGAGACCAATAAATGTAATAGACAAACACAAGAGATGCTGGAGGTGCTGGAAATCTAGAGTATCAAACACATAATGCTGGAAGAATGCAGTAGATCAGGCAGCATCAATAAACAGTTGATGGTTTGGATTAAGACTCTTCAGCCAAATAGGAAAGGAAAAGAAGCCAGAATAAAGATGTGGAGGGAGGGGAAGGAGTACAATCTGACAGGTGAGGGGGAGGGAAGGTTGGTAATGGAAGAGGATGAAGTGAGAAGCTGGGTGGTGATAAGTGGAAGAGGTAAAGAGCTGAAGAAGAAATCTGAGAGAAGATGATCGTGGACCATGGGAGAAAGAGATGGAAGAGGGGCATCAGAGAGAGGTAATGACAAGTTGAGAACAGGGGTACAAGGGGAGCTAGAATCAGGAATGGCAAAAGAGAGAAGGGGGAGGAGGTAGAAATTGCCAAAAGTTAGAGAAATAGATGCTCATGCCATCAGATTGCAGGCTACCCAGACGGAATATAAAGTAGTGCTCCTCCTACCTGAGAGTGACCTCGTCATGGCAATGGAGGAGGACACGGACTGGTATGTTGAAATGTGAATAGGAAGTAGCCGGACTGGCATGTTGAAATGTGAATAGGAAGTAGCATTAAAATCGGTGGTCACCAGGGAAGTCCACTTTTTATGGTAGATGGAGTGAAGGTGTTTGACAAAGCAACCCTCCAATCTACTTCAGGTCTCAGCTTTGCTGAGGAGGTCACAAGGGGAGCAGCAGATACAGTAGTCAACCCCAACAAACTCACAAGTGACGTGCATGTGAATCTCTGCCTTACTTGGATGATTTATTTAGTTCCCTAGATTGTGGTGAGGGAGGAGGGGAGGGGGAGTAGGGACAGTTTTACACTTCCTATGGTTGCAGAGGAAAGTGCTTAGGGAGGGGGAGATGAGTGAACTAGGGAATCTTGGGCAGAGCTGTCACTGCAGAAAGATGAAAGAGGTGAAGGGGGAACATGTGGCTGGTGGTGAGATCACATTGTAGCTGACAAAAGATAAAAAGTTAAATGTGTACCTCAAGGATTGGTGTGGGAGATTCAGCACCTCTGATATTGGTAACAATATGAGGGTAAAAAGGAATCCTTAAAATATATTGTCTTCCTAATTAATTAGAAATGAATTACCTAACTGAACCAAGTGAACAGTGAGCTTGAATACCTCACTTTGCTTGAACAGTGTGTGTATTCAGGATTTCTTGATAATTGCCATTAGAATGATCAAAGGCACAGAAATCACCAAATGTTAATTCATTTTTGACAATGAGAGAACATGTATGTGAAAGAATTTATGATAATTACCTAACGTTAAATCATTGAGAGGGGCTTCAGTGTATTGATTTGTTGAGTTTACAAGCAGCTTACACGCTTTGCTAGTAAAACCAAATTGGAATGGGAGAGCAGCAAAAACACCATAAATTCTGAAAGTATCTATTTAACTCGTGAATCACAAGTAATGAGATTTTTTGCGTATTTCTTGTCAACAGCTTGACTTCTGGATGCATTGCTACATTACACAATTCTTGCTTCTAATGTGCCCTCTGTATGTTTCCTCAATAATTACTCAATGCTCAACTGATACCATGCCCGCATCAGTTTTAATTTTTTATTGTGTCTGGGGAACCAGTGACAAAAGTAGCACAAACAATGATGTATATTATTGATTAACTATCTCTGCCTTTCCTAGAACAACTAAACAAGTGCATTTCTAATTAATCTTCCCCACATAAAGTTCATGATCTCTGGTTCTCTAGTAATTCAAAGGGATCAGGTAATAGAAACATTCTAACCCAGTCATCAATGCTTTGTGGAAGACAACAACTTTGTAAAGTTACAGCAAATATATCTAGAAAGGCAGAAGCTCTTTCATCTCTCCCTACTAATCTCTTTCCCAATACTTATCTCTGCAAGTGACCAAAGTTCTACAATTGCCCATTTTCCTTCTTCCTCACCTCCATTCAGGGATCCAAACAGTCCTTCCAGGTGAGGCAACACCTCACCTGCGAATCTGCTGGGGTCGTCTATTGTGTGTGGAGCTCCCGATCCAGCCAGCTCTTCACTGGTGACACCCATCGCAAATTAGGAGACCGCTTTATTGAGCACCTCCATTCCATCCACCAAAAACAGAACTTCCTGGTGACTAAATATTCCTATTCCGATATTTCAGTCCATACCTCCTCTAGTGCCAAGATGAAGTAACCCTCAGGGTGGAGGAGCAACACCTTATATTCTGTCTGGGTAGCCTCCAACTGGGCATGAATACCGATTTCTCCTTCTGGTCGCAAAGTTTCATATATTCACATATATTCACAAACACAATGAAAAACTTATTTGCAGCAGCATATAGGTACCATCATATGAGCAGTATTTGCAAGAAAAACAAGAATTAATCCGTTTTTATAAGAAAGAACACAATTAAAGACAAAAAAGTTCCATTTTAGTGCAAAGCGATCAAAGTGGTCATAGTGTTGCTAAACTGTAATGACGTAGGTTCAAGAACAGAATAGTTGAAAAGATGTAGTTATTCTTGAACCTGGCTCTGTGAGTCTTTGTGCTTCTAGACGCCCTGCCTGATGTTAGCTACAAGGAGATGGCATGGACTCTGTTAATGGTTGTTGCCTCCTTGAAGCAGCTCTCCTATAGATACTACCAATGTTGGGGAGGGATGAGTCCACTACACTCTGCAGCTTCTTACACTCCTGCCCATTGATATTTCTACAAACAAGCTCCTGAATCTCCTTGTCATTCTCAACAAGTCATTTCTAGTTCTTTTTTTGTTTCTTAATGGAGCTTTATGTTAGACTTTGGGCAGTCCACTGCTGTGGGCACTCTTCAGCTCATGTTTTTCATGTTGGCGGTTTGTGTTGCACTTTGAGAGAACAGTGACCTTTGTGGGACCCCTAGCAGCAGTGACATTGACCATGCTCCGTTTCAGTTGAACCAGATGATTTGGCATCAGGCTGATGGCAATAATAGGCCAAATTAGGTGGAGATTGGTCCATTGGTTATTGAAACCTGCCATGCATGAGCAGACGACCTTCTGACCCCTCAATTAGATGAGGATGTAATCGAACCAAGTTCAACACTTGGACCAAACAGATGACCATGAGTTTATCTTGTATTTTTCCTCTGACAAGTAGGGTTTGATTATGACAAAACCAACTTGAAACACTTTATTAAAAGGAAACCACTGGAGTCAGTCATCCAGGAAACAAAAGTTGGATAATATTCTACATTGTTTGAATATATATATATATAAAAATGAGGGTATGGGTATAATAGGGAAAATATGGATGGCAGAGCACTTATCCTTCATGTTTCGGGGAATGGTTATCTCTCATCTTATCATTAAAACAGATTATACACACAAGAGATTCTGCAGATGCTAAAAATTCTGAGCAACACACACAAAATGATTCAGCAAGTCAGCCTGCATCCATAGAGGAGAATAGTCAACGTTTTGTGCTGAGACCATTCATCAGGATTAAAGCAAATACTCTTGTCAGAAATACTGGCTATGGATGATGTTGTAAGCAAGTTAACTGCTGAACTTTGCACCTTACAATGACAGCTACATCACAACAGGACTTTATTGGCATAGGGATATCCCAAAGTTTTGAAAGAATGTATACAAATACAACTTTACATGCTTACTATTATAGAAAAAAGATTTTTATTTTATTTATTTAGTAATACAGTGCAGTGTAAACCCCCCTAACCCCAATAAACCTGATTAACCCTAACCTAGTACAGAACAATTTACAATGACCAACTTACCGACACAGTACATTTTAGACTGTGGAGGAAACTAGAGCACCCAGAGAAAACCCACGCATTCCAAGGGGAAGACATACAGATGGCACTGGAATTGAACTCTGAACTCCGGAATGCTCTGAGCTGTAATAGCGACACTCCAGCCGCTACGCTACCGATCTATTGTATAAAGATTTTATAAAGTTACCACTTTGCCATGTTTATGGAAGTTAATTTTGATTATGACAGGGGTTTGTCAGATCCATATTGGAGATAACAATAAAGAGAACAAATATACCTGATGAAATAAATTCTCACAATCTGATACAAGTCATATACCATTTACACACAGTACCTACAATTACACAAGGATAGTTGACAAAAAGAAATTCACAATTCTAGTAAACTACAATAATCAGTAGCCAAGTTACCAAAGCATCAGTGTTGAATTGACCATGTGATATTTGCTGGTGATCCTTGTGAGAGATAGATATAACTTGCAATAGAAGAATAAACCCCTTTCTCCTTCTTCAAAATAAAGACTTGTTTTTCTTTAAATAAACACCCAAGAAAAGCAGGGAAACTGTTGATTTAACATTTCACCAGAAAGGCAGTATCTCAGAGGTTTTGCTGGAACTCTGGGACAGAAAGCCAGTTCTTCCTCTCTCAGTATCAATGAGCCACAGCTGATGTCTTCAGGGGCTTTTCAGAAGGAGTACTGAACAGTGACTAGGGAAGCTGCAAGTATCTGCGAAGGCTATCACACTTCATGGAGCAGTGAAAAGATGCAGAGAAATGTATTAAAGCCCAATATTTCAGGAAAATAATCTTCCTTAGTGTGAATAAAGCTTATTTTAATTACTTATAGATTTTTTTCAATTAGCTTTTTGGCATGTCAGTGCTGCTGGCAAGAACATCATGTACTGACCCTTCTTAATTGCCCTTGAGAAGGAAGTGGTGATCCTTCTTGAACCACTGCATACAAAGCTCCCTTCTGGAAAGTACTATAGGGCTATTAAACAGAAACTTCATACAATCTTAAATGTTTCTTTCCCAAGGGAGTTAATCTGATCAGTCATTTCAGTTAGCTCCCTTCCCAGCACCCTCTATCTATTATCCCTGTCTCAACACTACACTGTAAACAATTTAGAATACCTTTTATAAAGCTGTTTACCTTGCAAAATAAATGCTGGTATTTAGCATGTATCTATGCATATTTTATTCCATAGGTATTTTATCATAGCATCTTTTATTCCTTATTTTTATATAATTCTATATTCTTTATAATTAGAGTGTTGTTGTCTTTTATTGCATGTCTTACCCTAACTGACACACCAGAGCAAATCATAAACAGGAGAAATTCTGCAGATGCTGGAAATCCAAAGCAACATGCAGAAAATGCTGCAGGAATTCAGCAGGCCAGGCAGCAGCTATGGAAATGACTATCAGTCGACTTTTAGGGCTGAGACCCTGCTTCAGGACTGGAAAGGAAGGGGAACAAAGCCGGAATAAAAAGATAGGAGGAAAGGAAGGAGGATAACTGGAAGATGATAGGTGAAGGCAGGTGGGCAGGAAAGAGAAAGGGCTGGAGAGAAAGGAATCTGACAGGAGAGGAGAGTGGAGCATAGGAGAAAGGGAAGGAGGAGGGGACCCAGCAGGAGATGACAGACAGGTGAGAAGTGGTAAAAGACGATAGTGAGGAATAGAAAAAGAATTATGGAAGGAGCGATCCCTGCTTAAGGCAGAGAATGGGGGAGGTAAAGATGTGTTCGATGGTAGTATCCCATTGAAGATGGTGGAGGTTGTGGAAATGATGTGCCAGATGTGGAGGTTCATAGGGTGGTAGGTGAGGAGAAGAGAAATTTTATCCCCGTTAAGAGATAGAGGGGAATAGAAGAAGAAGGGAGGGGGAGGGAATTTCGATATTCACGCCATCAGATTGGAGAGTACTCAAACAGAATACAGGTGCTGCTCCTCCACCTTGAGGGCACAAGTGGAGGCGGTGCACTGAAATGTCAGAACTGGAATGAGAATGAGAATTAAAATGTTTGGCTACCGGGAATTTCCGCTTTTGGCAGATGGAGCAGAGGTGCTCAACAAAGTGGTCCCCCAATTTACAATGGGTCTCACCAATGTAGAGGAGGCCACATTAGGAGCGCTAGAATTTCCACAGAAGATTCATAAAACATGTAAATGAATATGATGAATAAAGTTGATCCTTGATCATTCTGGTGAATATATTCCCAGAGTACAGTCTGGAAGGGAGCTCCAGGACTGAAACCCACTGACAATGAAAGGTGGTGTACAAGATGAATAGGATTATGCAGCTGGTGGTTTTCCTATATGCCCAGTGGCTTTTTCCTTTTTGACAATAGAAGTTGTGGCTTTGAGAGGTGCTGTCAAAGCAGGTTAGGTGAGGAATTGCAATACATTTTATTGATGGCAAGCATCACAGCCACGGTAAACCAGTGATGGAGGGAATGAAAAATTTCAGTGATGGATGGAGTGCCAACCTGTACCTTCAACAACTTGCATTGACATTATGCCTTTAACAAAGTTAAATTTCTCTAGGCAGTTCACACGAGCATGATCAATTATTGTCAAAGACTACAACATATGAAGATAGGTTAGGATTGATGGTCAAAAACTTCACCAAGATGGTAGGTGTTAAAGAGTTATTTAAAAAGAGAAAAAGAAGTTTATGGAGAAAATTCCAGACCACTTAATGGCAATGGCAACATTGTGAAGTCATTGAAATAAGTTCATGAGGAGACCAGAACCGGATGACTGAAGATGTCTGCAATCTTGTAATCCACTGGAGATTATAGATAGCGCAAGGTACATAGTTAATGAAGAATCTGAATATAAGGATAATTTTATGATCAAGACATTACTTCATGAAGAGTCAATGCAAAGATCAGCAATTGGTATTTGTCTTAGGTTTAGAGAGGTTAAAATGACCTGCACTGGAAGTCTTTTTGGTAACAAAGTGACATATGAGAGATTTTGCTGCAGACATTCAGTGAGTAGGAAAGTGGTCCAATGATATAAGTTAGTCATTTTGCTAATGCTATTGATATGATTGAGGTTCACCTCAGAGGCAATTATACCAAATAGATAACACATGACCAGGGAGCTTTGTTTGTGGCCAAGGTCCTTACAATATAGGATAGCTAGTGTTGTTCCGCTGTTTAAGAAATGCTCTAAGAATAACCCAGGAAATTTCAGGCCAGTGAGCCTGACATCAGCAGTGGAAAAGTTATTAGAAGGTAGTCTAAAGGACTGGATTTCAATAGACAGAAACTGATTAAGGATAGACGGTGTGGCTTTGTGTATGGTAGGTTGTGTCTAATCAACCTTATAGAGTTTTTCAAGGAAGGTACGAGGAAATTTGATGAAGGCAATGCAGTGGATTTTGTTTACTTGGACTTCAGCAAGGCATTTCACAAGGTCCCGCGTGAGAGGTTGATCAAGAAGGTTCAGTCGCTTGAAATTCGAGATGAGGGTAGTAAATTGGATTGGACATTGGCTTTTCAGGAGAAGCCAGAGAGGTTGCCTCTATGACTGGAGGCTGTGACAAGTGGAATTCCATAGGGGTCAGTGCTGGGTCTGCTGTTGTTTGTCATCTGGATCAAGGATCTGGATGATAACGTAGTTCTGGTTTAAACCGAGGAGAAGTGGATCATAGTCATAGTCATAGTCATACTTTATTGATCCCGGAGGAAATTGGTTTTCATTACAGTTGCACCAAAAATAATAAATAGTAATAAAACCATAAATGGTTAAAGAGTAATATGTAAATTATGCCAGTTCCTGATGTTTACAGTTTACAGTTACTGTTCTGTAGACTAATAGAATCTCAGGGTTGTATGTAGTCTGGTAATATATCTTACTTTGAAAATGTGAACTTTGAACTTTGATTTGACCTGCATACAATGCCAAATCTTTCCATGTTGGCAAATTCAACCTTTGCGGTTGCCAGCTTTCCTGGGTACAGTCTGCCCAGAAAAGCTGGAATAGACTGAAGGGCCAGTTGTGGAGATGTGGTGCTCTACCCCATGTTTTGTGACTGCAGTGGAGAATGTGAGCTTTGTGAGATTTGGAAAATCACCCAATGGTGAAGTAAACTCCCATGCAGTGGTGCATGTGCTTGACAGAGTCATTGTGGGAAACTTACTGGAGGAACAGAGCAATGACCCAAAGTCCTTGACATCCACAAGCTGGCAGTTCTTAAGATCAGCTACCAGTCCATGGGCACACAGGAAATCTTCACCGAGCAGAGGTCTATCCACTTTAGCCAGGACAAATTCCCATGTGTAACATCACCCTCTAAATCAGAGTGTCACCTGCCATGTCCCATAAGTTCGGGTCCTGCTGCTACTGGCAGCCTCCAGTGAGGTTTCATCACACTTTGCCTTCTCATCAATAGACAATGCTGGCACCACACTCACTTGAGCACCTGTGTCACATTGGAAGCATTTTCCTGAAAAGGTGTACGTAATGAATATTAGATGTCCATGACAGCTGGAGCACTTAGAGTTCACAGACCTTTGATGTCCTGATGCACTGTCAAAGTTGCATTGCCATTGGCACTTCCTAGCGTTAGTACCGAAGCGAGCGTGGTAAAAACACAAACCCAATGTAGTCTGCTTTGCAGCATTAGTTAGCAGTCTGTTTCACTTATGTTGGGGGGCTTTTTGACTGAGCTGGCTGAGGCAAGGAAAAGAGAAGGAACTATGCACGACTGTCTGGCTAAGTGTAGAATTAGCTATTTTAACATTCTCTTCTTTCATGCAATTCTCCTTCATGGGTGCATTAGCAAAGGCTATGTGAACTTGATCAGGCATTTGCTGCATGAAGAGTTTTTTAAAAATAAAACAAGGATGGTGATTTCCCAGGAGAGACAGCATGTGGTCTATGGTGACTTAGCATTGCTGAAGCCAGGCAAGGAGAGCAACTGTTTGGCATGCTCAGTCTCTGACAGCAAAAGTCTGTAAAAGATGAGTTTACAGCGATCACTTTTTATTGTGTTCAGGTGGGTGCTCTAGTAGACTCACCACTCTCACTTCCATGGAGTTACTGAGTGATGCTAATACATATAAACAGTTGGTGCTGTTGGCAGAGATTTCTCATGGCACGAATTGGGCTTCAGCTTGTACAATCCAAGCAATGGCATTTTTCTCCAAAAACTCCGGCAGTTTCAAAGTGACTGCATCAGCCAACATGTTCAATAATTCTGGAATCATCCTGGAGCATCAGGGTCACCAATGTAGGTTTTTGCAAATAAAACAACATGAGCTGTTTTATGTTTAAGGAAGACCATAATAACTCATCTATTATACTCTAGATACTGAACACAAAACGCACGGTAACAGAACTTCACATAATACGTCATTATGCCTCTTAAAGTGAACCCCAGCTCAATATCAGTGTTTGTGAATTATGCATGTTTCTAACAATTACATTACACTATACAAGGGGTGATTGATATATTCATGGCTTAAGGTAGAAGGAGTCAATTTTAGAAAACCTAGCACATTTATTTTTCAACATAGTCCCCTCCTACATCTACACACTTAGTCCAGTGGTCGTGGAGCATACGAATCTTGGACCTCCAGAAAGTGTCCACAGATGGGTGATTGATAGGTTCGTGGCCTAAGGTAGAAGGAGGTGAGTTATACAGCTCTCATTACATGCACATGCAGGTCAACACCTTGAGTGATTATGCAGAAAGTTTGAAGTTAATAACTCATCTCCTTCCACCTTAGGCCACGAACAAATAAATCACCCATCTGTGGACACTTTCAGGAGGTCCAAGATCCGTATGCTCCACGACCGCTGGACGAAGTATGTAAATGTAGGAGGGGACTACGTTGAAAAATAAATGTGCTAGGTTTTCTAAATTTGACTCCTTCTACCTTAAGCCACGAACATATCAATCACCCCTCATATAGTTGCTATTCTATAGATTAGCTGAGTATGCCCACAAGAAAATGAATCTTTGGGTTGTATATGTACTTTGATAGTAAAATTTTCTTTGAACTTTGAAATTTGAGCTTTTATTCTATGACCAAAATCATAGATATTTGCCATCTTACTAACATGTTACTTTTTACATGTGAGATCAGGTAGTGAATATCACCTTCAACTTAGCAGTACCGCATATCCCTAATAAAACCCCCATATTCTCCTCACAAACTTTCCCTTTCCAACAGAATAAGTGAGCAGAATGACAGAGCAGCTGGCCCCCACTGATTGTTAACATCCACAGATAAAGCAACACTAAAGCAGAGGATATAAATGATACTGTCTTCTTTTATGATGTTTCTTGTCAGCATGAAGAAAATTACCACCTAAGCACAGATTTACTGGTAGATATAGAAAGATTATTTTATTAACAGAAATAAATATGTTCTGAATAATAAGAAAGTGATACCAAAGTTGAATTATAACCCCACTATGTTCTGATAATTTTTTGAAACTACCTTAAAGTCTTCTGTTGCAATTGAATATCATTTAAATCGTGAACTCCACAATCTCTCAATAAACTCCTGATTTCTGCTTCTTGCTGTAGGAGTAAATGAGTAAATGTGGGGTAACAAACTATCTTGGGGTAAAGGAGCCATTATTAGGTATTGACCATAATATGACGTTTTAAACTACAATTTGAGAGGGAAAAGTGAAAATCGGAAGTGTCAGTACTGTATTACAGTTGAACAAAGGGGACTATGGAGCCATGAGGGAGGAGCTGGCCAAAGTTGACTGGAAAGATACACTAGCAGGGATGACAGTGCAACAACAATGGCAGGTATTTCTGGGAATAACACAGAAGGTGCAGGATCAGTTCATTCCAAAGAGGAAGAAAGATTCTAAGGGGAGTAAGGGGTGACTGTGGCTGACAAGGGAAGTCAAGGATAGTATAAAAATAAAAGAGAGGAAGTATAACATAGCAAAGATGAGTGGAAAGCCAGAGGATTGGGAAACTTTTAAAGAGCAACAGAGGATAACTAAAAAGGCAATACGGGGAGAAAAGATGAGATACGAAGGCAAGCTAGCCAAGAATAAAAAGGAGGATAGCAAAAGCTTCTTTAGGTATGTGAAGAGGAAAAAATTAGTTAGGACCAAAGTTGGGCCCTTGAAGACAGAAACGGGTGAATTTATTATGGGAAACAAGGAACAGGTACTTTGAACAGGTACTTTGGATCTGTCTTCACTAGGGAAGACAAAAACAATCTCCCAGATGTAATAGTGACCAGAGGAACTAGGGTAATGGAGGAACTGAAGAAGATTCATATTAGGCAGAAAATGGTGTTGGATAGACTGATGGGACTGACGGTTGATAAATCCCCAGTGCCTGATGGTCTGCACCCCAGGGTACTTAAGGAGGTGTCTCTAGAAATTGTGGATGCATTGGTAATTATTTTCCAATGTTCTATAGATTCAGAGTCTGTTCCTGAGGACTGGGGGGTAGCTAATGTTATCCCACTTTTTAAGAAAGGAGAGAGAGAGAAAACAGGGAATTATAGACCAGTTAGCCTGACATCAGTGGTGGGGAAGATACAGGAGTCAACTATAAAGCATGAAATAGAGGCACATTTGGATAAGCAGTAACAGGATCGGTCCGAGTCAGCATGGATTTATGAAGGAGAACTCAGGCTTGACTAATCTTCTGGAATTTTTTGAGGATGTAACTATGAGAATGGACAAGGGGAGAGCCAGTGGATGTAGTGTACCTGGACTTTCAGAAAGCCTTTGATAAGGTCCCACATAGGAGATTAGTGGGCAAAATTAGAGCACATGGTATTGGGGGTAGGGTACTGACATGGATCGTAAATTGGTTGGCAGACAGGAAACAAAGAATAGGGATTAATGGGTCCCTTTCAGAATGGCAGGTGGTGACTAGTGGGGTACTGCAAGGCTCGGTGCTGGGACCGCAGCTATTTACAATATACATTAATGATTTAGATGAAGGAATTAAAAGTAACATTAGCAAATTTGCAGATGACACAAAGCTGGGTGGAAGTGTGAAATGTGAGGAGGATGTTATGAGAATGCAGGGTGACTTGAACAGGTTGGGTGAATGGACAGATGCAGTTTAATGTGGATAAATGTGAGTTTATCCACTTTGGTGGCAAGAACAGGAAGGCAGATTACTATTTGAATGGTGTCAAGTTAGGAAAAGGGGAAGTACAACGAGACCTTGTTATCCTTGTTCATCAGTCACTGAAAGTAAACATGCAGGTACAGCAGGCAGTGAAGAAAGCTAATGGCATGTTGGCCTTCATAACAAGGGGAGTTGAGTATAGGAGCAAAGATGTACTTCTGCAGTTGTACAGGGCCCTTGTGAGACTACACCTGGAGTATTGTGTACAGTTTTGGTCTCCAAATTTGAGGAAGGACATTCTTGCTATTGAGGGAGTGCAGCGGAGGTTCACGAGGTTAATTCCCGGGATGACGGGACTGTCATAGGTTGAAAGATTGGAGCGACTGGGCTTGTATACACTGGAATTTAGAAGGATGAGAGGGAATCTGATTGAAACATATGAGATTATTAAGGGATTGGACACGCTAGAGGCAGGAATCATGTACCCAATGTTGGGGGAGTACAGAACTAGAGGCCACAATTTGAGAATAGAACGGAGTTGAGGAAAAACTTTCTCACACAGAGGGTTCTGGTTCTGTAGAATACTCTGCCTCAGAAGGCAGTGGTGGCCAATTCTCTGGATGCTTTCAAGAAAGAGTTAGATAGAGCTCTTAATGATAGCGGAGTCAAGGGATATGGGGAGATGGCAGGAACGGGGTACTGATTGTGGATGATCAGCCATGATCACAGTGAATGGCAGTGCTGGCTCAAAGGACCGAATGGCCTACTCCTGCACCTATTGTCTATTGTCTATAATCTGCTGGAGGAGCTCAGGTATCAAGCAGCATCTGTGGAGGAAAGGCACTGTTGATGTTTCGGATCGAGACCCTGCATCAGGATTGACTTGACTTTTCATTTGAATTTATTCATCTTCTCCTATTATAGGATTGGATGCCATGGAACCACCATAGAGGCTGGGTAGAAGGCAGGTAAATTGTGGTGGAATCGATCTGAAGTTCAAGCTCTACGAGGCACTACCCTGCGGTCAATGCCAAAAAAGCAGTTTTATTGACCAGATGATTGGTGCATTGTGATGCTTTACCCTTCCGCAGGGCTTTGCTTTGTTCAAGAAAATCCAACAAAAAAGCTGCAAATGCTGGAAATCTAAACTCATAACAGAAAATGCTGGTAATACTCAGCATGCCAGTCAGCATCCGTCCAGTCCGACCCACTGAATATTTCCAGCATTTTCTGTTATTATGCTGGTTTGCTCAATGGCTATGGATTTTATCTTGCGGCAAGAGCAGGAGCAGAGTCTGTTCATCCCAATGTCATATTCTAGTTACACAGCAGGAGATCACAATGGGTTTTATTGTTAGTGAGCAACCTGAGCACAACACTATTGCCAGTTTATGAATAATGCTTGCCTGTGTGACTGGAAGGATTAGTCATGTCCATTAAGTAGTTCAGTTTTAAAATATGCATAATTCAATATGGATTTATTTTAAGGATTACCATTGAGAATCTTTTCTGTGGAATCCACTGTCTGATAGAAAGTGTGTGAATTGTGCATCAACAGTGAGATGGTGGCAATCCTGGGGTTTGAAAGATTATGGGACAAATACAAGCTGGGAGAGGTATAAAGGGTGCTTTTCAACTGGTACATTAACAATTGGAGTGACCTGCATCTGACAAGTAAAAATAAAGTTCTGGTCCCAAGTATATTGACAAATTGAGTTCCATTAAATTTGACTTCTGCTAAAAGCAGAGAGGAACCCAACATAGTTTGCATTATGGTTCCCTGCTTTAAGCACAATACTCGGTGAATATTGTTGTATCCCCAAACTAATAAAAGAAACAATCAATAAAAAATGATTGGTTATGTTTTAAGTTTGATGTGATAATGACTGCTGAGGTTTGCTCAAACATTGGCAATTAAATATGTATCTGTACATTTCAGGAGGAGAAGGGGATGCATCATTCCTGGTGCTGTCAATGCTTTGAATAATTTCAGGAGATGTTATTTAAAGTTCTGAACACTACGCAATGAAATGTTTAATTAATACTTTCACTTGTGTCCTGATTGGAAAGCTTTTCTTTCATTGATGCCAACAAATTGGTATTATGTAGGCGTACACAAAACATAATTGTGGACATCTGAACAGGAAAGCTAATATTTAGGCAATTAAATTCTTCCTTTCAATAAATATAACAATATGAACTTTTACTATGCTTAGCACAAGCCATGCACTTACATTTATCTTAAATATGGGGGTGTTATAAATATTGAATGTCTTGTGAAAGAAAAGGAATAGGATTTTAGGATTAGATTCAGACTGGTCCAGGAAGGAAAGCATGTTAACAGACTGTTCTTCCCTAAAGAATAAGCCTATCACTTCTGTGCTCTCCTTCATCCAAAATCTTATGATTTAAACAGAAGTAAGCAACTGTTATGGGCCGAACTGTTACATGGTCCCAGATGGTCTCATTAATTAATTGCATGTCATCATTACTAAACTGATAGAAAGAAAATGCTGTATTTCCTGGAAGGGTTAAGATCCGGGGTAGAATGAATTAAACTAATTGGCAGAAGTGATAAAAGGAAAACATCTTTGCTCTGTAGGTAGCTAGAATTTGGAATGCACTGCTAAAGGATTGGTATGAGATGGGGAATAGAGAATCGGGAGGGGAATGTGGAGAGAGCAGGATGTGAAGTGGAGGGAGAGTGGGGGATTGGAAGGGTGTAGACTGTGGAATTGAAAGGATGAAGGATGAGCTATATGGGGGGTTAGATCAGATAGTGGCATGAATAAAGAAGCAGTTGTGGCATTTAAAAACGAACTGGAAAAATAAATGCAGAGAAAAAGACAGAGGTTTAAAAAAGGTAGAAGTAGAGCTACTAGGACTTGATATTTCAATCCCTGTGGTAAGTCGGAACTCTCGATGTTGGCAGTGGGCTTGGAGTGGTGACAAGGAGGGAGGGAAGGTACGTCATCGGGGTCATCAGGTGGGCATCCTCCTTCTTTGACATTTCGTTGATAAGCCCATGACGTCTCCAGAGGGCTCAACGGTGCTACCTGGCGTCCCAGATACACCCGCCTCAGTTCCATACCCTCTTGTCTTCACCGTGCAGCCCAGTTGTTGTCTTTCCTTTTAAAGCAAATCCAATTGCTGCTTTCTTCTGCTGCGTTTGACAAGGACTTGATTTCTTGTTGGAGGGAGTGATCCCTCACCCCCATCTTCTTCAATAGACTGGCGTAGATGTAGCAATGAATCCCCTGCATCCCACTACTTCAGCGAAAATCTTGGTCTTCCAGCCATTCTGGGCAGCTTCAGTTGCCAGTTCAGAGTACTTAGTCTTTTTCCTCTCATAAGCTTCTTCAACACCATCTTCCCATGGTACTGTCAATTCCACAACATATGCCAGCTTGGCTGTTGTGGACCACAAGATCAAGTCTGGCCAGATTAATTACTCTTGCCTAGAATCTGCAAAAGCTAGTTGGTTGAATGTCCCTTCCCGTGCATTTTCTGTGATCAATGCAAATTGATGAGCTACTTGTTCCTTTAACGATCTGGAGGTGCTCATTTTAAACTGAAGGCAACAAACTGTAATTCCACTGAAATTGACCTCACTGGTTAACTGGAGTGGATTTTGCCTATTTCAAATTCAGTTCACAAACATGTGTCAGAACAATATTTATATTGCTGTTCCATTCATAACCACCTCAAGCACCAGGTCGAGTATGGGCTGAATCGAGGCAGCGGGGCCCAGGCCTGAGAGCGTATCAAGGTGACAGAGCCCAGGACCAATGGCAAGGAATGAGCCAAAGTTTGGCTGATCTAAGCACCAGGCCAGATTGAAAAAGTCATGGTATTGGGACTGGAAGTGTGGGCCAGTTCTCAGCTTGCTGCTCAGCAAGTTTTACTCATCTCTGTGCTGAACTGAGGCTGTTGTCTGCAACTAATGGGCTCCTCAACCTGCTGCAGTGATGACTGGCTTCGTGGCTGTGATTTCACTTTTGTGAACTTTAGTTATGAATGTTATTTGCTTACTTTTTATTGTTTGTACAATTTGTTCTTCTTTTTTGCAAATTGGGTGTTTGATGGTTTTCTTTTTTAAATGGTTCTGTTGGGTTTCTTTGTTTTGTGGTTGCCTGTAAGGAGACGAATCTCAGGGTTGTAAGGCTGTATATGGGATGCATACTTTGATAATAAATGTATTTTGAACTTTGAACTATTGAACCTCAAGTCTCAGTGAAACACTTCTGTCAAGATGGTGTCAAGCTGGAGTCTCCGTTGAGATCATGGCTCTAACTTAGTTGTTTTTTAAGTTTGTAGTGATGGCTTTGGGGACAAAGAAGGGAGTTAGAGGTCAGGTTAGGGTTTCAGGATAGGGATGAGGAAGAGTTTGAGGTCAAGCTGGCCTCCAGGCCTAGGCTCTGCACTCAAAGGCCAGCAACATGGATGTGTGATGACAGATACCTATAGATATTGGACTATCCCAGTTAGATGTCCATGAGAGCAGGAGGTACGAGGGCCAGTTAGCACGTGAGCTAGGAGTCTGAGTCCTGGAGTTTGGAGTACAATCATCAGCTAGTCCACGGGTCAATACCGAAGATCGAAGCCCAAAGATCGTTCAGAAGTCCGGAAGTCAAATCCTGATGGCCAAAGCCTAGAAACTAGAGACTGGAGACAGAAATACCAGAGGCCTGTCCTAGGAATAGGCTGCCCAACTGCCTATGTGTGTGAGTGGGTAGGAGGGAGGAAAGGGGCTTGTTTTGCTGATGCTGCTTTTTTTGCTGGTTGTGTTCTGTTTTGTTGCATTCAGTGCTCTTCTGCTAAGCATTGTCAACATGCTGTGTTGGTGCTGGAATGTGAGGCAACATGTGCAGTCTGTCCCCAGCACTTCCAAAGGTGGTTGTAACACAAACAATGCATTTCACTGTATGTTTTGATGAATATGTGATAAATAAATGAATCCGAATATGAATCTGGCTCCCCATCTGTTATTTTGGACATATAACTTTGCACTCCATTAGACAGACGTTTAGAATCAAAGATGTCTTTTTTCCACATTAGTTTTGTGGGTTCTGATATGTCTGATGAGGCCAATGTGGAAATTGCAAGCTCGTCCAAAGAGGTGCCTAATGAAGTGGAAGGAAGAATAGTTAATGAGGTGGTCTGCTGTTTCTACCACTTACATGCGGTTTCTGTGTGTTTCCAGTTCATGGACTTAGAACCTTTCTGAATGCTTTGCTCCATTTGATGATTGTGGGCCAGAGGTTCCGAGGTCAGTGAGGTTGTTGCATTTTGTCAAGCTCATCCTTGAATCTTTACCTCTGTCTGACTGGTAACCCCTTTCTCCAACAGAGCTTGAAATAGATCATGTCTGTTTTTAGGGTCTGGAATTGGGCACATAAATGAAATAGCCAACATAACTGACAAAGTGTAACTTGCACCTCAATACCAGGAATGAGGGTCTGGAGAAGAATAGCATTGTTAGTTCACTTATTTTTCTAGAAAATTTCATAAGGACATTGATGATGTGTATCTTTCCAGTGCTTATGGTGCCTGTTGAAAGAAATCTTGTTTTCACAAGCATTTCAGCAGACAGGGATCATTGTTATTAAATAGCCAATTAGGGTACATGGATTATCATTAACCATATTGTGATTATTGGACTACATTGATAAACAAAATCACTCCTAAGGATCACTCAATCAAGCCTGAATGCCTCAAACTTCATGCAACACACATCAAAGTTGCTGGTGAACGCAGCAGGCCAGGCAGCATCTCTAGGAAGAGGTGCAGTCAACGTTTCAGGCCGAGACCCTTCGTCAGGACTAACTGAAGGAAGAGTGAGTAAGGGATTTGAAAGTTGGAGGGGGAAGGGGAGATCCAAAATGATAGGAGAAGACAGGAGGGGGAGGGATAGAGCCAAGAACTGGACAGGTGATAGGCAAAAGGGATACGAGAGAATCATGGGACAGGAGGTCCGGGAAGAAAGACAAGGGGGGAGGGGGATCCAGAGGATGGGCAAGGGGTATATTCAGAGGGACAGAGGGAGAAAAAGGAGAGTGAGAGAAAGAATGTGTGTATAAAAATAAGTAACAGATGGGGTACGAGGGGGAGGTGGGGCATTAGCGGAAGTTAGAGAAGTCGATGTTCATGCCATCAGGTTGGTGGCTACCCAGACGGAATATAAGGTGTTGTTCCACCAACCTGAGTGTGGCTTCATCCTTACAGTAGAGGAGGCCGTGGATAGACATGTCAGAATGGGAATGGGATGTGGAATTAAAATGTGTGGCCACTGGGAGATCCTGCTTTCTCTGGCGGACAGAGCGTAGGTGTTCAGCAAAGCGGTCTCCCAGTCTGCGTCGGGTCTTGCCAATATATAAAAGGCCACATCGGGAGCACCGGACGCAGTATATCACCCCAGCCGACTCACAGGTGAAGTGTTGCCTCACCTGGAAGGACTGTTTGGGGCCTTGAATAGTGTTAAGGGAGGAAGTGTAATGGCATGTGTAGCACTTGTTCCGCTTACACGGCTAAGTGCCAGGGGGGAGATCAGTGGGGAGGGATGGGGGGGACGAATGGACAAGGGAGTCGCGTAGGGAGCAATCCCTGCGGAATGCAGAGAGATGGGGGGAGGGAAAGATGTGCTTAGTGGTGGGATCCCGTTGGAAGTGGCGGAAATTACGGAGAATAATATGTTGGACCCGGAGGCTGGTGGGGTGGTAGGTGAGGACCAGGGGAACCCTATTCCTAGTGGGGTGGCGGGAGGTTGGAGTGAGAGCAGATGTACGTGAAATGGGGGAGATGCGTTTAAGAGCAGAGTTGATAGTGGAGGAAGGGAAGCCCCTTTCTTTAAAAAAGAAAGACATCTCCCTCGTCCTAGAATGAAAAGCCTCATCCTGAGAGCAGATGCGGTGGAGACGGAGGAATTGCGAGAAGGGGATGGCGTTTTTGCAAGAGACAGGGTGAGAAGAGGAATAGTCCAGATAGCTGTGAGAGTCAGTAGGCTTATAGTAGACATCAGTGGATAAGCTGTCTCCGGAGACAGAGAAAGAAAGATCTAGAAAGGGGAGGGAGGTGTCAGAAATGGACCAGGTCAACTTGAGGGCAGGGTGAAAGTTGGAGGCAAAGTTAATAAAGTCAACGAGCTCTGCATGCGTGCAGGAAGCAGCGCCAATGCAGTCGTCGATGTAGCGAAGGAAAAGTGGGGGACAAATACCAGAATAGGCACGGAACATAGATTGTTCCACAAAGCCAACAAAAAGGCAGGCATAGCTAGGACCCATACGGGTGCCCATAGCTACAACTTTAGTTTGGAGGAAGTGGGAGGAGCCAAAGGAGAAATTATTAAGAGTAAGGACTAATTCCGCTAGACGGAGCAGAGTAGTGGTAGAGGTGTAAGTTTCTGTCATAATTCTAAATGTATTCTGATGTGTTGAGGGAGTCCAATAGCAAAACATCAACTTATACACTTTCTTAGCAGCAGCCTCAGAATATAAGGACCTTCCTTTAGAACAGAGATGAGGAGGAATTTCTTCAGCCAGAATGTGGTGATTCTGTGAAATTTGTTACCACAAATAACTGTGGAGGCCAAATCACTAGATGTTTAAAGTGGAGATTAGTAAGGGCATCAAAGGTTACAGGGTGAAGGCAGGAGTTTGAGGTTGAGAGGTTTAATAAATCAGCCATGATGGAATGGTGGAGCAGACTCAATGGGCCAAATGGACTAACTCTCTTCCTAAGTCTTATGGTCTTATGGTCGATGGTCTAGACTGGGACATCTGGGCTCTTTTATGTACTCTCTGGAGTTTCTGATTTAATTTTTATATAATAAATGTCATTTTAATAATATAATGAATGTCCTTATATTTTAAATACTTTACATTGTTTACGTCTGTCAGAAATTTTCACAATTATTTCTGACAGATATTCCCATGACTGTGAATGCAGTTTCATCAACTGTTAAAGCACTTCTTTGACAGGGGTTGGGGAGGGGTCTTGAACTTTAAGTGGGAAGGTTTTGCCTTGCATGCAGCCTCATTGATTGAAAGCCAATTTAAGGGACCAATATTCTGTTTCAGGTAAATGAAGGTAAGGGACTGAGGGGAAGAGGCAGCTTGCTGCCCGCAGAAATGGACCAGAAGGCATCTGTTATACTTTGAAGGTATGTACTGTAGGTCAAAATCTGTAGATATCAAAGTGGCAGTTGTGTAATCAGCTAACATGCATGTGATATTTTTCAATCATGTTAACGAGTGAATATCACACAGATGATGACGAAATTGTGAAAGTAAGAATACCAGCTACCAGGTTTCAAACATAAGTTCATAAATCAATGTCTGCCTTAATTGGGTTGAAGAAAAGCAAGCAGTAGCTTTGCACTTCCCACCGATGAAATCATTATTCAGTAAGATGTCAAGTATTCTGAACAGGAGAATGGTGACAAACCACTCATGTTAACTTCAATTGGTGTTATTCCTTGTCACTCAAACACAATGCTTCTTCCCGTTACCAAGAGGTTAAACTCACAATTATCAGCAGTTTTTGTGCTTTGTAATTTGCCAATATGTGCTGACATTGGTCATTAGTCTGTTCCTTGAATGGCAGTAGGACCACTCACCCACCACCCCCTCGGTCATTGTTTAAGCCTCAACTAGCCTGTCTCTAAATCTGGCAACCCAGCCGACTCTCAGGTTTTTTTCTGATCTCATATCCATTCCTTTATTTTTTGCTTCTCTGACATTAATCATCCCTGCCTTTGTTTCAATTTACACATAGGCGATTTTCTAATTTGTCTCTTCGCTAATCTCTCTTTTACCACCTGTAACAATTTTATACACAAAATAAATCTGTCAAATAAAATTCCATCCACCCAGCATTTCTGTTTTCAGTGGTTCCCTTTGCAGAAAAATGTCAATTTTACAATTCCCATCCCTGTTTTGAGATCCCTCTAGGACCTCACTTCTCCCCATCACTGAAACATTGAGAGACCTTTGACAGCTTGGCTTTCCACCAGTTTTGGCCACTTGCATATCTCCCATTTTCATCTTTCACTGCCAGTTGTGCTTTCATCTGCCTGCGTCCTCAGCTTCGGATTTCACTTGTGAAGTCTCTGCTCTTTCTATCTCGCTTTTCTTTTACGAGGTTTCCTAAAAATTACCTTTTTGGCAAAATTCTGGCTTACCTAGCCCAATATCTCTTTGTGCCTTGCTATCAGACTTTTTATCAAGTAAAATTATTGTTAAAGTATATATATAATCACTATATACGAACCAGAGATTCATTTTCTTGTGGGCATTCACAGTAAATACAAGCAACACAATAGCATCAACGAAAGACTAGCCCCAACTAAAGTGCCAAAGACAACAGAATAGGCAAATACAAAAAGAAAAAAGAAATAAGTAATAATAATAATAATAATAACTTCTGAGAATATATTTTCATCAACAAAAACAGGATACAGCACTTCGTGTGAGCATATTCAATTCTGATAAGAAGTACACATCACTAAACTTAAATGAAAGCACAGACTTCCCAAAATGCAGTCTAGACATGGAATGGTAGGCATTCCCAATTGTAGTATAGAAGTGGTTGAATGTGTTGGGGCTCCTGGAGCTGCAAATGATATGCTGAGAATAATTGGGCAGAGATTTTTATAACCAAGCCTGACTGAATTCCCCGGCAATGACTTGAAGACCGTCGGGGAAGGATGTTTCTTGTTTGCTGATGGCGATACTCAGTACCTCAGGTGCCTGCTTAATATTGACCTTTAGCAGCATGTAAACTGTGCTCAGGTTCATGGAGCAGAACTCACTCAGTAAGTAGAAAATGGTCGGCACCTAATCATTTGATGTTCCAGGTCGGGGGAACAATAGTGAGATAAGACTGCTGTGTCCGAGCATCACAAAGAGTTTATCATGAAACACAGACCCCCCCCCCCACCCTTTTGCATTCTCCAAATTAGCTGTCCAATCTATCCTGTCTATCAAGAAGCCCTGGGTCTTACCAACATCCGAAGTGAAACAGAGAATGCAGCAATTCCTAATTTCCCTCCAATACAGCAATCAATCCCTTTGGCACTCAATCTTGTTCTCCAGGACTGTACATTTGCTAACAAGATGCTGAGTAGCGAGAGTTTCATGGTTGCATTTCAGTTTGTCTTGGAGTCTTCCCCTCTTCCGCTCTCTTCCAGCTATATCAATGTACCTTCATCCGCATAAAGGTGCCATAACTGCCTGCTTGCAAATTAAGTCCATCAAGTCCTTCAGAAGATTGGGAAATCACTAGTTCACTAAGGTAGTTCAAAAATACATTACTTAATCGGAAATTACAGGTTGCAGATTGCAGTAAGAGTAGTTCAGAAGAATGTTATTAAGTTTTGTAAGCTGCCCACAACCCATCACTGTGGTTCACCAGTGTCATCTTAAATTCTAGGTCATCATTTTTAGTGACAATATTGTGCAATGCACATTGAACAAACTGAAACCACATGTCGAAAGATCTGGTAGACATCCAAATTACCAGCACTGGATAGTGAAACAAGTCAGATGGGAGAATGTTAAGCATTTTCCAGGACTTCCATGTACCAAGTCGCTGAATTATAGGATCGCAAACATGAGGAAATCTGCAGAGGCTGTAAATTCAAGCAACACACGTAAAAATTGCTGGTGAACACAGCAGGCCAGGCAGCATCTATAGGAAGAGGTACAGTCGACGTTTCGGGCCGAGACTCTAGGCCTGAACCGTCGACTGTACCTCTTCCTATAGATGCTGCCTGGCCTGCTGCGTTCACCAGCAATTTCTATGTGTGTTGTTTGAATTATAGAATGTTGCATTAGCAATAAGGTGTTAGAGATTAGATTACATATTATGATACACATGATATGAAAATAATGTTATAAAAAGGAATTCCTAAACAACACTTGTTTACGCAGCAACTAAGCAAAATAAAATTAACATCATGGTTTCTTTTTAATTGGCTTCAAAATTATGGTTTTATTTGGCTTTGCTTTGAAATGGTAAAATCTCTAACACATACAAACCTTCTCAATATTATTGTCTAATTACTGAGCAGCAGGGTTGAGGAAAACATTTAGATTTTATGCTCCCTTGCAGGGTTACTGCTTTTGGTCAAATATTTGCATTTTTTCTTTCATTACTGATCCATCTACAGCCAGACTCAGCAAGAAAACCTCTCACTCAATAAGCATGGAAACCAGCAGTGCTCTCTTGATTTTACCCATAACTTTGTTTAATTTGCCTTACTAATTGTTTATTTAGTTAATGTTTCTGCCCTATTTTTTCATGGTTAAGCTGGTATTTACAATGTTCATGAAATGTTTTGTGGACTAACAGTTCCCTTAAGATTCAGTGGGTAGATTGCACTGCCAGATCTGGAATGATTCAAGTTGTGAAAGCCAAATAAGTGTAGCCATATTCTCCAACTCTTGTTTTATTTGTCACAATGTCTAGAATATTGACTTATATTGCACAAGAACAAAAGAAAGTAGGTGCAGGCATAAACCACCTGGCCCTTCAAGTCCATCCTATCGTTCAATAGTAGTTGTAATAATAGAATCATTTGTGTTGAATATGATGTTGTCCTAAGGGTTTCACTACTGGTGGATCTTCAGGTCACTGTAGTGTCTGATTGAGGCAAAATCCTGCCCCTTTGCAATATACTGATCACTATCCAGGATGTTAAGGTGGATTCACTTAATGGAGAAGGTCTGTGTGTGACTAGGTTTAGAGTGGGGAGGCTGAATCACAGGCAGCTGCTGCATGGTCGTTGAGGGATCAGAGTCGGGGCTGAGTATCAGGGAATGCGAGATGACTGTCCTTGTGATGTGTTATCACCTTGCACCAGCTCCATCGCTGAATTATTGGCCGGATCAATCTTTGTTTGGAATCGAACCCTTACCCTTACCACTGTGGGTGAACCTACCAGGTACAAAGTACAAGATGGCTAGATTCCTGATGGCATCGCTCTTGGAATCTCAGAAGCACTCAAACCTCTCTACAATGACAAAGTGACAATCCTCAGAGATTCGATATGATCATGGCTGATCTGCACCAGCCTCTTCTGTGTGTTACGTACCCCGTAACTGGGTTGCCAAACCAGCAGAAATGGATCACTCAGTTGGAGTCTGGATTACTAGAACTAAGAAAGCTTTATTAAAGAGACAAGCAACACAGTAATCGAAAGGATAATAAATGCAACAGTTCAGCAATGATAAACACACATGTGCACAGAATTAAGATAACAGCATCAATCAAGCTCTATCGTTGTCTAGGGATAAATGACCAATTTCAAAGTGACACAAAGTTCAGTCCAATTTAGTAGTTCAGTTCGCCGTAATCGTTGCCATGGTGATGGACAACGTGGGGGGAGAGAGAGAGAGAGAATGAGAACGACTGATCATTCAGAAACGGCTTCCACTCACAGACCGGCGATATTTCTCACAAGCAGCTTTCCGGGCGGGTCCTTTGTGATGTCACCTGAGGTCACCGACTGTGACCCCTCCTCCAGATGCGGTCGATCCTCTGCAGTGAACCCGGCACCCAAGCGAGGGTGGACACACACCGGGTTCCCGCTGATCGTACCTTTCCACCCTGTGCGTTTAATGTGCGGTACTTCCCACCGACTCGTGAGAGGCGCACCGCTTCCAGGGTTTCGTTACCTCGGGTGTCGTGTGTGTCTTGCCTTAGCGAATCTGTCCCTTTTTATCCCCCTGCTGGGGTATCGCCTGTCCATCACTTCAAACAGTTCAGGGTTCAAAGGGGGAGCCGCTCCAGACAGCTCTCTCTCTCCCGTCCCTTCATTACACATCTCCAGATCGTCTGTCCATCACTTCAAACAGTTCAGGGTTCAAAGGGGGAGCCGCTCCAGACAGCTTTCTCTCCCGTCCCTTCATTACACATCTCCAGACGCTGCTCCATTGTTCCTTATCTCTCCTTCCCCTGAGGACAGGTGGCAGACCACTTGCTGATGCAACTGATGCTAACCCAGGCCAGCAAACATCTTAATTTTATGTGTATTCTCGTCACATGTGCCAGAACCCTGTTTGTTCTGGATCCTCCGAAATGCTTAAAATTCTTGCTTCACTGTGCAGTGAACAATTTTGGAACTAACAATTCTAGATCATCAGTAAGTAAAGTCTGATACCAAGGCACAAATGAAGATATTCAGAGAGATAAGCCAGAACTTTGCCAAAGCAGCAGCTTTTAAAAAAATCTTTTGAAAGAAAACAGAAAGAGCCAGAGAGTCTTCACAAGGTTAGTCCTAAACTAGCAATGAAAGAGGAAAATGGATGGCATATAAGTGGCCAAAACTAATGGAGTGCAGAGCTGTCAGAAGTCTATAGATGCTTCAGTGACGAGGAGAAGTAAGGTACTAGAGGAATCTAAAAACAGGAATGATGGGTGATTGGAGTTTCATTTATAGTATTAAAAATATAGTGGAAAACAATCAGAAAGATCATAGCAACACACACAAAAGTTGCTGGTGAATGCAGCAGGCCAGGCAGCATCACTAGGAAGAGGTACAGTCGACGTTTCGGGCCGAGATCTTTTGTCAGGACTAACTGAAAGAAGAGTTAGTAAGAGATTTGAAAGTGGGAGGGGGAGGGGGAGATCTGAAATGATTGGAGAAGACAGGAGGGGGAGGGATGGAGCCAAGAGCTGGACAGGTGATTGGCAAAAGGGATATGACAGGATCATGGGACAGGAGGCCTAGGGAGAAAGAAAAGGGGGAGGGGGGGAAAACCCAGAGGATGGACAAGGGGTATAGTGAGAGGGACAGAGGGAGAAAAAGGAGAGAGAGAAAAAGAATGTGTGTATATAAATAAATAACAGATGTGGTACGAGGGGGAGATGGGGTATTAGCAGAAGTTTGAGAAGCCAACGTTCATGCCATCAAGTTGGAGGCTACCCAGACGGAATATAAGGTGTAGTTCCTCCAACCTGAGTGTGGCTTCATCTTTACAGTAGAGGAGGCCGTGGATAGACATATCAGAATGGGAATGGGACGTGGAACTAAAATGTGTGGCCACTGGGAGATTTTGCTTTCTCTGGCGGACAGACCATAGGTGTTCAGCGAAATGATCTCACAGTCTGTGTCGGGTCTCACCAATATATAGAAGGCCACATCGGGAGAACCAGATGCAGTATATCACCCCAGCCAACTCACAGGTGAAGTGTCGCCTCACCTGGAAGGACTGTCTGGGGCCCTGAATGGTGGTGCGGGAGGAAGTGTAAGGGCATGTGTAGCACCTGTTCCGCTTACAAGAATAAGTGCCAGGAGGGAGATCAGTGGGGAGGGATGGGGGGGTACAAATGGACAAGGGAGTTGCGTAGGGAGCGAGCCCTGCGGAAAGCGGGGGGGGGGGAGGGAAAGATGTACTTAGTGGTGGGATCCCGTTGGAGGTGGCGGAAGTTACGGAGAATTATATGTTGGACCTGGAGGTTGGTTGGGTTGTAGGTGAGGACAAGGGGAACCCTATTCCTAATGGGGTGGTGGGGATGGAATGAGAGCAGATGTGCGTGAAATGGGGGAGATGTGTTTGAGAGCAGAGTTGATGATGGAGGAAGGGAAGCCCTTTCTTTAAAAAAGGAGGACATCTCCCTCATCCTGGAATGAAAAGCCTCATCCTGACAGCAGATGCAGCGGAGACGGAGGAATTGCGAGAAGGGGATGGCATTTTTGCAAGAGACAGGGTGAGAAGAGGAATAGTCCAGATAGCTCTGAGAGTCAGTCGGCTTATAGAAGACATCAGTAGATAAGCTGTCTCCAGAGATAGAAACAGAAAGATCTAGAAAGGGGAGGGAGGTGTCGGAAATGGACCAGGTAAACTTGAGGGCAGGGTGAAAGATCATAGTTTGGAGCTTAACATCCAAGGATACTCATTGTATTGAAATGCTGAGGTGGTGACATGGCTCTGTTGGTAAAAGATTAAATCAAATCTTTTAAAAGAGATAGGATTGGAAAATGTAGAATCCTTGTGGTATAGTTAAGAAACTGAAAAGGTAAAAAAGACGCTGATGAGAGTTATATGCAGGTTTCCAAAGAGTAGCCAGATTGTGGACAACAAATTATTATAGGAGATAGAAAATGTATGTCAAAAGGGCAATGTTATGATTGTTATGGGGGATTTAAATATGAAGGTAGTTTGTGAAATTCAGGGTGGTACTGGATCCCAAGAGAGAAATTATAGAATGCCTATGAGATGGCTTTTTAGAGCATCTTGTGGTTCAGCCAAAGAGGGCAAAACTATTCTAGATTGGGTGTTGTGTAATGAACTGAATTTGATTAAGTAAAGGTACCCTTGGGAAGCAGTGATCATAATATAATAGACTTCATCCTGAAATTTCAAAAGGAGGAACTAAAGTCAGATGTATCAGTATTACAGTGGAGTAAGGGAATTATAGATGCCTGAGAGAGGAGCTTGCCATAGTTGATTGGAAGGGGACACTAGCAGGGAGCTATGCAGAAGGCACAGGATAGGTACATCAGAAAGAAGCAGAAGTATTCTAAAGGCAAGATGATGCAACCGTGGCTGTCAAGGGGTGTCAAAAACAACAGAAAAGCGAAAGAGAGGGCATATAATAGAGCAAAAAACAGTGGCAAGTTAGAAGATTGGGAAACTTTGAAAAAACAACAGAAGTCAACTAAAAAGCCATAAGGAGGGAAAAGATGAAATATGAATCTAAGCTAGCCAATAATATCAAAGAGGATACCAAAAGATTTTTTGAGATATTAAAGAGTAAAGAGAGGCAAGAGTAGATATTGGACTGCTGGAAAATGATACTGCAGAGGTAGTAATGGGGGACTAGAAAATGGAGGATGAATTAAATAAGTATTTGCATCCACCTTCACTGTGGAAGACAGTGCAGGGGGCAGAAGTGATCACAATTGCTATTATTAGAGAAAAGTGCTTGTGAAGCCAAAAGGTCTGAAAGTGAATAAGTCACTTGGACCAGATGGACTATGCCTCAGGATTCTGAAAGAGAAGGCACTGGTACTAGTCTCTCAAGAATTACTAGATTCTTGCATGGTTCCCGAGGACTAGAAAATTGCAAACAAATGTCACTCTACTTTTCAAGAGGGGAGGGAGGCAGAAGAAAGAAACTTATAGAACAGTTAGCCTGACTTCAGTTGTTAGGAAGATGTTGGAGTCGATTGTTAAAGATGATGTCTCAGGGTACTTGAAGGTACATGATGAAATAGGCCAAAGTCAGCATGATTTCCTTAATGTAAAATCCTGCCTGACAAATCTGTTGGAATTCCTTGAAGAAGTAAAGTAGTAAGATAGACAAAGGAGAATCAGTGGAAGTTATGTACTGCCACGCTTGAGGCTGCAAAACAAGGTAAATGTCCATGGTATTACAGGGAAGACACTAGCATGGAGAAAGCATTGACTGATTGGCAGGAGGCAAAGATTGGGAATAAAATGTGATGCCTTGGTTCATATTTTTACTGTTATGCTGTATTATTTCATTTTGGCAACTCTGTAAAATCAGTCTGTTCTGTTTTCATGCTAGTTTGGGTTACTGTTAAAAATAAGAGATAGGAAAAATGTGTGCCATCCAATTACGATGGTCAGATTAAGGGGAGGTTTTCCTGGAGAGGGACAGTAAGGTTGAGCTTGGAGCTTCTGTTCAAGAGGAGATGAAGAGAGAAGATGCTGGGGAAAACCAGTCGTAACATACGATCTGGTGGGAGAGCCGTTTGTTCACGATGGATTGAGAGTGATGATCGGAAGGTGGTGTGTGCCTTCACATTTACTAAGGTCCCAGCACGTGAATGACAGAAGTTCAAGATGAGCTCCAGCTTGTGCACATTTGACTGTTTAATTAGAATGGGCCCTTTTCTTTTTGTTATTCTTTACTAACCCTTTAGTTAAGATTCATAAATATAATTCCTTTAATTGTATGCAGTGTACTGTCTGTTGTTTTGTGGCAATAATTTGTAACAGGGTAGCAAATGACACAGCATCCACACAGACTGGGGTTTGGGGTGGGATCGAGCACGCCTCAATCTCGTGAGTTTGGCGGGGCCGAACGTTGTCTTCCCTAGACTAGCGCAGCCAAGGAAATCATGGTGTTTCAAAAGGAAGCCTTTTTCAGTTTGCTGCCTGTGACTAGTGGTGTTCTACAGGGGCTTGTGTTGGGACTGCTTCTTTTTGAATTATATGTCAATGATTTGTATGACTTTGTGGCCAAGTTTGCTGATGATATGAATATAGGTGGAAGGGCAGGTATATGTGTAGACTGTTTTCGTAATGGGCAGAAAATTCAAAAATCCACGTTGGAAAGAGACTTTGGAGTCCTCATGCAGAATTCTCTAAAGATTAACTTGCAGATTGAGTTGGTGGCAAGGCAGGCAAATGAACTGTTAGCATTCATTTCAAGAGGACTAGAATATAGAAACAAGGATATAATGGTGTGGCTTTATAAGGTACTGGTGGGGCCTCACTTGGAGTATTGTGAGCAGTTTTGGGACCCTTCTCTAAGAAAAGATGTGCTGACATTGGAGAGGGCTCAATGGAGTTTGGGAAACAAAGGTTTATTATATGATGAGCGTTTGATGGCTCTGTGTCTGTACAAGCTGGAATTTAGAAGTGTGAAGGAGTCGGGGTTCTCATTGAAAACTATTGAATGTTAAAAGACCTAGATAGGATTGATATGAAGATGATACCTTCTATTTTGGGAGAGTCTAGGACCAGAGGGCACAGGCACAGTAAAGAGGGACATCCATTTAGAACAGAGATGAGGAGGAATTTCTTTAACTAGCGGGTAGTGAATCTGTGGAATTCATTGCCACAGGCAGCTGTGGAGGCCAGGTTATTGGGTATAATTAAAGTGGAGATTGATAGGTTCTTAATAACTCAGTGCATGAATGATTATTAGGAGAAAACTGGAGAATGGAGTTGAGAGAGAAAAGTGATCAGCTATGATGAAATGGTAGAGCAGACTCAATGGATGGAGTGGCCTAATTCTGCTCTTATCTCTTATGGTCTTACGGTTTTACAACTTGATATCATCACAACTTGACTTTGCCGATATAGATTTGTATGCCTCAGTGCCTCGCTCAGTGACAATATTAGTGAGAGCAAGTGGCAGAATATCTTTGCAGTGAAGTTTTTGCTTAACATTGAGGTCATCTTTCAATATGTTGTGTGATGCTACATCCTTCAGAAACTGCTGGAATACCATGCTATTGGCAGAGCTACACAATTCCACTGCAGATGAATCAAAACAAACCAATTGTGAACTATGATGAACCAAGAAATTGGTCATCTCCATGAACATCCCCTTGCAGAGGCCTATGGCCTGCCCTTGAGTCCACGTGACAACGGTAAGGGCTCAGCCCCTTATCATGTTGCCATTTGGAGCAAAATGAACAAAGGAACTGTCTTCCAGATGCAAGGTACAGTAGTTAATTGATCTTTGTGTCAGGTGTGGAATTGAAAAACACCTGTAAAATTGAAATCAAAGAGAAAGCTCTCCACCAAATTGAATAATACCTAGCACACAAATGGTGATATCTGGAAGCCTATGTCTTTAGCATTGGACATCCTTGCAGAAGTTTATCAAGGAAACACTCTAGACCAATCCACCTCCAGCTATTTAGTCAATGAATATCCTTTCACATTCAAGTTAGAAGTGTAGATCTTGACTAATGATTGAGCAAGTCGGAGGCTTTGTATTCTGAGGTGAATGACTCAAATCCTATCTTTTCAAAACTGTTTCATCACATACTAAACATGCATTCAATGGAATATTCCCCTCTTGTGTGGATGAACTTCCAGTGGAACTTCTCAAGAAAAACATCCAGAACAAAGTAAGCAACTTTCTTGCACCTCATCCACCACCCACTCCTTTCATTGGTTATTGATACCACAATTGCCCTATCTTTTATCTGCAAAACCAACTAAAGATTATTCAATCCCAAGAGAAAGTCTGCAGATGCTGGAAATCCCAGCAACACACACAAAATTCAGGAGGAACTCAGCAGGCCAGGCAGCATCCAGGAAAAGAGTACAGTCGACGTTTCGGGCCAAAACCTTGCCGAAGGGTTTTGGCCTGAAACTTTGACTGTACTCTTTTCCTAGATGCTGCCTGGCCTGCAGATTTCCTCCAGCATTTTGTGTGCATTGTAAATATTATTCAAATGTTCAAGAGTACTGGGGTGTGGGAATCAAACTATCCCATCGTGGAGAGAAACTTGTAGGTGGTGGCATTCATTTTTCAGTCATACTTCTGGAAAACCTTAACCCTCAGCACTGTGGGAGTACTTTCAATACAGCACAGTCGTGGTTCACACAGGCAGTTTATGGCATTCTCAAGGACAATTAAGCATTGGTATTAAATGCAATCTTGACTGTGATGTCCACACTCTTTGAAAATTATCCTTCATGTCTGCTCAAGGAGAAACATGAGGGAGTAAAAGTCATTGTGAAAAACGACTGTAACATATGCATGCTATAGTTAAGCCTTTGAATATGTTTCCATAAATTGAAATAAGGAGCTTGAATGCATGTTTAAATAACAATATCAAATTGTAATTAATCCCGGACAATGTTTCTAGAGCTGCAGTGCCATCTACCAGTTATATAAAATAACAGACTGTACCATAATCTCCTTTAAACAGAAAAAAAAGTCTTTGGATTGATAAATTCCAGATTACATAATGATTATGAATAAATGAGCCTTTAACAATCTGTTTCTTTTATGGACAAGCTCATGATGTGGATTTTATATTTTGATCTCAAAACACGTAGTTTCTTGGATTTTACCCATTTAACTTTAGCAGTTGTCTTTCTATACATTGGTATTGAAGAGAATCATAGTAATATATCTAAACTGGCAAGTGGTATCGAAGAAAGTACTGAGAATTAAATGCCAATAAGTTGAACATCTGTGGTAGGTAAATTATAGGAGAGGGTTTTGAGGGATAAAATACATGCAAATCTGAAAAGATAGAGTTTGATTAAGGGCAGTCAGCATGTCATTTTGCAGGGGAGATCATGTGTTGCAATCAGCGGCTGGTGCCGACCCAAGTACAGGACACAGGCACAGAGACCTGACACGGAGACGGACTTGGACTTGATTTGGACTCAGAGCCAGGACTTAGATTCAGAGCCAGGATTTGGACTGGGACTCGAAGCCTTGACTTGGACTGAGACTCGGAGCCTTGATTAAACAAAGCAATGACAGACCACTCGCATCCCAGCTCGGAGCGGCGGCAAAACGGCTGGCAACACTCATCTGGACACAAGACGACAAAAACAAACAATGACAAACAATTCGTATCGTGGCTCGGAGCAGCAGCAAATGGTCAGCAATACTCAGCTGGACCCAAGACAACAAAAAACAAACAACGACAGACAATATGGAAGACGGTCCCCTATTCTTGGCGGCTGGGAATGAGCATAGCCGCTCTACTGAAATGACGAACCAGCAATGAGTAGAAGTAAGCTAGAGTTTTTATGCTGCCATTTCGAATGAGGATCAGGTGCCCTAATCAAGGAAATCAAGGAGACATTGGAACACGGGGAAAAGGAAATTTACTGAAATGAGTAGTTAACTGACTGGACCATGACATTATGTATCATGAACTTGAGTTTTTTGATGATATGGTCAAGAACGTTGATGAGGATGGGTTAGTAGATGTGGCTCATATGGGTATCAGTAAGACCTTTGATCAGTTTCCACATAGTAGACAGCTCTGAAAGGTTAGATCGCATGGAGTCCAAAGAGAGCCTGCGAATTGGATACACAGTTGGCTTTATGGTAGAAAGCAGAGGGTAATTGTATAAGGTTGTTTCTTGGATTACAGACCTGTGGCTAGTGGCTGGCGTTGGTGGGGTGCTGCTTGGCCCATTGCTGTTTGTCATCCATATCAACAACTTGGAAAAGAATGTACAAACATAAGAATGTCAGTAAGTTTCGAGATGACACTAAAATAAGTGGTATAGTGAACAGTGAAGAAGCTTATCAAAAATTATAGTAGTGCACAAATGGAGTTTATTATTTAGATTTGCATTTGGAATGTTAAATGCAGGGAGGACTTACACAATGAAGGGCAGGCCACTGGGGAGTGTTGTAAAACAGAGGGACCTTGGAGTACAAGAATATAGTTCACTCAAAATAGAGTCACGGGTAGACAGGGCGGTTAAGAAAGCTTTTGGTATGCTGGCCTTCATGAGTCTAGGCATTAAATATAACAATTGGGAGATCATGGTGTGGTTGACCTTAATTGTGATGAGGCCACACTTGTGTTTAGTTTTGGTTGTCCTGCTTTAGGAAAGATGTTATTAAACTGGAAAGAACACAGCAAAGAGTGACAAGGAGCACTCTTGAGAGACTGATTTTATAGGGTGAAGTTGAATAGACTAGGACTTCATTTCTTAGCAGATTGGAGGCTGAGCAGTGATCTACCAAATGTATAAAATCACAAGGAGCATAGTGATTGTGAATGCTCTTAGTCTCTTTTCTAGATTTGGGATATCAAGTACTAGAGGGTATAAGTTTAAGATAAGACGGGAAATATGCAAGAACTTGAAGGGCGACTGTTTTATACAATGGGTAGTATCAGCTGCCAGAGGAGGGAGATAAAGCAGGTACAACAACAACTTTTCAAAGACAGTTGGATAGGTACATGTATTGGAAGGGTTTAGAAAGATATGGGCCAAACACTGGAAAATGGGACTATTTAGGACGGGGCATCTTGGTTAGCACAGACCAGTTGAGGTGTGCGACCGGTTTCATTGCTGTATGACTTCATGATTTTATGGCCAGTTTTAACTGAATATTGTAACTTTGAAAGAAAAGTCAGCAATGAGAAGAACAGCAGACCCAACTTAGGGAGGACAACCACAACCACATATCGTTAGTGCTGCAATACCTCTCAAGACACTTCACATGATCCAAAACTGATCCATATATTTCTATTTTAATGACGAGGGCCCTTTGGCCCTCAGTTCCACATTGACACTCAGAGCATTCCCATAGTCCTACACCTCCACTAATTTCCCTTATAAAATATTCCTAGGTATGTACACATTGACTCTGTGCACTGATTCTCCTGTGACTTACCTTTTCTATGAACAATTTCCAACAGCCAATGAACCTATCAACAGGCACATTTTTGAAACGTGGAAGGAAATCAGCAGCACCCAGTGTATTCACAGAAAGAATATTGTCTTTATAAACAATGGTGGGTCACTGGATCTGTGTAAATGTAACACTATCTAATACCCACTTACTGCTAATAAGTTATTAGTATCAAAAGCTTGATCAAAAGTATATATTTTATGAATGATTTCAAATGGCCAAATTCCAATGAAAAGAGGATCACAAGGAAAATATCAAAACTAGTGAAAGTGGAACAATCATCAATCAGTGATTATCATGAAGTCACATTTGGAGGAGTACAACTATCTTAATGGATTATGAATGTGGCAAAGATGATCATAAATGATATGAAAGAATAAAAACATGGAAAAAGTTGAGAAAAAGATTAGCAATTTTAAAGTCAACATCTTGTTAGATTGAGAGCAGAGGGAAAATGAGTGAAGCCAAAACAGTTTGAGTTATATTTTTGAAGCAGAGGTTTAGAGGAGATATTGAAAATTGTTAAAGAGATATGACTTAACCTTTAAAATAAAGAACCTTACTCAAAGAAATATCATCAGTGGCTTTCATACATTCAAAAAAATAAAGCTCACATCCAGTATCATATTTTCATCAATCAAACATTGCTTATTTTTACTTATTTTCACACTGATTTAATTTGTACATTTTCATCTAATTTTAGAAAGTTGGTAATCAGTACAATTGGCAAAATTATTTTTCTGTGCATGAAAAGTTGTTGTTATATAACTGAAATAACTGGGTTTACATATTTATCTAAAAGAAAGTGCAAAAGAATTCCATACCATTGAATTCCATACTATTGGCTGTTATGCATTATGCAACTCTAAACACTAATTGAAAGAGAAACAGGGAAACTAGGGATAGCTCTTGTATGTATAGTTTTACTTTAGTGAGGTATGCATAATGATATACTTTTATATACAGTATAACACATGATGAATTACAGCATGTAAACAGAAAAAGAATGCTTAATCAAAATATATTTACAATATTACTCAGATATTACTGAAACATTGAATACACTACTCTGGCCACTTGTGGTTAATCACAGTATGGGCTAGTTAGTGTACTATTGCTGTCTTTGTCCACTTCAGCTTTCTTAATGTCACCAAAATTATCCTAGATATGTTTGTCTGACCAGACGTTCAACCACTACACACAAAATGCTGGAGGAGCTCAGCAGGTCAGGCAGCTTCTATGGAAAAAAGTAAATAGATGACATTTTGGACCGAGACCCTTCTTTAGGACTTGGATTTGGATTTCCAGCATTTGCAGATTTTCTCATGTTTGTGAAGCACTCAACCATCAACCATCTTTCTTTCCATCATTTGCAAAAGAAAAGAATATATTGAAGCAAAAAAAAACTTGATCAGTATATATCACCTGGGATCAATGCAGGGTTGATTAATTCTTTTGGTAAACATGGCATGAGATTATTGCTTGAAGGCTGATTCAATGTCAAGGAGTGATGCTAACTGCTGGACCATAGTTCTTTGATTGCTCTCTTCATCTATTTATTTCCCTGTTGGCTTTCCTGACAAACAGAGAAGAAACATAGCAATTAAGAGGATATCAACAAATTGCAAATTCAAAGTTCAAGGGAAGTCATGCAAAGGTAACTTGATTAGTTCTGCAACTCTTTGTTGCGGTGGCAGTTTCTTAATTGATATGCCAGCTTTTTGTGCCATTGGCTGTGAATAGATAACGTTATGTTTTCAGAGTGCATTGAGGCTCATCAAATAAACACTCAGTTGCCATTTTATTAGGCACAGGATGTACCAAATAAAGTGGCCACAGAGTGTATGTTGTGATCTTCTGCTGCCGGAGCCCATACATTTCAACGTTTGATGTGATTTGCTTTCAAATTATGTGCTTAATGTAGACATACAAGACAGTTTGATTTGTGATTTATGATATGCAAAGCCACTAGATTCAATCTGGAATGATCAAGAGAGAGAAGGAAGGAAATACTCCAATAGAGAGTGAATATATAAAAGAAAGAAATATTTGAATTTGAGTTAAAGTTAGCAATGGTAAAAATCATCTCTCGATATCAACATGGATATGTTGCAGAACATGCATGAATTCACCATTTTCCAAACCTTGATTTACGTAGCACTTTATATGCTATGAAAGAACAAATCTAATTTTAAGCAACAAAACAGACAAGCTTAAGAGTTTAGAAGAGAAAATTACTGTTCTGTGTAGGCAGCTTATATAATTCATGCTGGTACTCGAAAAATACAAACAAATAAAAGACTGAATTAATTATGTTATTAGTTCCCATTATTTAAGGAAAAACTAATCACTTTTTCAAGCCGAATTTCAGAAGAGAAAACAAAACAAGTACTGCCATATGAAGAGTTAACGATTATTGAAGTTTGTGCACAATACAAAATATTTTCTGATGATTTATATTGTAAATCTGATTGCAAAAGTGATTAATATATAGTCTTCTCTATGTATTGTATCATAGCACAGTGGAGGATTTGTGAAGAGTGTAGTGAAAAGGACTGTACACATTGGAAAAATGTGTTGTGGCTCTTGGTTTGCAGAAACCTTAAACACCAGATGACGCAATGCATATACAGCATAGTGGTTCAGAAGTTAGTGCTGTTGTCCCGCATCTCAAGAGACTCAGGTTTGATCCTAACCGGAAGTGTTATCTGTGTGGACCTTACATGTTCTATCTGTGAACAGGCAGCTTTCCTCCAAAAGTTCTAATTTCCTCGCACATGTCAAAGATGGCTAGAAGAATAACTGGGTACTGTATATTATCTCTTTGTGCAAGTTAATGGCAAAAAAAATCAAAGAGTTATTAAGCATTTCTGAGGAGAATAAGTTACAGAGATACCAAAAAATAAGAAGAGGAATGAACTGCAACCATTGGAACCATGATGGCCCCAGAAGACTGAATGGAGTTCATGCAGGTACACCAAAGTACAGGTGTCCTTAGCTTCACCCAGGACTGTAAGCCCCACACATGGTTAGAATTTGGACTTTGTGACATTTGTTCTATTGGGGTTAGACAAGTGCAAGGAGCAACGATTTCTTGTTCATGATCTTTCATCAAAGCCATTTGTTCAGCTGGTTAGCAGCTCAGAAGTTAACATTTACTGTGATTTTATTTTTCAAATTCTTTAAGCACAGTAAATGGTTAAGGGCTTCCTACAAAAATTTCATTTAAGCATCTTTATGATTGAAAGATCTCACGTGCTAATCTCTTCCAATATTGTCGTGCAGATACTCAACATCTTCAGATTCCATTGTTAAAATCTTCCAGGTCTCCTCAGTATATGAATAATTTCAATTGTTATTGATTGAATATGATTTTCCTTGGAGTAGTCAGTCATTTAAATCTGAGGCACAGATAAACAATTTCTCTCAGAAGGTAGTGAATTCCTGGAATTATTTGCCACGGAAGGTGGCGGAGACTGGATGATTAGATAATAAGTAATAAGTTGAATGATTATTTGACAGTTCTTGGGAACTGGTACGGGGGTGGGGAGTTAAGGTCATCCAATGTTAGCCAAGTATATATTGAATGGTAGGCCAGGTTTGAGGATTTGGTAGCCTATTCCTGCTCCTGTTTCCTTCTGTTCTTGTGTTCACCTCAATCAGCAGCAATGGCTGTGGACAACACTTACAGTTAATTCACTTCCGCTTCTTCCAGTTTAAGATGGCACTAGTGAAGTACAGCAACTACTTGTCAGAAGCAAACAAAACAAACGAAACTACTAACTACTTTATTACTCTCACTTTTTGTGATAAACAATCACTGCAAACAATAGCCTGTAACTTCCTATTTGGAACTGAGCTTTTGAACCGACTGAAAAACTTGGCCTTTTTGCAATGTGAACTGAAGTCTCGAATGTGCAGGATGATTGTGGCATGACGTGTGCGGGCCAAATCAAGGCATTGGAGCCCGGGCCCGAGATGGAGAATGAGCCAATATTTGGACATTGCTGGAGTGGACAAAGGGGATTTGATGCAGCAGGAGCAAGAGGAGGCGAGGCAAAATTGAGGCGACAGGGCCCAGAACCCAGTCTGAGAGTAAGGAGAAATCCAACTTTTGATCAATTTACTCACCTGGCTGAATTGGAAAGGTCAGGTAGGGCCCAAATCGAGGTGGCGGTCCCAGGCCTGAGAACATACCAAAGCAGCAGGACCCAGGTCCAAGAGTGAGAAATTACCCAAGATTTGAATGATTTAGGCACCAGGCCAGTTTGAAAAGGTCAGCATATCAGGGCTGGAGAAAAGAGATTTGCTGGTTCAGCTTACTACTCTGTGAGATTTACTCACCTCTGCGCTGAACTGAGACTGTGGTCTGCAACTAACAGGCAACTGGATCGGCTACAGGGATGACTGGTTTCATAGCTGTGGACTCACTGTCATAAACTTCAGTTGTTTGCTTGCTTTTGTTGTTTGCACAATTTGCTTTTTTTCTGCACATTGGGTTTCTTTGTTTTATGGTTGCCTGTAAAGAGCCAAATTTCAGGGTTGTATATTGCATGCATACTTTGATAATAAATGTACCTTGAGCTTTGAACTTTCCCATTAGAGCATTATATAAAAGTTAAACCACTGGTGGTATTTCAGTGTTTAAGGTTTGATACTGCATCTTCCTGTATTTGTCTTTGTTAAATAAAGTATCTGATTCCTTGTTCTCAAGTTTCTTGTTGTGAATGTAGATTGCTATTCACCCTGAAAACACATGAGCTTTAGGCTAGCATATCATTTGAAGTCCAGTAATCCCTTTATCCTGTGCTAGATTGTGTGCTCAACATTCTGGTATGAGACTTCGTCCCTGAAACTTTAGTCTCAGTGAATCTTAATCATAATAAAACTACCATTTCATGTAATCTTATTTAAATTTGCAAAATTTACATATCATGCATTACAACGGAATACTGAATAAACTCCCAGAAGGGTGAAATTAGATACAGAAATGGTGAGCAAAATGAGAATATTTGCATTTAATCAACTACTAATAATTAGCTTAATTGAAGTTAACTTCATAGAAGTCAAAGTTCAACATATTTATCCCAAAATGATTTTTCTAATGAATAATAAGCAAATTTGAGCTTAATGATAGAAAGCAGAGCAAGAAAGAAAGATCAGCTTTATTTGACACATGTACTTCAAAACATAGAGTGAAGTGCATAATTCGTGTCAAATCAGCAAGGTCTGTGCTGGGCAGCACACAAGTGTTGCCATGCTTCCAGTACCAACATAGCATGGCCACAAGTCATGAACTTTAAGAGTCTGTCTTTGGAAAGTTGGAGGAAACTGGAGCAATGGAGGAACCCATTGGGGAGAACTTACAAGCTCCTTATAGACTGTGGCAGGAATAGGACCCCAATCTTACAGATTGCACCAGCCACTAAGCTACCATGCCACCTCTAAGCTAAGTAAGTAGACAAAGAAAATATTTGAAACAAGCAACTATATTTTGAAGGTGAACAAATCAGGACATAAATATATAAGATGGTTTTATTTTCTGAAAATGAACTCCCATGATAATTTTTTGAACTTTGGTTGTGTTAATTTGCCTCTCAAAAGGCGGAATGATATTGGCATGTAGCTTAAAGTGCTATTCTGATGGATCCAATTTATTCAGACAGACTACCACAGTAATCCTTTATGGTCCTTTAGTAAGATATTTTTATGTCTACAATTGAAGGTAAATCAGCTTCTTAATGAAAGAAAGAAAATGTAATGTCTGCCACAAAAAAAAATGAGCTGGAACTCTTTTAGTAAGTTTAATTATGGCCTGCTTTGACTACAGCATTATTTGTGTTTAAAATACACATCATTATTCTTGCATGTATAATGAGGCTGCTAACAGCTGTGTGAAATACGCTGTATAGAATACAGCCCTCTGTTGTTCAACATAAAATGATTATGGCTTGTGCTACATGTCATTATGCTCAACGCCTTTGAGGCTTTTTCCATATATAGCTGGAACAATATTAAAATAAATGGATAACTCTCTTGAACCCCTCATCTCACTCTGTCCTACCAGCTTGTGCACGTGTGCATACATGTGCACGCACACACACACACACACACACACACACACACACACACAACAGAGAAATAAATATTCAGGCAAATACATACAAAGGTTAAATTTCTGCTAAGCTTTCATGGTCTCCATTTATTCATTTCTCTTCACTAAGCATTCATAGCTCCAGAGACAGCCACTGTCCTCCTATCTGATGCACAAACAGTCTGTATATGAAGGTACCATTTATGGATGTTGTTAACATAGCATATTGGCTCCGACCATCCTCGATTAATTTAGTTAGTAGTGGTGCCTGGATGGTAAAGGGTTTCTATGTCAACAGAAATTGTTACCTTGGGGGAAATAAGGCAATATTTAATAAAACATAATTTTAGCTGAGTGGTGCACTAGCCCCCAGGCCTGGGAAAGTAGCAAGTTCCAGACTCATCTAAAATACTTGATTATAAACTGTCAGTTAACATTAGAATCATCTGAGAAATTCTGGACGATATTGTTTAAGATTGGACATTAAACCAAAATACTGGCTGCTTAGGTAGATGGCAAAATATCTGATAGAGCTCATTGAGAATGAGCAGTCAAGGCAATCCTTATCAGAAAATCAAAAATAAACTGCAGACTCTGGAAATTTAAAATAACATGAAAAATTCTGGAAATACTCACAAATGTGTGACAAAAGCAAAGTCAACATTTCAGGTTGGAGACCCTTTGTCTGATTGGTCCAAACTGAACTGCTGGCTCTATTTTTCTACCTATATGTGTGGCCTGTCCAGCATTCTCTATTTTTGATACAATTTTTTTTATCTGCCCTTGTTAATATTAATCTCTAAATGAGCAGTTATCAAAGACAGATTAACTTGTCTTCTATTTCTTTCCTATGTGAGAGCTTTAGCCGGGTGCAAAATGCTGGCTATGTGCAAAAATAACTTCACTTCAAATATGCAAACACAAGGAAATCTGCAGATGCTGGAAATTCAAGCAACACACACAAAATGCTGGTGGAATGCAACAGCCCAGACAGCATCCATAGGAAGAAGCACAGTCGATGTTTTGGGTCTCGGCCCGAAACGTCGACCGTGCTTCTTCCTATGGATGCTGTCTGGCCTGCTGCGTTCCACCAACATTTTGTGTGTGTTGTGTGACGAGAATACACATAAAATTAAGATGTTTGCTGGCCTGGGTTAGCATCAGTGACATCAGCAAGTGGTCTGCCACCTGCCCTCAGGGGAAGGAGAGATAAGGAACAATGGAGCAGTGTCTGGAGATGTGTAATGAAGGGACGGGGGAGAGAGAGCTGTCTGGAGCGGCTCCCCCCTTTGAACCCTGAACTGTTTGAAGTGATGGACAGGCGATACCCCAGCAGGGGGATAAAAAGGGACCGGTTCGCTAAGGCAGACACACACGCCACCCGAGGTAACGAGACCCTGGAAGCGGTACGCCTCTCACGAGTTGGTGAGAAGTATCGGACAATGCACAGGATGGAAAGGTACGATCAGCGGGAACCCAGTGTGTGTCCGCCCTTGCCTGGGTGCCGGGTTCACTGCAGAGGATCGACCGCATCTGGAGGAGGGGTCACAGTCGGTGACCTCAGGTGACATCACCAAGGACCCGCCCAAAAGCTGCTTGTGAGCCATCTCGCCGGTCTGTGAGTGAAGCAGTGTCTGAATGATCAGTTGTTCCTGTTCTATCTCTCTCTTCCCCCACGTTGTCCATCGCCATGGCAACGATTACTGCGAACTGAACTACTAAACTGGACTGAACTTTGAGTCACTTTGAAATTTGGTCATTTACCCCTAGACAACGATAGAGCTTGATTGATGCTGTTATCTTAATTCTGTGCACATGTGTGTTTATCATCGCTGAACTGTTGCATTCATTATCCTTTCGATTACTGTGTTACTTGTTTCTTTAATAAAACTTTCTTAGTTCTAGTACTCCAGACTCCAACTGAGTGATCCATTTCTGCTGGTTTGGCAACCCAGTTACGGGGTACGTAACATAAGTGGGGTTCTCGTCCGCGATTTTGAACGCTAAATTTGGGACGGAGTAAATTGATTGGGTTAAAATTCCTGAAAGAAAGAAAAGACAAACAGCAGAAATGGAGGTTGAGGAATTTATAAAGGCACCGACCTTGGAGGCATTAGAGGATGCCAGGAAATCGGAATTGATAGCTGTGGCCAAACGGTTGAATCTTGCTAAGGTGAAGTCAACAATGAGGAGAGAGGAGATACACAGAGCTATTGTAGAGCACTATGTATCTAAAGGTGTGTTTCCCCAAGGTGAGTTGGGGGTGGTGTCTATTGAAAAACCTGCTGGAGACGCGGTACAGGTACAGCTTGAAAAACTGAGACTCGAGCATGAGTTCCGGGTACGGCAGTTAGAACACAAAGAGAAGCAGTTAGAAAGGCAGGAGAGAGAGAAAGAGGTAGAAAGGCAAGAGAGAGAAAGACAGTTGGAGAGAGAAGAGAAAGAGAGGGACAGACAGTTGGAGAGAGAGGAGAAACAGAGGGAAAGGGAATTTGAGCTGGAGAAGTTAAAGATAAGGGCCGAGCAGGGGCTCGTGCCGAACCAAGGTGGAGGGTGCCGGGCGGCCCAGGAGGTTAGGCTGGTTCCCCCATTTGACGATACCGACGTGGATCGGTACTTTCTCCATTTCAAAAAAGTGGCTATAAGTCAGGACTGGCCGAGGGATAAGTGGGTTGTTTTACTTTGGAGTGTACTGAAAGGGAAGGCCCAAGAAGCTTACTCAGCTTTGTCCGCGGAAGATGCCCAGAGGTATGAGGTGGTGAAAGAGGCCATCCTCAGGATTTATGAGTTGGTCCCGGAGGCATACCGGCAGAGGTTCCGGAATGCGAGGAAGCAGTGGGACCGCACGTATTTGGAGTTTGCCCGTGAGATGCAGACATATTGTGAGCGTTGGTGCGCCTCGAAGGGGGTAGAGGGGGATTATGACAGACTGCTACAACTGATCCTGATTGAGCAGCTTAAAGGTTGTGTCCCCGAGGGTATGAGACCCTACCTCGATGAGAAAGAGGCAGCCACGTTAGCCGCAACTGCTAAGTTAGCGGATGAGTATGCGTTGACGCATAAAATGAAGTTTGCCCCGAGTAAAGGCTACCAGAAGGGTAGTCAGGACGGCGGGGAGAGTCCGCCGGAAAAGTCAGAAAGTAAGCCGGGGACTAGTGAAAAGGATAAGGTAGACCGGGAGCAGTCTGGTCGGAAGTCTCCTGGGGTCGTCTGTTATAATTGTGGGAAAGTCGGACACTTTGCGTCCAGGTGCTTTGCCCCAAAGAAGGAGACGGGGAAAGGAAAAGCGGAAATTTTGAATGGCTGTATCGAGCTGTTAAGCGAACCGCTAGGGAAGGACAGGTCTGAAAAAGTCCAGGAAGGGCGCGAGAGGTTTATCTCGGCCGGATTGGTGTCAGTGAAGGAGAGGTTAAAACCAGTTCCAGTGCGGATCTGGAGAGACACGGGAGCGTGTCAGTCACTAATACTGAAGAGTGTATTAGAGTTTAGCTCAGAGACTGAGACTGGGGAGGTAGAGGTCAAAGGTGTTGGGGAAGGGACAGAGTCAGTCCCTTTGCACCAGATACACTTACAGAGCAACCTGGTCTCTGGACTAGTCACGATCGGGGTGAGGTCCGAATTACCGATGAAAGACGTGGAAGTCTTGCTCGGTAATGACCTCGCCGGGGGAATCGTGTTCCCAGTCGTGAGATTGACAGGTCAGCCTGCCAGCATTGAGGCCCTGCCCATGGACTCACAGGTTCATCACGGGCCCACGATCGTGAATTTAGCTGAAACGTTTCTGCCAACCTTGTGTGAGACAAGGGCTAGTGAGGGAGCTGGGACGGACGTAGCAGTAGCCAGGAAAGAATTTGTGCAGACGCAGGAGCGAGACGAGGGGCTGATGGTTTTGGCAGAGACCGCTCTCTCTGACACAGCCTTGACAAGCTATTGTGCGGAGGAGGAAGTGCTAAGGAAGAAAGGGAAATCAAGTACAGTATCCGCAGATGAGGAGTGGGGGGTGGTGCAAAAGAGTTATGGGGATGAGATTTTTACATGGCCCACGAGGTACCCCCCGGTGGACATTTTGCGGTGCTGGAGGAAACAGTTGGTGGAATCATGAAAGAGATTTACTGGCTGCCCAGGGGGAAGAATGTTATTGATCATGACCGACGCGAACTGAGACGGTCACTGGCTTTTGATATGATAACAAACCTAGTCGGTGTTAGCATGGAAATCAATGAAGCTAGGGGCCCCCTGATAAGAGAAAAAAAACATTTTGAAAAGATTAGTATGGGATCGATCAGATGGGAGAAGGCTATTGTTTTGGCCAGGTCTACTGATAAGGTTTCTCCCTCAATCCCCGAACAAAGCGAATCTTTAGAAGAAGTAATTAAACGACTCGCACCCGTGTGTTTGATTGTCCCGAGGAAATGCAAAGAACTGGGATGTTGGGTGATGTCTGTTACAATAGGGCGGCCTAGTAAAGAACATGCATATATAATGAGTAATTCAGTGACTAAAGGGCTGATGAACACAGAGGTGTGTATTGGCAATTTAATACGGCTGTCTGAAGCCAGCTTGATAGTGAACCTTGAAAAAAATGAATTCGGCCACACGAGGGTCACTTACCTGGGAATTGTGGTGACACAGGGGCAGCTGGCAGCGATGCAAGCTACAGTGCAGGCTATCGCTGACCTCCCAACCCCGACAGACAAGAGGGCCCTCAGAAGGCTCTTGGAGATGGTGGGGTACTGCAGGAAGTTTTGCAATAACACTGCGGTCAATACCCATCCCCCTCCTACTAAGCCCTTGCGAGAGAAAACTGAGTCGGAATGGGACAACCCTTGTTATTGTGGTCCGGGACAAAACCAAATGAGAGGTTACATTGGTCGCAATTCATCAGTGTTTTTGGCCACTATGAAGTTTGCTGAGTTGGAGCCTGGTCTAAGGGATTATTAATAGCACGTGTAAAAGGAACAGAAAATGTGATGACTGTCTGTCAAGGTGTTGACAGCTTCAAATTCTCTGTATTAGCCAAATAGCTGATAAAGATGTATATTTGTGTGTGTATCAAATAATGTATTCATGTTTGTAATTTTTACCTCCCGGTAAAAATCCTTAAAGGGGGGAAGTGTGACGAGAATACACATAAAATTAAGATGTTTGCTGGCCTGGGTTAGCATCAGTGACATCAGCAAGTGGTCTGCCACCTGCCCTCAGGGGAAGGAGAGATAAGGAACAATGGAGCAGTGTCTGGAGATGTGGGAGAGAGAGTTGTCTGGAGCGGCTCCCCCCTTTGAACCTTGAACTGTTTGAAGTGATGGACAGGTGATACCCCAGCAGGGGGATAAAAAGGGACCGGTTCACTAAGGCAGACACACACGCCACCCGAGGTAACGAGACCCTGGAAGCGGTACGCCTCTCACGAGTTGGTGAGAAGTATCGGACAACGCACAGGGTGGAAAGGTATGATCAGCGGGAACCCGGTGTGTGTCCGCCCTTGCCTGGGTGCCGGGTTCACTGCAGAGGATCGACCGCATCTGGAGGAGGGGTCACAGTCGGTGACCTCAGGTGACATCACCAAGGACCCGCCCAAAAGCTGCTTGTGAGCCATCTCGCCGGTCTGTGAGTGAAGCAGTGTCTGAATGATCAGTTGTTCCTGTTCTATCTCTCTCTTCCCCCACGTTGTCCATCGCCATGGCAACGATTACTGCGAACTGAACTACTAAACTGGACTGAACTTTGAGTCACTTTGAAATTTGGTCATTTACCCCGAGACAACGATAGAGCTTGATTGATGCTGTTATCTTAATTCTGTGCACATGTGTGTTTATCATCGCTGAACTGTTGCATTCATTATCCTTTCGATTACTGTGTTGCTTGTTTCTTTAATAAAACTTTCTTAGTTCTAGTACTCCAGACTCCAACTGAGTGATCCATTTCTGCTGGTTTGGCAACCCAGTTACGGGGTACGTAACAGTTGCTTCACTTCAAATATCATCTGTTATTTCTTATGTGCTTTGAACTGCTCAAGAGCATGAAAGGCATTATAAAAATGAAAGCTATTGTATTAATAAATGATGATTGATGAACATTTGTATAAATATCAACAGCAGTCTTTGAGGATTATTCAACAAACATCCATCTGACCAGAAATTTAATAGGAAATACAGCATCCATAATGAGCTGGATTGTATTAATAACCTGGCTGACAGTCCAAATTGCCTTATTTGTATATGGATAAACCAATGTGATGATTGATCTTCTTGACTATGGGTTTCCAAAAGGGTGAGCAGGGTGAAAATTGTTTTTCATCAGAGGCTCTGCAAAATTTGTATCTCAGTAGTCATTTACAAATGCATGAACTCATTTTCATAATAATTGAAAATTTCAGAGCTTCTTTTGCTTCCCATAATCTTATATTTTCCCCTAACTCAAACCTTGATATGTTCTGCACTTAATAATGCCATGGGCTCTCTGTGGGAAAGCACTTGAATCTTTGTGCAAAAATAGATGTTGTACATCCTTATACTGTATGTAAAGAGATATGCTCTTGTGGGAGAGAATATGAGAAAAAAACATTTTAGAGAGAATTGTGACACATAATTACATTTAGGGCTGAGTAAGTTATCCCATGTTATAACTCCATAGTGGTTTTATCTTCATGCCCACGCTTAGGTAGTGGAATTCAATTACATAACCTTTAACGATGGATTTCAATGTTAGATATTCCACATATATGTGCATTCAGAGTAGAATTAATTGAATAACTCTTTCAAAGAGCCAGCACAAAAATGATGGGCTGAATAATGTCCATTAGTTCTGTCAGATTCTGGCTGTGTTTCTGATAAGTCCATTTCTCATACTCCTGAGACTGGAAAGCTGAGGTTGCAAAACATCTTTGTGTAGATTTTAATATCCAAGCGAATCTCCAAATCTTATCCTTGGCAGGGCCTGAAGGCATGTTGAATCACTTGCAGAAAAATCAATCTTGGTAATAAAGAAATATAAATTTTATTTTATTTGCATATTTTATAAATTTGTTTGATTTTTTTCATTTAAAGCAAGTGGCTATTGCTGACAAGGTCAGCATTTATAATACTTTGCTAATTGTTCTTGAGAAGATTACGCTGAGCCACTTTCTGGAGCCACTATCACTCATTAGCTGCTAGTAACAGTGCTAATGGGCAGGGAGTTGCTGCATTTGGACACAGCATTGATGAAGGAACAGTAAAATATTCTCAAGTCAGGATAAGACCATAAGACATAAGACATGGTAATCAGTACAACTGACAAAATTACCTACCTGTGCATGAAAAGTTGTTGTTATGTAACTGAAAAAAACTGGGGTTACACAGTTATATAAAAAAACTGGTGCAAAAGATTATTATGTATTATAATTCGAAACACTAATTGAAAGAAAAACATAGAAGAAGGGGATAGCTCATGTATGCGTAGTATTTCTTTAGTGAGGCACACACATATGATCTGGTGGCGTAATGACAAATGCCATTGACATTCCTTTATACAGAGTATAACAACAAAGAATGCTTAGTCGAACAATATATTTATAATACTACTCAAATATTACTGAAACATTAAATACACCATAAGACCATAAGACATAGGAGCAGAATTAGGCCATTCAGCCCTTTGAGTCTGCCATTCAATCAAGGCTGATCCTTTCTCCCTCCCCCCCCCACCCCACTCCCCGGCCTTCTCCCCGTAACCTTTGATGCTGTGTCCAATCAAGAACCTATCAAGCTCTGCCTTAAATTCACCCAATGTCCTGACCTCCACAGCACCCTATGGTAACAAATTCCACAAATTCACCATCCTCTGGCTAAAGAAATTTCCCTACATCTCTCTTTTAAATGGATTGCCCTCTATACTGAGGCTGTGCCCTCTTGTTCTAAACTCCTCCACATGTTTCCAAATCTACTCTGTCTAGGCCTTTCAATATTCAAAAGGTTTCAATGAGATCCTCCCTCATCTTTCTGAATTCCAGCGAATACAAGCACAAAGCCTTCAAACATTCCACATATGATGAACCTTTCATTCCCAGAATCATCCTTGTGAACTTTCTCTGAACCGTCTAAAATACCAGCACATTTTTTCTTAGCATTAGGAGCTCAAAACTGTTCACAAGATGAGGCCTCACCAGTACCATATAAATCCTTAGCATCACACCCATTTTCTTGCATTCTGGACATCTTCAAACGAATGCTAACATTGCATTTGTCTTCTTTACCTCCGACTCTACCCGCAAGCTAACCTTTAGGGTATTCTGCACAGGACTCCCAAATCCCTTTGAATCTCAGGTTTTTGGATTTTCTCCCTGTTTAGAAAATAGTCTGAACATTTATGTCTACGACCAAAGTGTCTGACCACACATTTTCCAACATTGTATTCCATTTGCCACTTTCTTGCCCATTTTCTTAATCGGTCTAAGTCCTTCTGCAGCCTACCTTTCTCCTAAACACTACCTTCCCCTCCACCAATCTTCGCATCATCTGCAAAATTGGCAACAAAACCATTTATTCCACCATCTAAATTATTGATATACAGTATATAAAAAGCGATCCCAAAACCGAACCCTGCAGAACACCACCAGTCACCGGCAGCCAACCAGAAAAGGATCCTTTTATTCCCACTCACTACCTCTTACCAATCAGCATATGTTCCAACCATGCCAGTAACTGTCCTGTAATACCATGGGCTCTAAACTTGGTAAGCAGCCTTAAGTATGGCACCTTGTCAAAGGCCTTCTGAAAGTCCAAATATACAACATCCACTGCATCCCCTTTATCTTTTCTACTTGTAATCTCCTCAAAGAATTCCAATAGATTTGCCAGGCAAGTACTTCTCTTAAGGAATCCATGCTGACTCTGTCCTATCTTGTCCTATGTCAGCAAGTACTCCATAACCTCATCCTTAACAATTGACTGTTTTAGCTTTTTGAGCACCTTCTCCCTTGTAAAAGTAACTGTGCTCACTTCTCTTCCCTCACACCCTTCAACTACTGGTACATTGCTAGTCCATTCCACAGTGAAGACTAATTCAAAATACTAATTTAGTTCATTTGTCATCTCCTTGCCCTCCATTATTATTTCTTCAACTTCATTTTGTAGTAGTCCTATATCCACTCTCATCTCTTTTATTATATTTTACATACTTGAAAAAGCTTTTACTGTCCGCTTTGATATTATTTGATAGCTTGCTTTCGTATTTCATCTTTTCCGTCTTAATGATCCTTTTAGTTGCTCTCAGTAGGTTGTTAAAAGCTTCTCAAACCTCTATCTTTCTGCTAATTTTTGCTTTTTGCTAATTGTATGCTCTCTCTTATGCTTTTATATTAGATTTGACTTCCCTTATCAGCCTTGTTTGTACTATATTGCTATTTGAGTTTTCCTTCATGTTTGGAACACATTTATCCTGCACCTTCCTCATTTTTCCTGGAAACTCATGCCATTGCTACTCTGCTGTCATCCATGCCAGCAGCTCCTTCTAAGTTACTTTGGCCAACTCCTCTCTCATACCACTGTAGTTTCCTTTACTCCACTGAAATACTGCTATGTCAGACTTTACTTTCTCCCTATCAAATTCCAAGTTGAACTCAATCATATTGTGATCAGTGCATCCTGAGGGCTCTTTCACCTTAAGCTCCCTAATCACCTCTGGTTCATTACGTAACATACAATCCAGTATAGCTGGACCCCTAGTAAGCTCAGTGACAAACAGTTCTAAAAATCTATCTCACAAGCATTCAACAAACTCACTGTCATGAGATCCATTACCAACCTCATTTTCCCAATTGATCTGCATATTGAAATCTCCCATGACTATCATAACATTGCCCTTTTAACATGCATTTTCTATTTCCCATTGTAATCTATGGTTCACTTTCCTTCTACTGTCGGGAGACTTGAATATAACTGCCACCACGGTCTTTATACCATTGCATTTTCTTAACTCAACCCACAGGGATTCAACATCCTCCGATCCTATGTGACATCTTTCTACTAATTTGATGCTATTATTTACCAGCAGAGCCATGCCACTCCCTCTGCCTATTGTCCTATCCCTCTGATACAACATTGTAACCTTGGACATTCAGCTCCCAACTACAACCATCTTTCAGCTGCAATTCACTGATAGTCACAACATCATACTTGACAATCTGTAATAGTGCAGCAAGATCATCCGCCTGATTTCTTATACTCCATGCATTGAGATATAACACTTTGGCTACCCTTTTTGATTCTGCATCCCTAATGCACTGATACTCAGCCTGCTGGCAGTAATTTTGTCCTATCATCTGCCTGCCCTTCCTGCCAGTCTGACTGCACGCTATCTCTTTTTTTACTATCTGTCTTATCCTGAGTCCCTTCACTCCGGTAACCACCACTCTGCCAAATTAGTTTAAACTCTCCCTAACAGCACTAACAAACCTGCCCGTGAGAATATTATCCTTCTTGAGTTCAGCTGCAACCCATCACTTTTTACAGGTCATACCCACCCAGAGTAAGATCCCAATGTGTCATGATCCGGTCCAAAGTCTGCATTCTGGTTCACGGTCCGGTCCGCAGTCTCCGGACTCCGGGTCTTCCGGCTGTCCCTGGTTTCGGTTGGACTTAACCATAAGCACCTGATGCTCATCTTGGGGCTGGGAATATAAGTGGCCCTGGGATTGAGCGTGGATGCTGGGTTGTCTTGTCAGTCTCCCCTTGGAGCAACCCACTGGTGGAAGGCTAGTGCAGTCATCGAGATATGGATTTGGCTGTTCTGTAGCCCGCCAAGGTTACCGGCCTCCTTGAGTCTTGGAGCCAACCCGGACCTAGCTCCCTTCCTGTCCCTTGCCTCTGTTGGGCAAGCCAGGCCATTTGCCATTACCCTGCGGTTGGTTCTGTCCCTTCCTGTCCCTTGCCTCCGTCGGGTAAGCCAGGCCATTGGTCATTACCCTGTGGTTGAGTCTGTCCCTCCCTGTCCTTGTCTCAGTGGGGTAGAGTCCCGCGTCCTGCCCAGGAGTCCTGCATCCTTCCCAAGAGTTGCTTCATAGTACCCTTGCCCTGTCATGTCCTCGTCTAGCCTCCAAGAACCCAAGCCTCATCACGTCTTCGCCTGGTCTCCAAGAACCCAAGCCTCGTCATGTCTTCGCCTGGTCTCCAAGAACCCAAGCCTCGTCATGTCTTCACCTGGTTTTGGGGTCCGAGCCCAAGTCAAGACCCAGGTTCCGGGTCCTTGTCCAGTCTCTGGCTCGGAGTCCATGCCCAGGCTCCTTGTTCCCAGTCCCCTGTCCTAGTCCTGCTTCCCTAGCCTAGTCTGCAACCTGTCCCGTCCTTCAGCTTTGTCCAGTACTGTTTCTAGTACTTCAGTGTCTGTATCTTGCTTTTAGGTCTGTTCCCAATATCCCCCTTATGACACAATGATCCAAGAATGTGAAGCCCTGCCCTCTGCACCAGCTTCTGAGCATGCACTAATCTACCAAATTATCCTGTTTCCACCCTCACTGGCACGTTGCACAAGCAACAGTCCAAAAATTACTACCCAGGAGGTTCTGCTTTGCAGCTTTCTGCCTAGCTCTCAAAATTCTATTTTCAGGACTTCTTTGCTTTTCCTTCCCATGTCAGTGGTACCAATATGTACCAAGACATCAAGCTGCTTTCTCTCCCCTTTCAAAATGCTGTGGACATGATCCGAGGCGTACCTAACCCTGGCACCTGGGAGGCAACATACCATTTGGGTGACCTGTTCATGTCAACAGAACCTCCTATCAGTTCCCCTGACTATTGAGTCCCCTATCTGTACCGCTCCCCTCTTCTCCCTCTTCCTCTTCTGCACCACAAGCCCATGCTCAGTGCCTGTAACCTGGTCTCTGTGGCATTCCCCTGGAAGGTCATCCCCCAAAGCAGAATCCAAAACAGAATACTCGGTGGTATGGCAGGATAGCCAGTGATGTGACAGGAAAGTTGCCTATTGATCGCATTCCCATGGGTGTTCTGCTTTTCTTCTACCGGGCTGTGGATTTCAATTGGTATTCATGGAGTTGTACAGCAGAGAGGCATGTCATTTGGCCCACACATGCCCATGCTGACCTTTTTGCCCATTGATACTAGTCACATTTGTTCCCTCTATTACTGTGTCCTTTTCGCTTGGCTATTATTGTCTGTCTAAATGCCTCTTAAACATAATAATTATATATGGTTCTACCACTTCCTCTGGACTGAGTTCAATTCACTAACCTCTCAGATTCCCTTTAAAACACCTTCCCTACATCTTAAAACCATTAATTCTTAATTTTTATGTTTCTTTTGTCATTCTTCTACCTTCCTCAGGCTCTCAAAATCTTATATACTATTATCATGTAAAAGAAGCCTTGATATATCAGAAACAAAATAACTTCAGAGCTTAGGAGGTTTCACATTTTGTTCTTCCAATTGTATTTACATTCAGTTTAATAGAAAGAATATATGCAGTACATGTAAGGCCCAAATATGAGAGCTCTTGCTTAATGTCCAGTGTTTACTCAAGAAGAGACACCTAACTCTGTCAATTTGACAGAACATAATTATTCTACTGTGTTTGTTCTTGGCTGTGATGTAAATCTTTGAAATTATATTTGTGAACACAGAATAATAATTCTTTTAACTATTATGCCCAAAAGAAGATATATATTCTTCAATAAGACCATAAGACGTAGGAGCAGAATTAGTCTATCCGAGCCATCAAGTCTGCTATGTTATTCGATCATGGCTGATTTACTTTCCCTCTTAGCCCTATTCTCCTGCATTCTCCCCATAACATTTGATGCCCTTGCTAATCAAGAACCTATCTGTGTGCCACAGATTGCGAGGAGCCTTCATGTTATGCGTAGTGGAAGTGAAATTTGAAAAGGCAAGTGCTGCCAGCTGGGACATTCTGCATACCAATGACCAATACCAATGTTAATTAGGCAAATGCCAAAACAAACAAGTTCTAAGTGGAGTGGTCATTGTTGGAGTGGACCAATGTTAGAATGGGGAGCTTGAGGCTTTGGCTTATAGAGGATTCAACAAAAAGATATGAAGGGTCTAGGTAGATTATTCAGGTAGCTTTTTTTTTTTCTTTTTTTCCTTCTTTTTTATTGCACAGCTAGAGCAGTGGGAATATCTAACAGGGCAGTGGAATACTCCTTTTGCAGGATATGGGAAGGCAGGGAGTCCTCCAGTGGTCCCGACAACGACACCTGCAAGGAATGCATACAGCTGAATCTTCTTAGAGGCCATGTTAGGGTAGTGGAGCTGGAGCTGGATCATTTGGTAGGCTGAGGGGTTGATTGACAGATGATACAGGGAGGTATACACACCTAAGGTTCAGGACACAGGTAACTGGTTGATCAGCGGGGGGAAATAAGATAGGCAGCCAGTGCAGGGTAGCCCTGTTGTCATTCCATTTTGGATACTGTTGTGAGGATGATGAAGCAGATGAAATCCACAGCAATCAATCAGGTCTCTGGCACTCAGTTTGAGTCTGGCTTAGAAAATAAGGGGTGAGAAGAGGTGAGCTGTAATGATACAGGATTCATTGGTTTGTGGAACAGACAGAAGGTTCTATGGACAAGAATAAAATTACCAGATGGTATTGTAACTCTTGCTTCATCTAGCGGCTTAATACAGGGGGTGATAGCCCCTAGCCTGGCCAAACTTAAGAAATCTCGTTTGGGTGGATGCTGTGCGATGTATCCCCTGTTACAAATCAGTACCCCAAAATAACAAACAGTAAACAATATGCGATTAAGCGATGAAGCTTTATAATTCCTACTTGGACTATATGGTTAGTAAAAAAACGAAAAAAGAAAAAAGGGCCCAATCTTATTAAACAGTCTGTTGTACAATGTTGGAGCTCACTGATAAGAGATCATCAACCATTGACCTCCTCTGAGCATCACTGACCTTCGGACACTTGCACCCGGTCCACTCCTTTCGGTGTTCGTCTGGCTCTCTCCACACGCACCTTCCTTCTTCTCCTCTTCTCTCGCTCACCAAAAACCATGAAAATCTCTCTTCCAGACTCACAAGAAAGAACAACAACATTCCAAACCCAGTTATCTCTAGTCATAACCCAAACATTGCTTCTACCGAGAAACCATTACATTATCAGTGAAACCTTACAACATGTTACACAGCAGTGAAACGTTACAGCATGTTACAATATGTTGCCTCTCTGGTGCCAGGGTCAGAGAGATGCTGGATCAAGTCCATAGCATTCTTAAGTGAGAGATTAAGCAGACAGAGGTCCATGTTGGTACCAGAGACACAAGTTGAAAAGGTGATGAGGTGCTGCAAAATGACTTCATGGAGTTAGGTGCTAAGTTAAAGGACAGAATCTCCAGGGTGGTGATCTCAGGAATGCTACCCGAGCCATGTACTAGTGATGCCAGAAATAGGAAGATAATACAGTTTAACACATGACTAAGGAGTTGGTGCAGGAGGGAGGGCTTCAGGTATTTGGATCACTGGACTATCTTCCAGGGAGTGTGGAACTTGGCAAATGCCAATACAAAGAAGTTAGTTTTAAGTACAGTGTCCATTGTTGGAGTGGACTAGTGTTAGAGTGGGGAGCTTGAGGCTTTGGCTCATAGAGGATTCAGAGAAAAGAGGTGGAGTATCTAGGTAGATTTTTCAGGTAGCTTTCTTTCTTTATTTCCTTTTTTTATTGCAGTCAGAATAGTGGGATGGTTTGCTCATGAACTGGAGCAGGATAATCACAAACAAAAGAAAATCAGCAGATGCTGGAAATCTGAGCAACACACACAAAATGCTGCAGGAACTCAGCAGGCCAGACAGAATTGGTGGAAAAAAGTACAGTCGATGTTTCAGGCCAAAACCCTTCAGCAGGACCGGAGGAAAAACCTGAGGAGTAGATTTTAAAGGTGGGGGTAGGGTAAAAAGAAACAGCAGGTGATAGGTAAAACTTGGAGGGGGAGGGAGGAAGCAAAGTGGTTGGAAGTTGATTAGTGAAAGACACAGAAAAAAGTAAGGGTCAGTAGCACCAGAGGGATGTGATGGGTGTGCAAGGAGATAACATGAGAGAGGGACAAGAGGATGGGAAATGGTGAAGGAGGGGGAGACATTACTGGAAGTTTGAGAAATTGATGTTCATACCAGCAGATTGGAAGCTACCCAAACGGAATATAAGGTGTTGTTCTTCCAACCGAAGTGTGGCCTTCTCCAGACAGTGGAGGAGCCAATGGATGGACCTATCAGAATGGGAATGGGAAGTGGAATTAAAATGGGTGGCCACGGGGAGATCTGCTTGTTCTGGCGGACGGAACATAGATGCTCGGTGAAGCAGTCTCCGAATCTACGTTGGGTCTCACTGAAAGACAAGAGGTCACACCGGGAACACAAAACACAGTATATGACCTCAACAGACTCACAGGTGAAATGTCGCCTCACCTAGAAGGACTATTTGGGGCCCTGAATGGTAGTGAGGAAGGAGGTGAGGAGGCAGGTGTAGCACTTGCTCTGCTTGAAAGGATAAGTGCCAGGAGGGAGATCAGTGGGGAGGGACAAATGGACGAGAGAGTCACGTAGGGAACTGTCATAAGACGGTGGCTAGGAATGGACCCAAGTGCAAGACACAGGCACGGAAGTACTAGAGACAGGACTAGGATACAGGGTGAGGGCAAGGACATGGACATGAAAACCGGGATCCCGGAACAGGACTGGACAAGAGAGCTAGGAGCCCGGGCTTGGACTCCGAGCCAGAGACTGGACAAGGACCCAGTACCTGGGTCTTGCCTCTGGCTCGGACCCCAGAAATAGGCAAGGATGAAGCTTGGCTGGCAGGCAGGACGAGGCTAGAGACTTGAGGCGAGGCTTGGCAGGAGGCAGGAGACTTGAGGCGAGGCTTGGCAGGAGGCAGCAGGCTGAAGTCTTCAGGCTTGAGGCTAGACAGCAGGCTGGAGTCTTCAGGCTTGAGGCTAGGCAGGAGGCTGGAGACTTGATACTTGAGGCAAGGCGAGGCAGGGGGCCGGAGGCAGGAGACTGGAAGTTCCTCCAGGGCAGGGCGCGGATCTCCACCCGACGGAGGCAAGGGACAGGAAGGGACAGAATCAACCGTTGGTAACGGCAATACGGCCTGGCTTACCTGACGGAGGCAAGGGACAGGAAGGGACAGAACCAACTGTAGGTAACGGCAATACGGCCTGGCTTACCCGACGGAGGCAAGGGACAGGAAGGGACAGAACCAACTGCAGGTAATGGCAAGACGGCCTGGCTTACCCGACGGAGGCAAGGGACAGGAAGGGAGCTAGGTACGGGGTGGCTCCAGGACAAGACAGCAAGACAAAGCAGGGCTTCAGGAATTGCAAGGCGAAACGAGAAATTCAGGCGAGGCGAGAGTTACCGGCAAGGCTTCAGGCGAGGAAACAGAAGGCAGAGGAGGGGATACAAGGAATAAGGACAAGAACAATCCAGCAGCCACGCCCTGGTCTCTGAAGGTATTTATGCAGCCAGCCCCAACGAGCATCAGCTGCCTCAATTAGAGCTCAACAAGAACAGAAACAGGGTAGACAGGAAAACCTGGAGCAAGGGGTCGATGGACCAGTCCGTGAACCAGAATACGGACTTCACGGACCAGACCATGACAAGAACGATCCCTGCGGAAAGCAGAAAATGGGGGTGGGGGGGGGAGGGAAAGATGTGTTTGGTGGTGGGATCCAGTTGGTGGTGCTGGAAGTTTTGGAGAATTATGTGCTGAACGCGGAGGCTGGTGGGGTGGTAGATGAGGACAAGAGGAACCACTTCCCTGGTAGCGTGGCGGGAGGATGGTGTAAGTGCAGATGTGTGTGAAATTGAAGAGATACGGTTGAGGGTCATGTTGATGGTGGAGGAAGGGAAGTCCCTTTCTTTGAAAACGGAGGACATCTCCTTCATTCCAGAAGGCAAAGCCTCATCCTGACAGCAGATGTGGTGGAGACAGAGGAATTGAGTTTTTACAAGTAGCAGGGTGGGATGAAGTATACTCCAGGTAGCTGTAAGGGTCCGTTGGTTTATAGTAGACATTGGTGGATAAGCTGTCTCCGGAGACCAAGAAAGGGAAGGGAAGTGCTGGAAGTGGACCAGATGAACTTGAGGCAAAGTGGATGAAATTGATAAGTTCAGCACGGGTGCTGGAAGCAGCACCAATGCAGTTATCGATGTAGTGTATTAAAAGTGCAGGAGGTTCATCAGTGCAGGCTTGGAACATAGACTGTTCCATGTTTTTACTATGCATGTCCAGTCCCTACACATCTCCATCCTCCAGAACTTGTCCTCACTCGAAATAATTTCTCATTTGTGTCCTCCCACTTCCTTCAAACAAAAGGGGTAGCCATGGGCACTCACATAGGTCCCAGTTATGCCTGCCTGTTTGTCAGCTACGTGGAGCAGTCTATGTTCCAAGGATTACAGAAGGAGAAGTTGCTTGATGTCTTGAGGAAAAATAAGGGTGGATAAATCCACAGGGCCAGATGAGGTGTTCCCTTAGACCTTGCAGGAGATTAGTGCAGAAATTGCAGATGCCTAGCAGAGCTATCTGCTGGCTGGAGGATTAGAATATAGCTAATGTTGTTTTGTTGTTGAAAAAAGGCTCTAAGAATAAGCCGGGAAATTATAGGCCAGTGAGCCTGACATCAGTAGGGGGAAAGATTTTAGATTAGATTAGATTAGATTATGAGGACACACAGTCCTCTTTTATTGTCATTTAGTAATGCATGCATTGAGAAATGATACAATGTTCCTCCAGTGTGATATCACAGAAACACAAGAAAAACAAGACTGAAAAACTGACAAAAACCACATAATTATAACATATAGTTACAACAGTGCAAAGCAATACCGTGATTTGATAAGAACAGACCATGGGCACAGTAAAAAAAAGTCTCAAAGTCTCTTGAAAGTCCCATCATCTCACGCAGACGGTAGATGGAAGAAAACTCTCCCTGCCATGAGCTTCCAGCGCTGCAAACTTACCGATGCAGCATCCTGGAAGCACCCGACCACAACTGACTCTTGAGTCCGTCCGTAAACTTCGAGCCTGCGACCAGCCCTCCAACACCGAGCAGCATCTCAGCCGAGTGCTTTGACCCTGGCCCCGGCTGCCAAGCAGCAGGCAAAGCCAAGGATTCGGGGCCTTCCCCTTTGGAGATTCTTGATCGCACAGTAGCAGCGGCAGTGAAGCGGGCATTTCAGAAGTTTCTCCAGATGTTCCTCCATGCTTCTCACATCTGCCTCCATCAAATCAGGATTGTGTACAGCATCCTACTTACAAATACGATATCTTTTGGAGTGGCCACTCGTGCTGCGTCATGCCGCCATCTTCTCCTCCCCTCCTTTGCAAGATAGACTGGATATATAAATACTTGGATAGATAGGGACAGATTAAGAATATTCACCATGGCTTTGTGCATGGTAGGTCATGTCTAACCAATTTTATAGAGCTTTTCAAGGCAGTTAGCATGAAAGTTGATGAAGGAAAGGAGTTGATGTTGTCCATATGGACTTCAGCAAGCCCTTTGATAAGGTGTTGCATGTGTGATTTGTGAAAAAAATTCATTCACTTCACATTCAAGGTGAGGTAGTCAATTGGATTAGACATTTGTTTCATGGGAGAAGCCAGAGAGTGGTAGTAGATAGTTGCCTCTCTGAATGGAGGCCTGTGAGTAGTGGTATGCCACAGGGATCCTTTGTTATTTGCCATCCATATCAACAAGCTGGATGACAATGTGGTAAACTGAATCAGCAGATGTGCGGATGATATCAAGATTGTAGGTGTGGTATACAGCGAAGAAGATTTGCAAAACTTGCAGCGGGATATAGACCAGGAAGAAAATGGGTTGAAAAGTTGTATGTGGAATATATAGTGCAGAGAAGTGTGAGGTGTTGTATTTTGGGAAGATAACCAGGATAGGACTTCCACAGTAAATGGTAGGCACTAAGGTGTGCAGTAGAACAAAGGGATCTGGGAGTACAGGTCCATAATTCCTTGCAAGTGGTGTCACAGGTAGTTAGGGTTTGTAAAGAGAGTTTTTTGCCTTCAGGTCGATGAACTAATAATTATCAGGGGATCAGAGGTGGAGAGGGTCAAGAACTTTAAATTCCTGGGTGTCACTATCTCAGAGAACCAATCCTGGACCCACCATATAAATATAGTTGGAAAGGAAGCACAACATTGCCTCTACTTCCTCAGGGGTCTGCGGAGATTCGCCATATCATCAAAAACCTTGGCAAACTTCTACAGATGTGTGCTGAAAGTCTGCTGACTGGCTGCATTACAGCCTGGTATGGGAACACTAACGCCTTTGAATGGAAAATCCTACATAAGGTTGTGGATTCGACACAGTACATCACAAATAAAACCCTCCCAACTATTGAGCACATCTACATGAAACATTGCCGTAGAAAAGCGACATTCATTATCAAAGATCCTCACAACACAGGCCATGCTCTTTTCTCACTGCTGCTGTCAGGTAGAAGGTACAGGAGCCTTAGGGCTCACAGCACAATCTTCAAGACCAGATACTACCCCTTAACCATCAGGGTCTTGAACAAAAGGGGATAACTACACTCATTTAAGGACTCTCTAATCTTGTTATTTTATGTTCATTATTTATTTATTAACTGCATTTGCACAGTTTGTTTACAGTTTACTGATACTGTTTATTGTTACTGTTCTATAGATTTGCTAAGTATACAGTTTCAAGTTCCTGAGTATCAAGACCTCTGAGGACCTAACCTGGTCCCAACATATTGATGCAGTTATAAAGAAGGCAAGACAGCAACTATATTTCATTAGGAGTTTGAAGAGATTTGGTATGTCAACAAATACATTCAAACACTTCGAGCCATGGAGAGCATTTTGACAGGCTGTATCACTGTCTGGTATGGGTTGGGGGGCTACTGCACAGGACCGAAAGAAGCTGCAGAGGGTTGTAAATTTAGTCAGCTCCATCTTGGTTACTAGCCTACTAAGTACCCAGGACACCTTCAAGGAGCGGTGTCTCAGAAAGGCAGTGTCTATTATTAAGGACCTCAAGTACCCAGGACCCAGTTTGTGGCAGAAGATAGAAGGAGTTAATTTTAGAAAACTTAGCACATTTATTTTTCAACATAGTTCCCTCCTACATTTACACACTTTGTCCAGCGGTCGTGAAACATACGGATCTTGGACCTCCAGAAAGTGTCCACAGCAGGGGTGATTGATAAGTTTGTGGCCTGGTGTAGAAGGAGATGAGTTATACAGCTCTCATTATATGCACATGCAGTTCAACTCCTGGAGTGATAATGCGGAAAGTTTGAACTTAATAACTCATCTCTTTCTACCTTAGGCCACGAGCTTATCAATCACCCCTGATAAGTCATTAACTGATGAGTTATTAACTTCAAACTTTCTGCATAATCACTCAGAGTTGAACTGCATGTGCATATAATGAGAGCTGTATAACTCACCTCCTTCTACCTTAGGCCACAAACTTATCAATCACCCCTGCTGTGGACACTTTCTGGAGGTCCAAGATCCGTATGCTTCACGACCGCTGGACAAAGTGTGTAAATGTAGGAGGGAACTATGTTGAAAAATAAATGTGCTAGGTTTTCTAAAATTGACTCCTTCTACCTTAGGCCATAAACTTATCAATCAGCCCTCGTATAGTATAGCATTATTATTAATGTTTCATGATTACTATATGAAAACACAAGTTTTATTTTTCATTATGAGTAAAATAATTAGCTGCCACCTGTACCTAATAAAGATGCCACTAAGTGTATTGATATGGCCTTCTGCTGCTGTAGCCTATCTACCTCAAGGTTCAATAAGCTGTGTGTTCAGAGATGCTCTTCTGCATACCACTGTTGCAATGTGTGGTTATTTGAGTCGCTATCACCTTCCTGGGGGTCAGCTTCAACCATCCTGGCCATTCTCCTCTGACCTCCCTCATTAACAAAGTGTTTTCACCCACAGAACTGCTGCTCACTGGATTTTTGTTTTGTTTTGTTTTTTTTCTGTAAACTCCAGAGACTATTGCACATGAAAATGCAGATCGGCAATTTCTGAGATAGTCTAACCACCCATGTTTGACACCAATAATCATTCCACGGCCAAAGTCACTTAAAAGAGATCACATTCCCATCTCGTTCTGATGTTTGGTTGGAACAACTGAACCTTTTTCTTCTTCTTCTTCCTCTAGTAATGATTAATGGTAGCTGACAGGCCATTACCACCACCTCCTAAGCACCTTTCAAACACAACAAAAACTTTTCTTTCAGAAATTCCTGCACCACCATCCCATTCACATTTATGTCACTACATCCCACGAAATATTATAAGCATTAAAATCTCCACATCATATATTCTCTTCTGCATGCTGGTGTTGTAACAATTGGTTATTTGAGTCATCTTGAACCAATTTGGCCATTCTTCTCTGACCTCTGTCATTAACAAGACATTTTTGCCCCCAGAATTTCCCCTCTCTGGATTTCTTTCTTTTTTTTTTCGCTTTTCGCACTATTTTCTGTAATCTCTGGAGACTGTAGTGCATGAAAATCCCAGGAGATCATCCAATGAGGCCATATGGCTCGAACCTGGGAAGGAGTGATAACATTATACTATAGACCTCAATAGTCCACGGGAAATAGAGGATCAAGCATCAAAGCAAATTGCAGAAACCATAAGAGCAATAGGATTAAAGTAGTGGGCAATTTCATCATTCCTATTATTAACTGAGATTGTCTGAGTCCAATGGGAAGGGTTAGAATTTATTAAATATGTTCAAATAAGTTTTTTGAGGCAATGTGTGGTGAGACAGGGCAGTAAATTGCCTTTTCTTAGATAATGAAACTGGCCAGATGATGGAGGAGTCAGGAGGGAACATTTTAGGGGCAGGAACCGTAATGCTATAAGTTTCAAGGGCTACAACTGGTCCTCAGGTTAAACTCATGAATTGAGAGAAAGCTGATATCAATAATGTAAGAGAAAAAAATAGGTTAGGAGCAGATGCTTGCAGGTAAAATAACAGCTGACAACTTGGATAAATATAGGATACAGGAATAACTTAGTGCGTCAAGCAGAATCTGTGAGACAAAAGGGCTATGTTGACGATTTAGGTCAGGACCCAGCATCAGGACTGGTGCCAGATCTTCAGTTTACACTTTATGCCTCCACAGATCCTGTTTGATGCTGAGTTCATCCAGAATCCTGTTATTTGTTCTGCGTTTGAACATTTGCATTTTCTTTTGTCTTCCACTGACAAGTGGGAATCAACATGCCATGTAAAACTTTGACAAACTTCACAGTGCACAGTGGAAAGTATCGTAATTGGCTGTGTAGGTAACGTAATTGGGAGAAATGTACATAATTCACAACCACCGATGTTGAGTCGGGGTTTACTTCAAGAGGCTGGTCTGAGGTGATGATATAAAGGATTTTAACATGCTTTTGTGTTTAGGCTTTAGAGCTCTGTAAAAGGTGTTATGGGTTTCATTAAAAATAAAATGCTTCACTTCAGTTTATTTGTGAAAACCTACTTTGGTGACCCTAATGCTCCAGGATGATTCCAAAGTTATTGAACATTTTAGCCAATACAGTTGCTTTGAAAATGCCAGAGTACTGGGATCAAAATGCCATTGCTTGGTTGTACAAGCTGAAGTCCAGTTTGGTCTGCGAGATATCACCACCAACAAAACCAAATTCTATTATTTGGTTGCGTCAGTCGGAAACTCCACAGCTGTGAGAGTGGCGAGTCTATTTGAACACCTGCCTGAACTCAATACTGATTGCTGAAAACTCATCTTTAACAGACTTTTGGACTATTGGAGTATGAGTTCACCAGACAGTTGCTCTCCTTACCCTGACTTGGCGATGCTAAGTCATCGGAGATAATGGACCATATGCTGTCTTTCCTGGGAAATCACCATCCTTGTTTACTTTTAAGGATCTCTTCATGCAGCAAATGCTTGATCAAGTTTGTATAGCCCTCACTATTGCACCTGTGAAGGACTATAGGAGCTTGCTGAAATGGCTGATAGTCTACATTCAGTTAGGCAGTGATGCATCATTCCGCCTCCTTTTTCTACCTCAATAAGCCCGGTCAGAGAGACTCCCAACATAAGGATGCCCACGGCTGTGAAACAGATAATGCTAGGCCTACGTTTTTACCATACTTGCTTTGGTACGAACACTTAGAAGTGCCAACAACCTTGCAACTTTGACAGTGCCAGCACATTGGGATATCAGAGGTCTGTGAACACCATGCTTTTCAGCTGCCAGTGTTGTCTACTGTTCATTATGGACAACCTTTCAGGGTGACACATCCTGTGTGATGGGGTGCTCAAGTGAGTGTGCTGCTTGCATCGCCTATTGATGAGAAGGCAAAGAAACCTTGCTAGAGACCACCAACAGCAACAGGATCCAGACCTATGTGACACAACAAATGATGCTCTGTTTCAGTGGACGATGTTACACATGGGACTTTGTCATGGCTAAAATGGCTAGACCTCTGCTTGGTGCAGATTTCCTGTGTGCCCAACGACTGCTAACCAATCTTAAGAGCTGCTGGCTTGTGGACTTCAAGGACTTTGGATCTTTACCCTGCTCCCCAAGTAAGTTCCCCAGAATGAACTCTGTTAAGCCCTCTAACCCTATCCCCCACTATAGGAAATACCCTCTTCACATCCATTCTAGCAAGGCCTTTCAACATTCAATAGGTTTCAATGAGATTCTTCCCCCCCCCCGCACAATTCTTCGAAATTCCAGTGAATTTCCCAGAGCCATCAAATGCTCCTCATACATAAACCTTTCATTCTTGAAAGCATTCTTATCAACCTTCTCTGAACCCTCTGCAATGCCAGCTAATCCTTTCTTAGTTAAGAATATCAAAACTTCTCACAATATTCCAAGTGAGACCTCACCAGTGCCTTATACAGCCTTGACGTTACATCCTTGCTTTGATATTCTAGTCCTGTCAAAATGAATGCTAACATTGCATTTACCTTTCTCACCACTGACACAATGGGCAGATTAACATTTAGGGAAACCTGCACCAGGATTCTCAAGTCCCTTTGCATCTCGGATTTTTGAATTTTCTGCCCATTTATAAGATAGTCTATACTTTTGTTTCTTCTAACAAAGTGCATAACCATACATTTCTTGACATTGTCTTCCATCTGCTACTTCTTTGCCATTGTCCTAATCTCCCTTTATTCCCCCTCTTTCCACCTGCCCACCAGCCAATGCTCTATCCATGCTAGTATCTTTCCTGTAATATCATGAGCTCTTAACTTGTTAAGCAGTCTCATGGGAGGCACCTTGTCAAAGGCTTTCTGAAAATCCAAGTATACAACAGCAAATGATTCTCCTTTGTTTATCTTGCTTGTTATTTCCTCAAAGAATTCTAACAGATATATCAGACAAGATTTCTCTTATGGAAACCTTGTTGACTTTGACCTATCTTATCAATTGCCACCAAATACCCTGATACTTTATCTTTAATAATGCACACCAATACCTTCCCAACCACTGAGATCAGGCTTACAGGCCTATACTTTCCTTTCTTCTGCCTCCCTCCTAGCTGAAAAGTGGAGTGACACTTCTCCAGATCACTGCCAGAATCTAGTGATTCTTGAAAGATCATTAGTAATGCCTCCACAATCCACCCCAGCCACCTCCTTCAAAATCCTGTGGTGTAGTCCATCTGGTCGAGATGACTTATCTACCTTCAGGCCTTTCAGCTTCCCAAGCACCTTATCCCTGGTAATAGCAGCTAAACCCCCTAACATTCTCAAATTTCCAGTATACTGCTTGTGTCTTCCACAATGAAGATGGATGCAAAATATTTATTTATTTTGTCCGCCATTTCCTTGTTCCCAATTAGTATCGCTCCAGTGTAATTTTCCAGTGGTCTGATAGCTACCCTTCCCTCTCAGTTACTCTTTATATATCTGAAAAAACTTTAGTATTCTCTTTAATACTATTGTCTAGCTTTACCACTTGCGTTCTTCTCCCTCTGTTCTTCCAATTCACTTCCATTCTTATTGTCCTATTTCCCCTCCACCCATTTTTGTCTCCCTTCCCATCTTGGTTCCCCTTGTTTATCACCCCACACTTCACCCACCAATCCCTTCCCCCATCTGGTTCCATCTACCTTACATCTCTCCCTTAATAGTTCCATTATTATCTTCTTTACTGGACAGATTTTAGCATTTGTAGCCTTTGTATTCTTCCTTAGCACCCTCCTAAAATTGTCTCCATCTTCATCCTGTCCTCCTTCCACCAGAATAATCTGCCTTTTTTCCTTGTCTGTTTCCACTTGTCATCCATCTGCTCTGACTCCACCTGGATCTGTCTACCCATTATCCTTCAGTTCTCCTCCATCCACCAATTAGCTATCAGCTTTCTTCCCTTTCCTCTTTAAACCAGCAAACTTCGTTATCCATTTTCAGTCCTGATGGATTGACAGTTCCTTACATCCCCTCACCCCGAGACGCTATTCAATCTGGTTCCTCCAGCAATATTCCTTTAGCTCCTGGAGAAATATTGATAAACAGAATAATGGATGAAAACATAGAATATAGAATAGTACAGCACAGTACAGGCCCTTCAGCCCACATCGTTATGCCAACCCTCAAACCTTACCTCCCACATAACCCCCCACCTTAAATTCCTCCATATACTTGTCTAGTAACTTGGCACTTGTGATCACTGTCAACTCGTATTTCTCCATCCAGATCATGGTTTTAAACATCTTATGTGAAAGTCTCTGCTGTTAATGCTCAGTATGGTAGGCACCATCTCTCATTAGCACCTGATGAAATCACCGGACATGCCTTTTCGGGAGCTGAGGCTGTTCCAAAGTTCTTCAGTTGACTTAGTAGCTATTGTCCAGAGTATACAGTATGTTTGCTCATTTTTTGTGAACATCTCAATGTTGTCAAATCATTACAGAACCCCAGAAATCATTGTTGTTGCCTAAGGCAGGCACTCTTAGATGTACTCTGACCTGAGGGAAAGTTTAATTAAAAAACAGCTTTTCAAAATAATTAATTACAACATCAATCTGTTTGAATATTTTGCTTGAATAATTCCATGTGGAACTGGATACAGAAGGTAGAAAATAGAGATGAAAACAGGGAATGGGTACTCCAAGAAACTTTGTTTGATGTAAAAGAAATGAACAACTTAAAAACAATGAACTTTGTAAACTGTTTTGATTTCATATTTTTGGTGAAGCATATTTCTGGATGACTGCTCAGTAAAATCTGAATATCATACTGCTTTTATTCCAAAATAGACAGTTTCCTTAGAAAAATACAGTGGATTCCGGTTAACTGGGACACATCGAGACCAGTACATTTTGGCCCAGTTAGCCAAAGTTTCATGGAAACATTTAAAAAGCTTTAAAAAAGATAAACTACCATTTAAATGAGTAAAAAATTACTCACTTTCGAAATACAGAACAAATTAGAACACTACCGATACTATTGGTGATTGTCCATCATATCCAACAATAACAGGAAACCTTGTGGGAGAGTTTTTAAAATGGAAAAGCTGTTGCACTGGGGCAGTTCTGCTCTCTTGAGCTTGGAAGTCTGGGCACTGTGGGACAAGTAGACATCTCAATTGGTGTCTTCCATGGCTGCAGTGGAAGAACATGACTTCCTCAGTGTGATTTTCTCTCCACTTAGCATTGCCGAACTGTCATTGCATCTCACTTTAGAACTTATCCACCCAATCCACCAGAGCTGACTTTGCATAGTAGGGCAGGCATGTCCCTATCTCACTGGTGTAGGAGACCCAACGGCTACCCTCACCTGGTTTAGCCTACGTGTTGAATTGATGTACCGTGGTGTAGCCATTGTTGCATACAAACAGCTACTTAGAGCCACAAGTGAGAGCTGAATGTCCAGTGCAGACCAAAGGTAACATTCAAGATGATTATTGATACCCTCATAGTTCCTATGAAGTGGTGAAATTGTTTCATTTTCACTCCCAGCTGTTTCTGGCATCTCCAAGTCTGAATGCTTGAAACCACAGAGAGCAAAACTGCTGAATTGTCCTACTGTTTATTTCTTGCCAGATATCAGTAACAAAAATCATTGCTTTTTGAACACAAACATGTAACTGACACGATTTAAAAACTGTTCACTCTAAACATGGTGTAATGCTGGTTACACAAGTGCATGCGACTGATGCTAGTTAGAAACTGCTTTACAACAGTCTCCAATTAAGTGGCATAATGTCCCAAATAAATGAAGGGAATCCAAGCTATTTTCTCAATTATATTTTTTAAAGAGTTGTCCCAAGTAAGTGGCTGCCTGATAAAATATCATAGCTGGGTGCTTAGCATCCAAGGATATATTTTATATCAAAAGGACAGCCAGGTAGGCAGAGGAGTTAGGGTGGCTCTGTTATTGAAGAATGAAATCAAATGCTTTCAAAGAAGTGACATAGGACTGGAAGATGTAGAACCCTTGTGGGTACAATTAAGCAACCGCAAGAGTAAAAAAAAACTGATGAAAGTTATATACAAGCCCCCAGACAGTAGCTAGGATGTGGAATATAAATTTCAATGGGAAAAAGAAAAGGGATATGAAAAGGGCAATGTTCCAATTGTCAAAGAAATTCCAATCTGGAGGGATTGGGGAAAATCAGTTTAATGCTGGTATTGTGATGTGAATTAAGTCACCAGAGAGACATTGCGGCTAATGAATACAGAATTGCTGTATTCATCACCAAGAAACAGCAGGCATCAGAAGAAGGGGCCCAGCAACTCAATATTACATGTCATTTTCATATACTAAAGATCAAAAGTAACAGCAAGACAATTCTATAGTTACAATGTACCTACAATGCTTCAATTGATTTACATACAGTTTTCATACACCTCCTTCTTCACACCCACAATCCAGACACCCAAGATGAATGTTAATCAGCATTGTCTGGTTTGCAATCAACTCCAGTCGACAGCTCCAGGAAAACTATTGATCAGGGCTTCATTTTAAATTCAATCTACAATCCACGTTCATGTCTGAAGATTGGTTGCTGGTGAAATTAATATTTACTATGTACCCTAACTCCAGAATACACCCAGGCATTTGATCCTAAGAGAAAGAAATTGTAGAATGCAGAGGAAATGACTTTTTAGAGCAGCTTGTGCTTGAGACTACTAAGGAAAAGGCAATTCTGGATTGGGTGTTGTGTCATAATCCAAAATTGATTAGTGAACTTAAGGTAAAGGAACCAATGGGAGATCATAATAAAATAGAATTCATCCTACAGTTTGAGAGGACAAAGATAAGGTAAAATGTATTAGTAATATAGTGCAGTAAAGGCAAATACAGAGGCATGAAAGAGGAACTGGCCAAAATTGATTGGAAGGGGACACTAGCAGGGATGATGGCAAAACAGCAATGCTTGGAGCTTCTGGAGGCAATTAGGAAGGCACAATATAGAAACCTCCCAAAGAAGAAAAAATATTCTAAAGAGAGGATAAAGCAACTGTGGGTGACAAGGGAAATCAAAGAAAATATAAAAGCAAAAGAGAGGACATGTAATATAGCAAAAACTAATCAGAAGTTAAAGGATGTGGAAGCTTTTAAAAACCTTCCAAAGGTTATTTATAAAAAAAAGCTATAAGGAGAGAAAAGATAAAACGTAACGTTAAGCTAGCCAAAATATCAGAGAGGATAATAAAGGATTTTTAAGATATATAAAGAGTAAAAGGGAGGCAAGAGTGGAGATTGGAGCATTAGAAGATGATGCTAGAGAGGTAATAATAGGAGATAAAGAAATAGCAGACAATCTTACTAAGTATTTTGCATCAGTCTTTACTGTGGAAGACACTAACAATGTGGCAGAAATTAAAACATTTCTGGGGATAGAAGCAAATATTATTGGTATTACTAAAGAGTAGGTGCTTAGGAAACTGTAAGTTCTGCAGATAAACAAATCACTTGGATCACGGCTTTCTGAGAGGCGGGACTGCGCAGGCATGTGACGTCGGGCAGTGCAGCGCGGCAGATTTAAAAGGAACAGAGCCTCATAGAGCGGGCAGCGTAGTTTGCGGGCTGCGGAGTGAGCCGGGAGCAGAGTGAAGACTTAAGGGCTTTGGCTCAACGGGCTTAGGCGGAAGCGGGCGAGGCGAGGAAGGTTTGACATTCATTTTCTGTTGCTATTTGAGGAGAGGGGCATTATGACTGTGAGGGCAGTTTGCTGTTCTCGGTGTCGGATGTGGGAGGCCCAGGAGTCTCCAAGCCTCCCGGACGTCTACATCTGCGCCAAGTGCATCGAGATGCAGCTCCTAAGGGACCGTGTTACGGAACTGGAGCTGCAGCTCGATGACCTTCGTCTGGTCAGGGAGAGCGAGGAGGTGATAGAGAGGAGTGGAAGGCAGGTGGTCACGCCGGGGCCACGGGAGGCAGACAAGTGGGTCACGGTTAGGAGGGGGAAGGGGAAAAGGCAGGTGATGGGGAGTACCCTGGTGGCTGTGCCCCTTAACAACAGGTACTCCTGTTTGAGTACTGTTGGAGGGGACAGCTTACCCGGGGGAAGCGACAGTGGCCCTGCCTCCGGCACAGAGTCTGGCCCTGTAGCTCAGAAGGGTAGGGCAAGGAAGAGGAGGGCAGTTGTGATAGGGGACTCGATAGTAAGGGGGTCAGATAGGCGATTCTGTGGACGCAGTCCAGAGACTCGGATGGTAGTTTGCCTCCCTGGTGCCAGGGTCCGGGATATTTCTGATCGTGTCCAAGATATCCTGAAGTGGGAGGGTGAAGAGCCAGAGGTCCTGGTACATATAGGTACCAATGACATAGGTAGGAAAAGGGATGAGGTCCTGAAAGAAGAATATAGGGAGCTAGGAAGGGAGTTGAGAAAAAGGACCGCAAAGGTAGTAATCTCAGGATTACTGCCTGTGCCACGCGACAGTGAGAGTAGGAATGCGATGAGGTGGAGGATAAATGCGTGGCTGAGGGATTGGAGCAGGGGGCAGGGATTCAAGTTTTTGGATCATTGGGACCTCTATTGGTGCAGGCGTGACCTGTACAAAAAGGACGGGTTACACTTAAATCCTAGGGGGACCAATATCCTGGCAGGGAGATTAGCGGGGGCTACTGAGGTGACTTTAAACTAGAATGGTTGGGGGGTGGGAATCAAATTAAAGAGGCTAGGTGTGAGGAGGTTAGTTCACAACAGAGGGATGGGAACCAGTGCAGAGAGACAGAGGGGTGTAAAGTGAGCGTAGAAGCAAAAAGTACAAAGGGGAAAAGTAAAAGTGGCAGGCCGACAAATCCAGGGCAAGCATTAAAAAGGGCTAAGAGAGTTGTAAAAGAGCGCCTGAAGGCTTTATGTGTCAATGCAAGGAGCATTCGTAATAAGGTGGATGAATTGAAAGTGCAGATTGTTATTAATGATTATGATATAGTTGGGATCACAGAGACATGGCTCCAGGGTGACCAGGGATGGGAGCTCAACGTTCAGGGATATTCAATATTCAGGAGGGATAGACATGAAGGAAGGGGAGGCGGGGTGGCGTTGCTGGTTAAAAAAGAGATTAACGCAATAGAAAGGAAGGACATAAGCCGGGAAGATGTGGAATCGATATGGGTAGAGCTGCGTAACACTAAGGGGCAGAAGACGCTGGTGGGAGTTGTGTACAGGCCACCTAACAGTAGTAGTGAAGTCGGAGATGGTATTAAACAGGAAATTAGAAATGTGTGCAATAAAGGAACAGCAGTTATAATGGGTGACTTCAATCTACATGTAGATTGGGTGAACCAAATTGGTAAAGGTGCTGAGGAAGAGGATTTCTTGGAATGTATGCGGGATGGTTTTTTGAACCAACATGTCGAGGAACCGACTAGAGAGCAGGCTATTCTGGACTGGGTTTTGAGCAATGAGGAAGGGTTAATTAGCAATCTTGTCGTGAGAGGCCCCTTGGGTAAGAGTGACCATAATATGGTGGAATTCTTCATTAACATGGAGAGTGACATAGTTAATTCAGAAACAAAGGTTCTGAACTTAAAGAGGGGTAACTTTGAAGGTATGAGTCGTGAATTAGCTAAGATAGACTGGCAAATGACACTTAAAGGATTGACGGTGGATATGCAATGGCAGGCATTTAAAGGTTGTATGGATGAACTACAACAATTGTTCATCCCAGTTTGGCAAAAGAATAAATCAAGGAAGGTAGTGCACCCGTGGCTGACAAGAGAAATTAGGGATAGTATCAATTCCAAAGAAGTAGCATACAAATTAGCCAGAGAAAGTGGCTCACCTGAGGACTGGGAGAAATTCAGAGTTCAGCAGAGGAGGACAAAGGGCTTAATTAGGAAGGGGAAAAAAGATTATGAGAGAAAACTGGCAGAGAACATAAAAACGGACTGTAAAAGCTTTTATAGATATGTAAAAAGGAAAAGACTGATAAAGACAAATGTAGGTCCCCTGCAGACAGAAACAGTTGAATTGATTATGGAGAGCAAGGACATGGCAGACCAATTGAATAATTATTTTGGTTCTGTCTTCACTAAGGAGGACATAAATAATCTTCCAGAAATAGTAAGGGACAGAGGGTCCAGTGAGATGGAGGAACTGAGTGAAATACATGTTAGTAGGGAAGTGGTGTTAGGTAAATTGAAGGGATTGAAGGCAGATAAATCCCCAGGGCCAGATGGTCTGCATCCCAGAGTGCTTAAGGAAGTAGCCCAAGAAATAGTGGATGCATTAGTGATAATTTTTCAAAACTCGTTAGATTCTGGACTAGTTCCTGAGGATTGGAGGGTGGCTAATGTAACCCCACTTTTTTAAAAAAGGAGGGAGAGAGAAACTGGGGAATTATAGGCCCGTTAGCCTAACGTCGGTGGTGGGGAAACTGCTGGAGTCAGTTATCAAGGATGTGATAACAGCACATTTGGAAAGCGGTGAAATCATCGGACAAAGTCAGCATGGATTTGTGAAAGGAAAATCATGTCTGACGAATCTCATAGAATTTTTTGAGGATGTAACTAGTAGAGTGGATAGGGGAGAACCAGTGGATGTGGTATATTTGGATTTTCAAAAGACTTTTGACAAGGTCCCACACAGGAGATTAGTGTGCAAACTTAAAGCACACGGTATTGGGGGTAAGGTATTGGTGTGGGTGGAGAATTGGTTAGCAGACAGGAAGCAAAGAGTGGGAATAAACGGGACCTTTTCAGAATGGCAGGCGGTGACTAGTGGGGTACCGCAAGGGTCAGTGCTGGGACCCCAGTTGTTTACAATATATATTAATGACTTGGATGAGGGAATTAAATGCAGCATCTCCAAGTTTGCGGATGACACGAAGCTGGGTGGCAGTGTTAGCAGTGAGGAGGATGCTAAGAGGATGCAGGGTGACTTGGATAGGTTGGGTGAGTGGGCAAACTCATGGCAGATGCAATTTAATGTGGATAAATGTGAAGTTATCCACTTTGGTGGCAAAAATAGGAAAACAGATTATTATCTGAATGGTGGCCGATTAGGAAAAGGGGAGGTGCAACGAGACCTGGGTGTCATTATACACCAGTCATTGAAAGTGGGCATGCAGGTACAGCAGGCGGTGAAAAAGGCGAACGGTATGCTGGCATTTATAGCGAGAGGATTCGAGTACAGGAGCAGGGAGGTACTTCTGCAGTTGTACAAGGCCTTGGTGAGACCACACCTGGAGTATTGTGTGCAGTTTTGGTCCCCTAATCTGAGGAAAGACATCTTTGCCATAGAGGGAGTACAAAGAAGGTTCACCAGATTGATTCCTGGGATGGCAGGTCTTTCATATGAAGAAAGACTGGATGAACTGGGCTTGTACTCGTTGGAATTTAGAAGATTGAGGGGGGATCTGATTGAAACGTATAAGATCCTAAAGGGATTGGACAGGCTAGATGCGGGAAGATTGTTCCCGATGTTGGGGAGGTCCAGAACGAGGGGTCACAGTTTGAGGATAGAGGGGAAGCCTTTTAGGACCGAGATTAGGAAAAACCTCTTCACACAGAGAGTGGTGAATCTGTGGAATTCTCTGCCACAGCAAACTGTTGAGGCCAGTTCATTAGCTATGTTTAAAAGGAAGTTAGATATGGCCCTTGTGGCTACAGGGGTCAGGGGGTATGGAGGGAAGGCTGGGTTCTGAGTTGGATGATCAGCCATAATCATAATAAATGGCGGTGCAGGCTCAAAGGGCCGAATGGCCTACTCCTGCACCTATTTTCTATGTTTCTATGTTTCTATACCAGTGTTCTGAAAGAGGTAGTTGGAGACACATGACAAAGTAGGCCAAAGTCAACATGATTTTCTTAAGGGGAAATATTGCTGGACAAATCTGGGAATTATTTGGGGGAATAACAGATGGTATAGACAAAGGAGAGTCAGTGAAAATTGTTTTTTTGGATTTTCAGAAGGTCATTGACAATGTGCCGCACATGAGGCTGTTTAACAAGATAAGAGCCAGTAGTATTACAGGAAAGATACTAGTACTGATACAAGAATGGGTGATTGGCAGGAGGCAAGGAGTGGGAAAAAAGAGTGCCTATTCTGCCTGGCTGCTGGTGACAAGTGGTGCTTCACATGGATTGGTATTGGGACTACTTCTTCTCTCATTATATGTTAATGATTTGGAATGCAGAATGATGGCTTTGTGGCCAAGTTTTCAGACAACACAAAGATAGTTGGAGGGACAGGTAGGGTTGAGGAAGCAGGGAATCTGTGGAAGGACTTCGACAAATTGGGAGAACATGCAAAGAAGTGGCAGATGGAAAATAGTATGGGGGAAGTGTATGGTTATGCAGTTTGGTAGAAGTAATAAAGGCATAGACTATTTTCTAAATTCAAAAATTAGAGGTGTAGAAGTATTTGGGAGTCCTTGTGCAGGATTCCCTAGTGGTTAACTTGCAGGTGGAGTCAGTGGTAAGGAAGGCAATTGCAATTTTAGCATTTATTTCAAGAGGACTAGAATATAAGAACAAGGATGTCAAGCTGAAGCCTTATGAGGCATAAGTCAGACCGAACTTGAAATATTGTGAATAGTTTTGGGCATGTTATTTAAGAAAAGATCTGCTCTCATTGGAGACCGTCCAGAGAAGCCTGATGAGAATGATTCTGGGAATTAAAGGGTTAATGAAGGTCTGTACTTGCTGGAGATTAGAAGACTGAGGGGGATTTCACTGAAGCCTATTGAATATTGAAAGGCTTTGTCAGGGTACATGTGGAGAGGATGTTTCCAAAGTTGATGAGTCTTGGACAAGAGGACACAGTCTCAGAATAGAGGGACATCCATTCAGAACACAGCCAAGAAGGAATCTGTGGCATTCATTGCCACGGATGACTGTGGAGGCAAATTCATTGAGTATATTTAAAGCAGAAGTTAGTCACAGAATCAAATGTTACGGGAAGAAGGCAGGAGAATAGGGTTGAAAGAGATAATAAATTAGCCATGATGGAATGGTGGAACAGACTTGATGGACTGAGTGGCCAAATTCTGCTCCTATGTCTTATGGTCTTATGATTAACTGATGGCCCAATTAACCAGAATCCCCTGTACATGTTTTTGAAATGAATTCTGTAGTATATTATAACTGTAACATAATGTGGTGTTGAGGCCAAGATCAGATCTGCGATGTTCTTACTGTATGATGAAGCAGGTTCAAAAGGTCCATTGACATACTGCAGCTCCTGTTTCTTCTGTCTTAAATTTCTTCTGTAAGGCCTAGTGCTAAAATATTGGCTAATAGCTAGGTTATGTTTATCTACTGTGATACTTTGTGGATTATGCAATAATAATTCCTGACAGATTGCTAAATTTTGAGAGACAGTAAGACAATAAACATTCTCATATAATATCACATGATATGGTAATTTGATTAACAGGTTCAACAAGAGCATTATTGATTAATTATCATGGCGCTGATCAGTGAATGGGTCAGATGATTATTTTATTAATTAAAATTTTTCTGAAGAATTAAAAATACTAAGTTCTAAAAAGTTTGTGTGGCTTTTTAATAAGCAGTGTTACTTTCTCGTTCAGTAATCCTCTGTCTGATACTTGGGAATCCTAATTGCTTGGCATCTAGCTCACTGGGGGCTAGTTCTTCTGCTACCTTTAATATACTGGGGCACCACTTCCCACACTCTCTTTAAATTAATCGGGGCCTCGGTTCCCACACTCCATTTAAGCTCATCTATTTCCTGAAACTGGCTGTGCCTAATCTTAGAAAGTTTACTATTCCGCAGTGTAACACAGGGAAAAAAGCGTGAAGAAGTGGTACACTGCAGCATTATTAGAAATTACATCTACAGTCTGGAAGATCTGTAAGTCCAATAGTACCGAAGTCCTGACAAGATGGACAACTAAAGAGTTACTGTATTTAAATATTAAAATTTGCTTCCCACTGTTTGTCAGATCCTGACAATGTTTGTTATTTATCTCTTCAGAGAAGCAGTTGGTAACATGTCCTTTAGACCCAATAGGCTCATGCCACCTATTACATGTGGGAGGAAACTAGAGCACCCTGGAAGAAACACACACAGTCACAGGAAGAATGTACAAACTCCTTACAGACAGCAGCAGAACTGAACCCAGACAGTGGCACTGTAATAACATTATGCTAATCACTATGCTACCATGCTGTTAATTGACATATTAAGCCACAATGGGTTACAGATTTGTTGCGTTGATAAATGGGACATGGCCTGCTCTGTTAACATGCAGGCAAAAAGTGGAGACCAATTCTATGCACAGCAAATTCCAATGTATATCAATGACATAAACTTGCTGCCCATCGATTTTATTGATGATGTTCAGTTAGGGGAAGATACTATTTGGAAAACAAGAAAATTACTTCCATTTACTTAGTGCTTTTCAATTAATAATAATAACAATAAAACAAGTTGTTTCATGGAGTGGATATCTGAGTAAATTTGACACCAGGACACAGAACCTAGTTAGCACATATGACCAAAAACTCAGTCAAGAGATGCGATAAAAGAGGAGAAAGAAGGGGAGAGTTCGAGGTTTATTAAGGGAACTGTACATATTTGAATCTGGATGGGTGAGGACGCTGATACAGATCATGAAACAAAAGGTATTGGCCATGCAAGAGGCCAATAGTAGGAAGAATATGGAGCTTTCAGTGTTTTCTAACTTGTTTGAAGTCATAAAGGTTGGGAGACATAAGAGCATAGAGAGTTCAGAACAATGATGAAGATTTGAAATTTGAACACAGGAGATTCTGCAGGTGCTGGAAATCTTGAGCTTCAAACACAAAGAGCTGGAGGAGCACAACAGGTCAGACCGCATCTATAGAGAGGAATAAATGATTGATGTGTCATAAGACCCTTCATCAGGACTGGAGAGGAAAACTGGGGAAGAAGAGTACAAGATGACAGATGATAGGTGAAACCAGGTGAGGTGGAAGATTGGTATATGGGGGATGGGTGAGAAAGAAGATTGCCCTTCCTGACAGTCTGACTGCATGCTAGCTTTGCTTTTCTAACCATCCGATCTATCTTGAGACCCTTTATTTTGGTTCCCACCCTGCTACCAAATTAGTTTAAACCACCCCCCCCCAACAGCTCTAACAAATCTGCCCTCAAGAATATTGGTCCCCCTCAGGTTCAGGTGCAACCCATTCATTTTGTACAGGTCATACTGTGACAACCACCCTCCCCACCCCCTAGAAGACATCCTAATGTTCCAAGAACCTGAAGCCCTGCCCCTTGTACCAACTTCTCAGCCACATACTTATCTGCCAAATCATCCTGTTTCTACCCTCACTAGCACATGGCACAGGTAACAATCCAGAAATTACTACCCTGGAAGTACTGCTTCTGTGAAGGATTTCAATACTTGAGAAAATATTTCCTAGAATAACTAATGTCAAGATTAAGGAAGGTGTTTTTGTTGGTCCACAAATCAAGCAGGGTTATCAATTACAGGCAATTCAAAGAACCTTGAGTGGGACTGGAGAAAATCACATGGAAGGTATTCCAGGATGTTGAAATTTTTTGGCAATTACAAAGCACCAAAGTACATGTTGGTTGACAACATGCGTCAAGCATACAAATCCATGAAGTGCAACATTTCACTAAAGATTCATTTTCTGTATCCCCATTTATACTTTTTCCCTGTTGTCAGTGATGAGCATGTTGCAAAGTTTCACCAGGATATTGTGGTCATGGAGAAACGGTATCAGGGCAACTGGAATCTATTAATTCTGGCTGATTATTGTTGGACACTTAAGCGAAAGGCCTCAGACACAGTACAAATGAAAATCATCAACAGAACTCTTTTAGCTTAGTTGAACTATTGCAAAGCTTCAGCACCGTTATGCTATTAAATGCATTATATTCAATAAAAGTTAATTTCTCTCTTCTCGCAATTCCTACAAGTAGTCTGAGATTATATTTGTGTTCAGCTTCAAGTGGTCTATAATAAACAAAAAGTATTCTTGAGGAAGCAACACTTTTGAAAAAAAAATTGTCCAGTGTAATTAGGGCCCAATCTACATTATTTCTCACTAATTCTAGAAAGGTCTGCACTAGGAAATTTGGATATAGTAAGCAACCCAACAGGCTCACAGATGAAATGTTGCATCTCTTGGAAGGAGTGCTTGGGGCCCTGAATGATGGTGAGGGAAGAAATGCAGGTGCAGGTGTAGCACTTGTCCTGCTTGCAAGGATAAGTGCCAAGAGGGAGATCAGTGAGACAGACAATTGAACAAGGAATTTCGGAAGAGAGCATGGAGAGTGGGGTGGGGGGGGGGGGGGATGGTGGGTTGGTGAGAGGGAAACTTGGTGGTAAGTTTGTGCTGTGTGTGGACCAGGTGTCAACATAGTTCATGGGAGTATACATAACTCAAGCAGAGTTAGTAACCATCACACTTATAAGACTATGAAATAACTGGTCTTACACTTGTGTCCTCAACATTCCCTGAAATAATGAGGGTGAGGTTAGGCTAAGATCCCGATCAAGCTTCAAAATACAATAGGATCTATGGATGTGACTCAGTAGCACAGAATCAATACATTCAGAGAAAGTAAGGAGTAGAAGAATTGATAATTTGGAAAAAAAAACACCATTTTCTTGGAATGAATACAACCACTAATTGGTAAAATGTTGAAAGCACACTGAAAGTAGAGATTAAGACAAACTTATTGACAATAAACTGGACTGGTCAAAGAACACTGAGGCTGTCTACAAGAAGGGTCAGAGCTGTCTCTATTTCCTGAGGAGACTGAGGTCCTTTAACATCTGCCCGACGATGCTGAGGATGTTCTACGAGTCTGTGGAGGCCAGTGCTATCATGTTTGCTGTTGTGTGCTGGGGCAGCAGGCTGAGGGTAGCAGACACCAACAGAATCAAGAAACTCATCCGTAAGGCCAGCGATGTTGTGGGGATAGAACTGGACTCTCTCACGGTGGTGTCTGAAAAGAGGATGCTGTCCAAGTTGCATGCCATCTTGGTCAATGTCTCCCATCCACTACATAATGTACTGGGTGGGCACAGGAGTACATTCAGCCAGAGACTCATTCCACCGAGATGTAGCACAGAGCGTCATAGGAAGTCATTCCTGCCTATGGCCATCAAACTTTACATCTTCTCCCTTGGAGGGTCAGACACCCTGAGCCAATAGGCTGGTCCTGGACTTATTTCATAATTTACTGGCATAATTTACATACTACTATTTAACTATTTATGGTTCTATTACTATCCAGTGAGATGGAGGAACTGAGCGAAATACATGTTAGTAGGGAAGTGGTGTTAGGTAAATTGAAGGGATTGAAGGCAGATAAATCCCCAGGGCCAGATGGTCTGCATCCTAGAGTGCTTAAGGAAGTAGCCCAAGCAATAGTGGATGCATTAGTGATAATTTTTCAAAACTCGTTAGATTCTGGACTAGTTCCTGAGGATTGGAGGGTGGCTAACGTAACTCCACTTTTTAAAAAAGGAGGGCGAGAGAAACTGGGGAATTATAGACCGGTTAGCCTAACGTCGGTGGTGGGGAAACTGCTGGAGTCAGTTATCAAGGATGTGATAACAGCACATTTGGAAAGCAGTGAAATCATCGGACAAAGTCAGCATGGATTTGTGAAAGGAAAATCATGTCTGACGAATCTCATAGAATTTTTTGAGGATGTAACTAGTAGAGTGGATGGGGAGAACCAGTGGATGTGGTATATTTGGATTTTCAAAAGACTTTTGACAAGGTCTCACACAGGAGATTAGTGTGCGAACTTAAAGCACACGGTATTGGGGGTAAGGTATTGGTGTGGGTGGAGAATTGGTTAGCAGACAGGAAGCAAAGAGTGGGAATAAACGGGTCCTTTTCAGAATGGCAGGCGGTGACTAGTGGGGTACCGCAAGGGTCAGTGCTGGGACCCCAGTTGTTTACAATATATATTAATGACTTGGATGAGGGAATTAAATGCAGCATCTCCAAGTTTGCGGATGACACGAAGCTGGGTGGCAGTGTTAGCAGTGAGGAGGATGCTAAGAGGATGCAGGGTGACTTGGATAGGTTGGGTGAGTGGGCAAATTCATGGCAGATTCAATTTAATGTGGATAAATGTGAAGTTATCCACTTTGGTGGCAAAAATAGGAAAACAGATTATTATGTGAATGGTGGCCGATTAGGAAAAGGGGAGGTGCAACGAGACCTGGGTGTCATTATACACCAGTCATTGAAAGTGGGCATGCAGGTACAGCAGGCGGTGAAAAAGGCGAATGATATGCTGGCATTTATAGCGAGAGGATTCGAGTACAGGAGCAGGGAGGTACTACTGCAGTTGTACAAGGCCTTAGTGAGACCACACCTGGAGTATTGTGTGCAGTTTTGGTCCCCTAATCTGAGGAAAGACATCCTTGCCATAGAGGGAGTACAAAGAAGGTTCACCAGATTGATTCCTGGGATGGCAGGTCTTTCATATGAAGAAAGACTGGATGAACTGGGCTTGTACTCATTGGAATTTAGAAGATTGAGGGGGGATGTGATTGAAACTTATAAGATCCTAAAGGGATTGGACAGGCTAGATGCAGGAAGATTGTTCCCGATGTTGGGGAAGTCCAGAATGAGGGGCCACAGTTTGAGGATAGAGGGGAAGCCTTTTAGGACCGAGATTAGGAAAAACTTCTTCACACAGAGAGTGGTGAATCTGTGGAATTCTCTGCCACAGGAAACAGTTGAGGCCAGTTCATTGGCTATATTTAAGAGGGAGTTAGATATGGCCCTTGTGGCTACGGGGGTCAGGGGGTATGGAGGGAAGGCTGGGGCGGGGTTCTGAGTTGGAGGATCAGCCATGATCATAATAAATGGCAGTGCAGGCTCGAAGGGTCGAATGGCCTACTCCTGCACCTATTTTCTATGTTTCTATGTTTCTATTTATTATTTATGATGCAACTGTAACAAAAACCAATTTCCCCCAGGATCAATAAAGTATGACTATGAAAAAAACTGCAGTAACTGAGAGTGTAATGCTTGAAATAAAGCAACAGAGCTCACTTTCAATCAGTAATTTGTTCCTCATACTGGATTAATACTGCCTATATAAGGATATAAGTGAGATGATTTTCAAGAAAGCTCAAAATATGGTTTAATTTGCTGACTATCCTAGGGAACAAACTGAAAACGAACAACTGGGCAAGGTCTCAAAAACACCACAATACTAAAATCTTTGGTACAACAGCCTAATTAAACAACAGAACAGTCTGTCCAGCCTCTCCTTCAGCGCTGTGAAGTGATCAGCCTCAGAACTGCCTGAAAAGTTCTCTTACTTCCATCCAGCTTTCTCAGGATCAAAAGCCAAATGACATTGTTGCAAAGAAGCTTCCCCAAAGTCCTGACCAATATTTATGCTTCGACCATACTGGTCAACGGAAGTATTATCTACAAACAACAGGAATCTGCAGATGCTGGAAATTCAAGCAACACACATCAAAGTTGCTGGTGAACGCAGCAGGCCAGGCAGCATCTGTAGGAAGAGGTGCAGTCGACGTTTCAGGCCGAGACCCTTCGTCAGGACTAACTGAAGGAAGAGTGAGTAAGGGATTTGAAAGTTGGAGGGGGAAGGGGAGATCCAAAATGATAGGAGAAGACAGGAGGAGGAGGGATAGAGCCAAGAGCTGGACAGGTGATAGGCAAAAGGGGATACGAGAGGATCATGGGACAGGAGGTCCGGGAAGAAAGACAAGTTGGGGGGGAACCCAGAGGATGGGCAAGGGGTATATTCAGAGGGACAGAGGGAGAGAAAGGAGAGTGAGAGAAAGAATGTGTGCATAAAAATGAGTAACAAATGGGGTACGAGGGGGAGGTGGGGCCTTAGCGGAAGTTAGAGAAGTCAATGTTCATGCCATCAGGTTGGAGGCTACCCAGACGGAATATAAGGTGTTGTTCCTCCAACCTGAGTGTGGCTTCATCTTTACAGTAGAGGAGGCCGTGGATGGACATGTCAGAATGGGAATGGGATGTGGAATTAAAATGTGTGGCCACTGGGAGATCCTGTTTTCTCTGGCGGACAGAGCGTAGATGTTCAGCAAAGCGATCTCCCAGTCTGCGTCGGGTCTCGCCAATATATAAGAGGCCACATCGGGAGCACCAGACGCAGTATATCACCCCAGTCGACTCACAGGTGAAGTGTTGCCTCACCTGGAAGGACTGTTTGGGGCCCTGAATGGTGGTAAGGGAGGAAGTGTAAGGGCATGTGTAGCACTTGTTCCGCTTACACGGATAAGTGCCAGGAGGGAGATCAGTGGGGAGGGATGGGAGGGACGAATGGACGAGGGAGTTGTGTAGGGAGCGATCCTGGCGGAATGCAGAGAGATGGGGGGAGGGAAAGATGTGCTTAGTGGTGGGATCCAGTTGGAGGTGGCGGAAGTTACGGAGAATAATATGTTGGACCCGGAGGCTGGTGGGGTGGTAGGTGAGGACCAGGGGAACCCTATTCCTAGTGGGGTGGCGGGAGGATGGAGTGAGAGCAGATGTACGTGAAATGGGGGAGATGCGTTTAAGAGCAGAGTTGATAGTGGAGGAAGGGAAGCCCCTTTCTTTAAAAAAGGAAGACATCTCCCTCATCCTAGAATGAAAAGCCTCATCCTGAGAGCAGATGCGGCGGAGACGGAGGAATTGCGAGAAGGGGATGGCGTTTTTGCAAGAGACAGGGTGAGAAGAGGAATAGTCCAGATAGCTGTGAGAGTCAGTAGGCTTATAGTAGATATCAGTGGATACGCTGTCTCCAGAGACAGAGACAGAAAGATCTAGAAAGGGGATGGAGGTGTCGGAAATGGACCAGGTAAACTTGAGGGCAGGGTGAAAGTTGGAGGCAAAGTTAATAATGTCAACGAGTACTGCATGCGTGCAGGAAGCAGCGCCAATGCAGTCATCGATGTAGCGAAGGAAAAGTGGGGGACAGATACCAAAATAGGCACGGAACATAGATTGTTCCACAAACCCAACAAAAAGGCAGGTATAGCTAGGACCCATACGGGTGCCCATAGCTACACCTTTAGTTTGGAGGAAGTGGGAGGAGCCAAAGGAGAAATTATTAAGAGTAAGGACTAATTCCGCTAGACGGAGCAGAGTGGTGGTAGAGGGGAACTGATTAGGTCTGGAATCCAAAAAGAAGCGTAGAGCTTTAAGACCTTCCTGATGGGGGATGGAAGTATATAAGGATTGGACATCCATGGTGAAAATAAAGCGGTGGGGGCCAGGGAACTTAAAATCATCGAAAAGTTTAAGAGCGTGAGAAGTGTCACGAACATAGGTCGGAAGGGATTGAACAAGGGGTGATAAAACCGTGTCGAGGTATGCACAAATGAGTTCGGTGGGGCAGGAGCAAGCTGAGACAATAGGTCGGCCAGGACAGGCAGGTTTGTGGATCTTGGGTAGGAGGTAGAAACGGGAAGTGCGGGGTGCGGCAACTATAAGGTTGGTAGCAGTGGATGGGAGATGCCCTGAGCGGATAAAGTCGGTGATGGTGTGGGAGACAATGGCCTGGTGCTCCTTAGTGGGGTCACGATCAAGGGGTAAATAAGAGGAGGTATCCGCGAGTTGTCGCTGTGCCTCGGCAAGGTAGAGGTCAGTAGGTCAGACTACAACAGCACCCCTCTTATCGGCGGGTTTAATAATAAGGTTAGGATTAGTGCGGAGAGGGTGGAGAGCCGAGCGTTCCGAAGGAGTGAGGTTGGAATGGGAACAAGGTGTGGTGAAGTCGAGACGGTTGATGTCCCGTCGGCAGTTAGCAATAAAGAGATCCAGAGCAGGCAGAAGACCAGAGCAGGGTGTCCATGAAGAAGAGGAGGGTTGAAGACTGGAGAAGGGGTCATCGGTGGGGGTGGAAGAGTCCTTGCCGAAGAAGTAGGCTCGGAGACGGAGACGGCGGAAGAAAAGTTCCGCATCATGGCGAACACAGAACTCGCTGAGATGTGGGCGAAGGGGGACAAAGGTGAGGCCCTTACTGAGAACAGAGCGTTCTGCCTCCGACAGTTGAAGGTCGGAGGGGATGGTAAAGACCCGGCACGGATGAGAGCTGGGATCAGAGGGGGGAGGGGGGAGGCGTAGAAGTATTATCTAGTTATTTTCATATTGGTGTTTTTGGGATATTAATTGTATGCACAAATTATCTGCTGTGTTTCTTTCATTGCAACTGCGATTACAGTTAAAAACCTTGCTTTGAAATGCCATAAAGTAGTGAGGTGGAAATGTTTCATCTTTCTTTCCATAGTGGGGGAATCAATGTCCATATCCCATGAAAGATTATGAAAATAAAAGGTAAAATAAAAGCACTGAATAGATCCTGCACTTTATGAAACCATGAATTTACACTTGATAAAACAACCCTGACAAACAATCTGTTTCAAAATTTAAGCAATTGTGTCCCGACACAGTTTGTCCAAATTTCTATATTGATTAAATACTTACCCTGCATTATACCTACAAAGTGACATTTGCTTCTCACACTGGCTGTGATGGAACCTATTACAATGCCAGCTTCTGGACTAACTCTCTACAATGGACTGCAGGGACACAATGATCAATGATGTAAAGCTTACGGTACATTCTAAAAAGACTGCGCGACTATTTTAGGAAGTAAAATTGTAACAATGGATTATAAGTATGTAATTCAGAAAGGCTCATTGCAAAAGTCAGGAGGCATGGGATCCAGGGAAACTTAGCTGTAAGGATTCAGAATTGGCTTGCCCAGGGTAGGCAGAAGGTGGTAGTAGATGGAGAATATTTTGCTCGGAATTTGCTGTATCCCAGATTATCCTCAGCAGGGATCTGTTTTGGGATTCCTTTGTGATTTTTATAAAGGATTCAATGAGGAAGTGGAAGGATGGATTGGTATGTTTGCAGATGATATCAAAAAATTGCTGGTGGTGTGAATGGTGTTGGTTAGTGTAGGTTGCAACAAGACATCGACAAGATACAGAGCTAGGCTGAGACATGGCAGATGGAGTTAAATCTGGAAAAGTGATACACTTTGGAAAGTCAAACTTGAAGGTAGAATGCAGGGTTAATGACAGGATTCTTCAAATTGTGAAGGAACAGAGGAATCTTGCATTTCAAGTCCTTAGATTTCTCAAAGTTGCCATGTAAGCTTAAAGGGCAATAAAGAATGAAATTCTGGTATGTTGACCTTCATTAGTCAGAGGATTGAGTTCAAGAACCATGAGGTAATGTTGCAGCTCTATAAAACCCTGGCTAGGCCACACTTGGAATATAGTGTTCAGTTTTGGTTGCCTCATTATAGGAAGTGTGTGTAAACTTTAGAGAAGATGCAGAGGAGATTTACCAGGATGCCGTCTGGATTAGATAGCATGTCTTATGAGGAAAGATCGAGTGAGCTGGAGCTTTTTTCTTTGGAGCAAAGGATGATGAGAGGTGACTTGATATGTGTGTACAAGATGATAAGAGGCGAGGATCGCGTGGACAACCAGACTTCCCAGAGTGGAATTGGATAATATGAGGAACCATGTCAAAGGTAATTCTTATATACAGAAAGTGGTAGCTCTGTGGAACATGCTGCTATGGATAGTGGTAAAGGTAGATGCAATAGGGACATTGATGAGACTCTTTGATAGGCACATGGATGGAAGAAAATGAAGGGCTATGGGTGAGGGAAGGACTAGTTTGATTTTAGAGTAAATTAAAAGATTGGCAAAACATTGTAGGCCAAAGGATATGTATTCTGCTCTACTGTTCTATGCTCTGTGTTCTATTTAAATATTGATGTTTTAACAATACAGATTTCCCCCACCATCCAAAGGTAGAGCGTTCCTATGAAACGGTTCGTAAGCCGGAATGTCATAAAGCGAAAAAGCAATTCCCATTTACTTATATGGGAAAATTTTGTGAGCATTCGCAGACCCAAAAATAACCTACCAAATCATGCCAAATAACGCATAAAACCTAAAATAACAATAACATATAGTAAAAGCAGGAATGATATGATAAATACACAGCCTATATAAAGTAGAAATACTTCTTTACAACGATTGCCTGCACAGATCTTCGTAGCGAAAATCTCATGCAAGTGCTGTTGGCATAAACACGCTCTCCATTAACCTTTAAACTGTGAAGCTGCAAATCTACCAAATAACACGTAAAAATACACAGCCTATATAAAGTAGAAATAATGTATGTACAGTGTAGTATCACTTACTGGAATTGGGAAAACAGGGCCGAGCACACTGATGATGGTGTGTTAGACTTGTCGGAGTTTGGCTGATGCAGTGGCCCCCACCCTCCGGGCCGCCGACCCGATACATTGCGGCAAAGAACGCAGCGGTAGCCAGGAGGCACACAGCACATCTTTAAGAAAAAAACTGAAATAAACATGCTAATTAATTACGTGCTATGCGGCACCTAATTAATTAGCATGTTTATTTCGGCTTTTTTCTTAAAGATGTGCTGTGTGCCTCCCGGCCACCGCTGCATTCTCCGCGAATTGGTACAGTCCAGGGTCCGGGGGTTGGGGTGGTGGGACACGGGGGTGCCATCTCATCGTTGTCGATCAGGGCAGGCAGCTCATCTTCTCCTATGACTGCCCGCCTCGATGTCGAAGGTCAAGGTTCGTCGTCTGCTGTGGCTGATGTGGAAGGCTTGCTTGACTGTTGAACCTCGCGCATTTTTCTATCACACAGTTCTTTGTAAGCACTCAAACCATCCTGCAAATATCCCATAAACCAATGTACCCTTTCAAAATTAAAGTCGTACTTTATCATTGCAGTGAAAATCTCACGCAGTTGCTTAACTTTCGCTACTGCATTCGGTTTCGATTGTTATCCTTTCCTCTTCCAATTGCATCAGCTCTTCATCTATCAGATCTTGGTCATGGGATGCCAAAACCTCTTCAACATCATCTTCGTCAACTTCCACAAGCCAAACTCACGTTCTCCTTACTTAGTTCACCACAATCGAAACGCTTAATTATGTCTAGTTTTACACTAAGTGTAACACTCTTACGAGCTCTTTTGGGCTTTTCCGACACCTTAGAACTCATCTTGCTAACGGCTGCTCAATGCAACGTGTTTAAGTAATGTCGTTCCAAATCCGGGGGACAGTGGCTGCTCAGGGCGCGCGATGCCTTTTATCGCGCGCTGATTTTTTCGCGCGCTGATTTTTTTATCGCACGCTGCCTTTCTTCGTAACAGTGAAAACACCTTCCGAAAGTGAAAACAGGGTACTAATGTAGGTCTTTCGTAACAGTGAGGTTTCGTAAAGCGAACGTTCGAAAAGCGGGGGACACCTGTATCCATATAAACACAGGTAAAAAGTCTTATTATCTGCAAGAACGTGAAAAAAGATTTCTGGCCTTACCAAGGCAATTTGATGGTTGTGTCAGAAAGCAGGTGATTGTGCCTGTTTTAGCCTCAAACTATTTACAGCAGCATGCAAACAGAGAATTCTACTTCATGTGATTACAAAGGACGTAATGAAAAGTGCACATCAACAATGTACCCCCTTGTTGGTCGGCATGACATTGTGGGCCTAAGTGCTGTAGATTTCTATGTTCTATGATGCAGATGAAGAGTACTCAGTGCAGCTGATCTACAGTAATTATTTAACTGCTGGGGATGATAATTTAAACCTCCTTATTATGAATGCAGCCAGGCCCAACTTGCAGAGAATCATATCACATTCTGTGGGAAGTTATTAACACCATAGCAATTCCAAACTGATCATGACAATGGATCAATTTGATAGTTAAGCAACTAAATCATAATCCATTAAATCTCCATGCATTTTCTCAATTACCATCAATTTGATAGAGTTAGAGGTAAATTAAGTATCTGTGTTAAATCATATTTTTCTCAAAGATTAAGATTAGTTTATTGTCATATACACTAGGGTGGAATGAAATTACTCAGTTGTGTGAAACTCACAGAGTTATTAGTATACGTATACATTAGTAATAAAATCCAACAGTAAATATAGCAACGAGCACAGAACAACAGAATGGTGTAAAGGTTGTAGTGAAATCTGAAAGAGAGCAAAAATAAATACTGAAGTGACAACAACAGAATTAATAATGGATGTAGGTAGAAGTAAGTGTTCGAGAACATGGCAGCACCTTTGGGAAGAGGCTATGGAAGAGGGGATTAATTCAGAAGTCTGATAGCAGTGGGGAAGATATTGATCTTAAGTCTGGCCATCTTCCCCTAGAAGATAGATGAAAGAGAAGGGAATTACTAGGGTGGCAAGAATCCTTGATTATACCATTAACCTTCTTGAAGCAAAGCACCGTGAGGTGTCTAACACCGGAGGGCATGCATAGAAGGTGAGAGGGTGTAGGTTCAGGGGGGATGTAAGGCGTGAGATTTATACTCAGAGAGTCATGGATGCCTGGAATGTGCTTCCTGGTCTGGTGGTAGATGCAAATACATTAGAGGTTTTTAAGAGACATTTGGACAGGCACATTGATGTAAGGAAGATGGAGGGTTTAGTGTTTGGGTGTTCTTGATTTACTTTTTAGCTGTTTTAGCACAACATTGTGGGTCGAATGACCTGCTCTGGTGCTCTACTCTTCTATGGTCTATGTTTTAAGATGGACTGGATGGAAAGAAGTAACAAGCCTGTGACTGCACAATATTTACCACAATCTACTGGTTCTGTTGATTCAGAGGAGAACAGTTATCAAATGCTTTTGACAAGTATTTTTCCAGACAGTTCATCCATAAGACCAAAAGGCATAGGAGCAGAATTACACCCTTCTGCCCATCAAGTCTACTACATCATTTGATCATCTGATTTATTTTCCCTCTCAACCCCATTCTCCTACTCCCCGCCCCCAACCTTTGATGCCCTTACTAATCAAGAACCTATCAAGTTACACTTTAAATATACAGTACAGCATGACTTGGTTTTTACAGCCATCCATGGCAATAAATTCTTTGGATTCACCACACTTTGGCTAAATAAATTCCTCCTCATTGTTGTTCTAAAGGAAGATCCTTGCAATCTAAGACCATGCTCTCGGGTCCGAGACTCTCCCGCTATTGGAAACAGCTTCCCCATGTCCATTCTTCCTCAGCCTTTCAATGTCTAATAGGTTTCAATAAGATCCACCTCAATCATCTAAACTCCAATGAGTACAGAACCATCAAATGTTCCTCATACATTAACCATTTCATTCCCAAGGTCATTCTCAGGAACCACCTTGGAACCCTCTCCAGTGCCTGCTCGTTCTTAATTAAATATGGAGCCCAAACTGCCTACAATACTCCAAATATGGTATGGCCAAATTCATATAAAGTCTCAGCATTACTTCCTTGCCCTTATATTCAAGTCCTCTTGAAATGAATGATAACATTGTGTTTGCCTTCCTTATACAGACTCAACCTGCAAGGTAACCTTTCAGGAATTCCCAAGTTCTTTGTAGTTCTAATTTCTGAATTCATTCCCTGTTTAGAAAATAGTCGACAAAGTTATTCTTTCTAACAAACTGCATGACCATACACTTCCCTACACAGTATTCCATCTGATGCTTATTTGCCCATTTTACTAATCTGTTCAAGTCCTTTGAGGCTAGAGAAAATCTGCAGAAGCTGGAAATTCAAGCAACACACACAAAATGCTGGAGGAACTCAGCAGGCCAGAGAGCATCTATGGAAAAGTGTACAGTCGACATTTCAGGCCGAGATCCTTCGGAAGGACTGGAGAAAAAATGTTGAGGAGTAGATATAAATGGTGGGGGAGGGGAGAAAGAAACTCAAGATGATAGGTGAAACCGGGGTGTGGGGTGGGAATGAAATAAAGAACTGGTAAGTTGGCTGGTGAAAGAGATATAGGGCTGGAGAAGGGGCAGTCCAATAGGAGAGAACAGAAGGTCATGGAGGAAAGAAAAGGGGGGGAAGGCCCATGGGAGGGAGGCGACAGACAGCAAGGAGATAAGGTCACAGAGGGAAAAGGGGATGGGAAATGGTGAGGGGAAGGGGCACCATTACTGGAAGTTGGAGAAATTGATGTTCATGCCATCGTGTTGGAGGCTACCCAGACACAACCTAACTGTGGCCTCTTCGCAACGGTAGAGGCCATGGATCGACATATCAGAATGGGAATGGGAAGTGGAATTAAAATTGATGGCCACTGGGAAATCTGGCTGATGGAGCATAGGTGTTCAGCAAAACAGTCTCCAAATCTACATCAGGTCTCACCGATATACAGGAGGCCACACTGGGAGTACCAGACACAGTATATAATCCCAACAGACTCACAGGTGAAGTGTCACCTCACCTGCAAGGACTGTTTGGGGCTCTGAATGATATTGAGGGAGGAGATGTAGAGGTAGGTGTAGCACTTGTTCTGCTTGCAAGGATAAGTGGCAGGAGGCGGAATAGACAAGGGAGTCACGTAGGGAGTGATCCCTGTGAAAAGCAGAAAGTGGGGGGGAGGGAAAGATGTGCTTGGTGGTGGAATCCCATTGGAAATGGCGGAAGTTCCAGCAAATTATGTGCTGGACATGGAGGCTGGTGGGGTGGTAGGTGAGGACAAGAGAAACCCTATCCCCAGTAGGGTGGCAGGAGGCTGGGGTAAGTGCAGACGTGCGTGAAATGGAAGAGATAGAAACATAGAAACATAGAAACATAGAAAATAGGTGCAGGAGTAGGCCATTCGGCCCTTCGAGCCTGCACCGCCATTTATTATGATCATGGCTGATCCTCCAACTCAGAACCCTGCCCCAGCCTTCCCTCCATACCCCCTGACCCCGTAGCCACAAGGGCCATATCTAACTCCCTCTTAAATATAGCCAATGAACTGGCCTCAACTGTTACCTGTGGCAGAGAATTCCACAGATTCACCACTCTCTGTGTGACGAAGTTTTTCCTAATCTCGGTCCTAAAAGGCTTCCCCTCTATCCTCAAACTGTGGCCCCTCGTTCTGGACTTCCCCAACATCTGGAACAATCTTCCTGCATCTAGCCTGTCCAATCCCTTTAGGATCTTATACGTTTCAATCAGATCCCCCCTCAATCTTCTAAATTCCAACGAGTACAAGCCCAGTTCATCCAGTCTTTCTTCATATGAAAGACCTGCCATCCCAGGAATCAATCTGGTGAACCTTCTTTGTACTCCCTCTATGGCAAAGATGTCTTTCCTCAGATTAGGGGACCAAAACTGCACACAATACTCCAGGTGTGGTCTCACCAAGGCCTTGTACAACTGCAGTAATACCTCCCTGCTCCTGTACTCGAATCCTCTCGCTATAAATGCCAGCATACCATTCGCCTTTTTCACCGCCTGCTGTACTTGCATGCCCACTTTCAATGACTGGTGTATAATGACACCCAGGTCTCGTTGCACCTCCCCTTTTCCTAATCGGCCACCATTCAGATAATAATCTGTTTTCCTATTTTTGCCACCAAAGTGGATAACTTCACATTTATCCACATTAAATTGCATCTGCCATGAGTTTGCCCACTCACCCAACCTATCCAAGTCACCCTGCATCCTCTTAGCATCCTCCTCACTGCTAACACTGCCACCCAGCTTCGTGTCATCCGCAAACTTGGAGATGCTGCATTTAATTCCCTCATCCAAGTCATTAATATATATTGTAAACAACTGGGGTCCCAGCACTGAGCCTTGCGGTAGCCCACTAGTCACCGCCTGCCATTCTGAAAAGGTCCCGTTTATTCCCACTCTTTGCTTCCTATCTGCTAACCAATTCTCCACCCACACCAATACCTTACCCCCAATACCGTGTGCTTTAAGTTTGCACACTAATCTCCTGTGTGGGACCTTGTCAAAAGCCTTTTGAAAATCCAAATATACCACATCCACTGGTTCTCCCCTATCCACTCTACTAGTTACATCCTCAAAAAATTCTATGAGATTCGTCAGACATGATTTTCCTTTCACAAATCCATGCTGACTTTGTCCGATCATTTCACCGCTTTCCAAATGTGCTGTTATCTTTTGCGGTTGAGGGCAGCATTGATGGTGGAGGAAGGGAAGCCACTTTCTTTGAAAAAGGAGGACATCTCCTTTGTTCTAGAATGAAAGGCCTCAACCTGAGAGCAGATGCGGCAGAAACTGAGGAATTGAGAGAAGAAGGTGGCATTTTTACAAGTGAAACTGTGGGAAGAGGAAAAGTCCAGGTTGCTGTGAGAGTCCATGGGTTTATAATGGACATCAGTAGGAAACCTGTTACCAAAGACAGAGACAGTGAGATTGAGAAAGGCGAAGGAGGTTTTGGAAATGGACTAGGTGCAGACTCCCTGCTTTCTCAATATGACCTGCTCCTCCACCTATCTTTGAATTATCCACAAACATGGCTACAGAACCATCAATTCCATCATCCATATTGTTAGCATATGATTTAAGAATGAGCAGGATCACCTCAACACAGACCTCTGAGAAAAAACACTAATTACCGGCAGTCACCAGAAAAGGCCACTTTTATTCCTATTTTATTGACTTCTGCCTGTCAGCTAACCTTCTGTCCATGTAGCTTCTTTCTTGTAATACCATGGACTCTTGTTTAGCAGCACCTTGTGGAAGGCCTTCTGAAAATCCAAGTAAACAGCACCCATTGACTCTCGTTTGTCTAACCTCCCTGTCATTTCCTCAATGAATTCCAATAGATTTGTCAGCAATATATTTCCCTTGAGGAAACCATGCTGACTTCAGCCTATTTTATCATGTGCTTCAAGCTCATCCTTAATAAATGACACTAACATCTTGCCAACCATGGAAGACTGTGATTAGTAACCGTATGACTGGCTTGAACATAGAAATGATAGTGTTAATGTTTAAACTCCAGGAATGAGAGGGATATTTTTCATCTTTTGTATGCATTGATCAGCCAGTAATCCTGATACCCACCTGATCTGCCAAACAGTTACCAAAAAAAATATTAGTGGCTTATTGGGAGTAGGTGATTGCAAGGAAGCAAGGGCATAATAGCCATCATGGGTTATGGACTGGCAGTGGGAGTGAATTTTATGGTTTCAAACTGTTGATCACTGGTGGTAGTTGAACTAGAGTTTGAGATTGCTGTTGTGGTGAAGATTAGTTGACAGTGATCAGATAAGTGTAGGTGAGAGGAGAGAGATTTACTAGGAACCTGAGGGACATTTTTTTCACCCAGCGAGTGGTCAGTGTATGAATGAACTGTCAGAGGAAGTGGCTGAGGCAGGTACATAAACAACATTTGAAAGGTCCAATTATTATTGGATGGGTACATGGATAGCGAAAAAATATATAGAGTGATATGAACCAATTGTAGGTAAATAGTCAGCTTAGATGGGAATCTTGGTCGACATGGACCATTTGGGCTAAAGGACCAGTATCCATGACTCTATGAATGTCATAAACTTGTGTTGGTGTTAACGCAATTCTCAGAGTATTAGTTTGGGGAAAACAAAAGTAAACTTAATTACGTTAGTTCCAACCATTGACAAGGAACCTGGGACCAATGGCTTAGGTGGTTCTCATTTAAGTCATGTAGGAATACACTTGGTCAATGAAGATGCATCTAAATATGTGTCTGCATAACACTGAATGCCTCTGCATATAGCTAGAGCAGGGATATCCCAATGTATTTTTTGCATGGACCCCTACCATTAACTGATGAGTCCATTGGCCCCAGGTTGGGAACACGTGATCTAGAGGTTTCTACGTGCTATACTTTAGATGCATATACGGCCAAAAACGAAAATTGTGGACTTCACAATCCATGCGGTGCAAACCTATTTTTCTTTAATCTGTTATCTTCTTAGAATTTAGATTCTGAGACACTCACAAATATGGAACAGTGTGATCCAATTTCAAGACAACTGTATCACAAAAAACACTATCAATACAGAAAACCTGAAAGAAGTTCAGAAAATTCTGGAAGTCCTCAATGGGTGTAGAGAGACAAAACAAAAGTTCATGTTTCAGGTCATTGTCGTCTCATTGTTTCAAAAATCCTGACAAAAGTTTGTCAGCCTGAAGGATTAACTCAGTTTTTTTCTGCAGGTGTTGCCTGGCTACTAAATATTACTGGAGTGTTTTTTTTTTCATTCTCAGTATCTGCACATGTTGGAAGATAGCCAGAGGAATTATTACAGATGCCTGCACATACTGGCTATTGCTTTAAAGATGATAACTTTGCTTCTTCAGTCAAAACCCATTTAAAAACAACATAGAAACATAGAAACATAGAAAATAGGTGCAGGAGTAGGCCATTTGGCCCTTCGAGCCTGCACCGCCATTTATTATGATCATGGCTGATCATCCAACTCAGAACCCCGCCCCAGCCTTCCCTCCATACCCCCTGACCCCCGTAGCCACAAGGGCCATATCTAACTCCCTCTTAAATATAGCCAATGAACTGGCCTCAACTGTTACCTGTGGCAGAGAATTCCACAGATTCACCACTCTCTGTGTGACGAAGTTTTTCCTAATCTCGGTCCTAAAAGGCTTCCCCTCTATCCTCAAACTGTGGCCCCTCGTTCTGGACTTCCCCAACATCTGGAACAATCTTCCTGCATCTAGCCTGTCCAATCCCTTTAGGATCTTATACGTTTCAATCAGATCCCCCCTCAATCTTCTAAATTCCAACGAGTACAAGCCCAGTTCATCCAGTCTTTCTTCATATGAAAGTCCTGCCATCCCAGGAATCAATCTGGTGAACCTTCTTTGTACTCCCTCTAAAGTAAGGATGTCTTTCCTCAGATTAGGGGACCAAAACTGCACACAATACTCCAGGTGTGGTCTCACCAAGGCTTTGTACAACTGCAGTAGTACCTCCCTGCTCCTGTACTCGAATCCTCTCGCTATAAATGCCAGCATACCATTCGCCTTTTTCACTGCCTGCTGTACCTGCATGCCCACTTTCAATGACTGGTGTATAATGACACCCAGGTCTCGTTGCACCTCCCCTTTTCCTAATCGGCCACCATTCAGATAATAATCTGTTTTCCTATTTTTGCCACCAAAGTGGATAACTTCACATTTATCCACATTAAATTGCATCTGCCATGAATTTGCCCACTCACCCAACCTATCCAAGTCACCCTGCATCCTCTTAGCATCCTCCTCACAGCTAACACTGCCACCCAGCTTCGTGTCATCCGCAAACTTGGAGATGCTGCATTTAATTCCCTCATCCAAGTCATTAGTATATATTGTAAACAACTGGGGTCCCAGCACTGAGCCTTGCGGTAGCCCACTAGTCACCGCCTGCCATTCTGAAAAAGTCCCGTTTATTCCCACTCTTTGCTTCCTGTCTGCTAACCAATTCTCCATTCACACCAATACCTTACCCCCAATACCGTGTGCTTTAAGTTTGCACACTAATCTCCTGTGTGGGACCTTGTCAAAAGCCTTTTGAAAATCCAAATATACCACATCCACTGGTTCTCCCCTATCCATCCTACTAGTTACATCCTCAAAAAATTCTATGAAATTCGTCAGACATGATTTTCCTTTCACAAATCCATGCTGACTTTGTCCGATCATTTCACCGCTTTCCAAATGTGCTGTTATCACATCCTTGATAACTGACTCCAGCAGTTTCCCCACCACCGACGTTAGGCTAACCGGTCTATAATTCCCCGGTTTCTCTCCCCCTCCTTTTTTAAAAAGTGGAGTTATATTAGCCACCCTCCAATCCTCAGGAACTAGTCCAGAATCTAACGAGTTTTGAAAAATTGTCACTAATGCATCCACTATTTCTTGGGCTACTTCCTTAAGCACTCTAGGATGCAGACCATCTGGCCCTGGGGATTTATCTGCCTTCAATCCCTTCAATTTACCTAACACCACTTCCCTACCAACATGTATTTCGCTCAGTTCCTCCATCTCACTGGACCCTCTGTCCCCTACTATTTCTGGAAGGTTATTTATGTCCTCCTTAGTGAAGACAGAACCAAAGTAATTATTCAATTGGTCTGCCATGTCCTTGCTCCCCATAATCAATTCACCTGTTTCTGTCTGCAGGGGACCTACATTTGTCTTCACCAGTCTTTTCCTTTTTACATATCTATAAAAGCTTTTACAGTCCGTTTTTATGTTCCCTGCCAGTTTTCTCTCATAATCTTTTTTCCCCTTCCTAATTAAGCCCTTTGTCCTCCTCTGCTGAACTCTGAATTTCTCCCAGTCCTCAGGTGAGCCACTTTCTCTGGCTAATTTGTATGCTTCTTCTTTGGAATTGATACTATCCCTAATTTCTCTTGTCAGCCACAGGTGCACTACCTTCCTTGATTTATTCTTTTGCCAAACTGGGATGAACAATTGTTGTAGTTCATCCATGCAACCTTTAAATGCTTGCCATTGCATATCCACCGTCAATCCTTTAAGTGTCATTTGCCAGTCTATCTTAGCTAATTCACGTCTCATACCTTCAAAGTTACCCCTCTTTAAGTTCAGAACCTTTGTTTCTGAATTAACTTTGTCACTCTCCATCTTAATGAAGAATTGCACCATATTATGGTCACTCTTACCCAAGGGGCCTCTCACGACAAGATTGCTAATTAACCCTTCCTCATTGCTCAAAACCCAGTCCAGAATAGCCTGCTCTCTAGTTGGTTCCTCGACATGTTGGTTCAAAAAACCATCCCGCATACATTCCAAGAAATCCTCTTCCTCAGCACCTTTACCAATTTGGTTCACCTAATCTACATGTAGATTGAAGTCACCCATTATAACTGCTGTTCCTTTATTGCACACATTTCTAACCTGACACTGTTTATTTACTTTTGTATATAATTGCCTTTATTACATTCCCTGTTTTTAGAACAATTTGACTGTTTTTTTTTCCCTTCTGCCCCTTAAAGCACTAATGTAAGTTCAACTTGTTTGCTGCATAATAAATTCCCCTTACCTGCAGTTCATTTTTGGACAGTGTTGGCAAGATGTCCTCTATTTACATATATGTGGAACCTCCTCCTGGGTGACCTGGGTGAGTTTGATGAGAGGAATCAGAAACAAAGGAAGGCAGCAGTTCTTTTCCAAGGAGACAGCAACCACTTACCATGTCAATCTGAACAAGTGGAGGCATTGACCTTCAGATACAGCTAGAAAGTGAAACAGAGTTAACCTTCCAGGTATATGACCTTTGGTCAGGTATTCATTTGAGTAATGGTTTCTGTACTCCAACCTCTCAGCTTCTTTCTTATCAGACTCACAAATGCAACCTCATACTTCAATCACTTTGAATTATGGAGGATAGCATGTGCATAAATGTCTCTCTCCAGCAGACCTCATCATGATCATCATGACTCCAGTATTTCTACTATTCTTTAATATTTCTTAATTGTACATATGTGTTTTTTTAATGTTCTATCGCTGAGCAGTAGTGAACCATCTGATTGGCCTATCAGATTTCTCTTTGAGAACTAGTTGATTTGATCAGCATTTCTGATCTGGCTATTGTTCACGATTGAACTTAATAAAAAAAAGAGATTCTGCTGATACTGGAAATATTAAGCAACACACACAAAATCCTGGAGAAATTCAACAAGTTTGGCAACATCTATGAAGGGGAATAAAAAGTTGACGTTTTGGGTCAAGATCCTTCATCAGGCCTTTTTTTTTGTGTCTGTTTCTTTATCTCCAAACTCTCTCTACTGTCAGACACTGTTATTTACTGACTGTGGTCTGATGTACTCAATCCGGTTGATGGCCATTTGAAAACTGCAGAAATTCACAGAAACATCTCTGCTGGCAAGGATTAACTGCAAGTATTTTTATAAAGGGAACTGGCAATGAAGCTGTAGGCAATGAGGCTTTAATGATATTGGACAACATGAATTTACATTCTACTGTGAAATGCCTCACAATCCCATTCCCTTTTCACTGGCCAGATGCCGAGCCCTGGGAAACGCATGCCGGAGGAGTTAAATTTGAATGTCTGTTTAAATCAATTCACAATCACCTCATTACATGTGCTAATGATGTAAATAGTTGCACTAATTATGAAGATTCCCAGTGATCCCACAGAAATTTGCAGCTTTCTTATTTGCAGTTAGAATCATCTCCAATAAAATCCCAAAGTTGAAGGCAACTTAAAACAATGCTTAAAAGGAGCCAGTGAATATGTTCAGAAAGAGCTGCAGAAGGTTGTAGATTCCGCCAGCTCGATTATGGACAGTAACCTCTCAACCATCAAGGGCGCTTTCAAAAGGCGATATATCAAGAAAGCTGCATCCATCAGTAAGGATGCTCTCCAGGAAATGCCCTCTTGTCACGACCACCATCTCAAAGAAGGAACAGGAACCTGAGGTTGCACACTCAACATTTTGGAACAGCTTCTTCCTATCCACAATCAGATTTCTGAATGGTTCAGGAACCCATGAACATTATCCCACTATTTTGCTCTCTTTTCAGGCTATTTATTTTGTTTTTATATACAGTATTCTTATTGTAATTTACAGTAATTTGAATGTGCTTGACTGTATTGCTGCTACAAAACAACAGATATCACATGTCAGTGATAAGAAACTTAATTCGGAGATCTCACATTTCTGGTTTTGAAGCTGGCCCACTCAGAATATTCATCTGGGTCAAAAAAATCTTATTCAAAACTACATTAAAGCCCAAACAGTTCACATTCACTGTTTCTCCCTTACCTAGTTGATTAGTTATTTCTTTCAAAAATTCCAGTAAATTAATTCATCTTGATTTCTTGTCGAACAGACACAGACCTTGGACTGTAGGTAGACAGGGTGATTGGCATGTTGGCTTTTAGAACATTGAATACAGAAGTTGAAAAGTCATCATGTGGTTCTACAAGGCACTGACAAGGCCTTAAGGAGTATTTTGTTCAGTTTTGGGCACCGTGTTATAGGAAGTATGTTATTAAACCAGAAAGAGTACAGAAAAAGAAATTACGGTGATGTTACCAGGATCATGTGAATGAGCCAGAGGGAGAGGATGGACAGACTAGGATTTCTTTCCTTGAAGCACAGGAAACTGAAAGGTGATATTATAGAGTACATAAAATCATGAAGGACAGAGATAAGGTGAATGCATTTATTTTCCCCCAGAGTTAGGGAATCAAGGACAAGAGGGGAAAGGCTTAAGAAAATCTGAGGGGTAACTTTTGACACAGATGATGGTATGCATGTGGAATCAGCTGCTAGTGAAAGTTGTTGAGGCAGGAACAATAACAATATTTAAAAGATACTTGGACAGGTACTTTGATCTGAAAAGTTTAGAAGTTTAAGGGCCAAACACTGGCTAATGGACAAGTTTGGATGTGCATTTCGGTTGAAGGAGCTGCTTATGTATTATAGGGCTCCTTTCATTAAACCACACTAACTTTCATCAATCTCATTATTGCTTTCCGAGTAATCCAGTGTTGCATTCTTTAGAATAGAGTCCAGATTTTTCCAGACTAAAGGCATTATCATTGCTGGTCTATTATCCCCTTGATTTTTCCATCTTTGCTTCTTAAAATATTAGGATTAAATTTGTCTCCCTTCCAAGCAATAGAAACAAGTCCAGAATTTTAAAAAATTTAGAGGAAAACTATCAATGCCACCATAATTCCTAGAATGTAAATTAGTGGACCTTTGACATTTGTCAACCTTAAGCCCTAATAAACATTCATGTTATTCATGTACTGTGGAAAAACTGATTTTTAGGAAAATTATTTAAAAATGAAACTTGTAAGGAATTGGAACTTCCTTTTGGAAATTGACTGGACTCACTAGAGAATGTTTTTTGTGACAGCAGAGATCTCTAGAAGAAGACAATTTGGCACTTCTGCCCAAATGTAATACAGGATGTATCAACATTTTCTATAGTACTCCCAAATCTTGGCCACACCTTTATTGTGCATGGAGATTTACTTGGAACATCGTCCTTCCATTATCTGTTCAATGAATTGTCTGTCATTCATTTCTAAATTGACCATGACTTTATGCCTCCATACAACAAATATTTGAAACATAAAATAATATTTGTGCATTTGTGTTCATGTTCAAAGTTCAAAGTAAATTAATTAGCAAAATGATCTACTGTATGTCACCATATACTACCCCAAGATACATTTTCTTGTAGTCAGACTTCGAAGCAAATAAATACAATAGAATCAATGATAAACTATGCACAAGTCTGACAAATATCAAATTGTGCAAAAGAAGACAAACAGCAAATACAAAAAAGAAAAGATTAATAGATTCTGTACATATATAAATAAATAATATTGAAAACATGAGTTGTAGACTCCTTGAAAGTGAGTCTGTAGGCTATAGAATCAATTCAGTGTTAAGGTGAGTGAAGTCATCCATACTGGTTCAGGAGCCGGATGGTTGAAGGATAATAACTGTTCTTGAATCTAGTGATGTGGGACCTAAGGCTCCTGTACCCTAATAATGATATTAAAACTGTTGCTCATTTATTAAACACTTCTCATAGTTTCAACCTGCTCTTTTGTTTCTTTTTCTTCTATGACTATTGACACATAAAATAGTATTTCCTGAAAATCCTTAGCTACCTGCCTGTTACAGTCAATCCCTCTGTTCCCTCCAGCGAAGTTCCCTCTATTTTTTTTTACAGCTGTGAGGATCAACCATTGCTCTGAACAGCAAATGTTTACACACCCTGAAAACTGTGCGGCACTTTAAATGGGTTATTTTGTAATATGCATATTATGAATACTTAGAATGAAAATTGAAAGATCACCTACTCTTGATTTTATTTATTAATTGAATGGTATAACAAAAAGAAAATCTTACACATTTCATAAACTTTTTCTCAGCTGTGTGGCAACAAATGTTATCTGTGTGAGAGCATTTCCGTTACTTAGTAGCTACACACCCACGCAACTTAGAGGGAACTCTAAGAGGGTGTCTTCCACCCTTTCCCTACTATGAAACTTGAAACAAACTTGCTTACTCACTGTTCTACTTCTGATGAAAAGTCATTGAAATAATGACTGATCACCGCAAATATTTTGTCCTCCAAGCACAGTTTATTGCAGACTATATTGTGCTTGAGTTTAAAGACTTAGTTTGCAAATAAAATAGGTCATCAATGTAATTTATGTGGAATTGCCTAAGAGATCATTGATCATATGGGCAAAACTTTGATTGTGTAATTCCTGATATAATCGTCTTATTTAAAATATACCACATATGAAAATCCTTAGATTCTGAAAATGTATTTATTGGAGTACACATCTCTCAAAGGCATGTGAATAAATATTATAAAAAAAGTAACTTCAACTTGAATCTTTTTACTAAACTTGCTCGATGAAAATATGTTTTTCCTTCAAATGCTTTGAGAACTCCTGATTTATATTAAATATTCTGTATAAATGACTGTTGTTTTAATATATTATTAGTGAGCATTTCACAGGCATAGTTCTTTACAAGCTTGTCTAGACTCCTCTGGCCTCCCCCACCACCCAGGAAACATTCCCTCACCCTCCTTCCATCATTGCAATATCAGTTCATAAATTAGTAACACTTCCTATAGCTGGAAGAATGTTGCTTGGGTATGAATATGTTCCTTTAAAAACATGGATAAAAATATTGCACCTACTTTATTATATTTAACTCTTGCTAAATCCAAAGATTCTCTCCTTTATGCTAAATCCATTTTCTTGTCATTTAAATCTTTCTCCTTCATGGTTGCCATCGGAATGTATATCTTAAAGGAATGATGTCCTTCTCTTTTAGGTGTGCAGCAATTTGCCAAAAGCTACTTTCAGCTGAGAGCACTCTCATAAACATCAGCGCAGGTCCTAGGTTAATGCATGATTTCAGCGTAAGCTATCATAGCACTGTTTTTGATAGACCTTTAGCCAATTTTATTAATATATTAAAGATATTATTTGGGTTCTGTGCATGCAGTACATGATTAAGTCTAAAAATCTGAAACTGAATTCTTGCATGCAAATCTCTTAATCGTTTAGAAGCAACCTAACTGGATGGCCTTTCTACAAAGCGACAGTGGGTTATCATTATTAACTCATAATTCAGAAGTTTATTAGCTTAGTTATTCTTTAGTAGAATTGACTGAGTTTAATTTATCTGTAGGTTTCAAATCATCACCTAGAAATCTGAGTGCAATTGAATGAAATTTAGAATGTGTCTGCCTGCCAACGGAATAATGAAGACCTTGAAGAGGCCTTTGGTGGAATTAAACTCGTGAATTTTCAGACACAGTGTAGAGTGAATACTATCAACTCCGACTAGCTCAATAGTTGTAAAGCATCAGACAGTGAGAGATGATCTGAGACCAGTCAGAGATAAGTGTTTTTTTCTTCAAAATCTTATACCAACTGTTTTACGGTTTCATCTAGTAGTTTTTTGAAGAACACTTCAAATGCCATATTTGCTGTCCAACTGCATTTTTCTGCTTCATTGATTCTGGGCACAATTAGTGAGGATTAAAGCTATCCAAGAGCCATAAAATAACTATCAGAAACTGGACCTGTTCAGACAGGTGCTTTAGCCTGTTTTCCCTTACAGAAATCGATGTACAAGTAGCATTATAATTCTTAATGTTTGACATAGCTTGAGTGTCAAACAAACTTCATAAACAAAATAACTGAGAAAATAATTTTCATGATAGATATCTGGATATGCCCACAAGGAAGAAAACATCTGTTAAGGAGAATGTAAAATTAGTATTCCTTAATTTTATAACTTATTCCTCTGTCACCACAGAATCAGAATCAGGTTTATTGTCACCTGCATGTGTCTTGAAATGTGCTAATTTAGCAGCAGCAGTTCAACGCAATACATGATAATATTGAAAGAAGACAAAAATAAATATAAATATCAATTATAGTAAGTATATATATATGTATATTAAATAGATTAAAAGTACTGCAAAAACAGAAATAATATAAATTTTAAAAAAGGAAAAAAATTCATGGGTTCAATATTCATTTAGGAATCATATGGCAGAGGGGAAGAAGCTGTTCCTGAATCGCTGAGTGTGTGCCTTCAGTATTCTGTACCTCCTTCCCGATGGTAACAATGAGTAAAGGGCATGACTGGGTGATGATGGAGGTCCTTAATAATGGATGTCACATTTCTGAGGCACTGCCCCTTGAAGATGTCTTGGATACTATGGAGGCTCGTGTCCAAGATGGAGATAACTAATTTCATGACTTTTCGTAGTGTCTTGCTGCCTTATGCAAAAGGCACCCCGCCCGTACCAGACAGTGATGCAGCCTGTCAGAATGCTCTCCATGGTACATCTATAGAGGTTTTTGAGTGTTTTTGTTGACATACCAGATCTTTTCAAACTCCTAATGAAATATTGCTCTTGGCAGACTCTTGGCAGTGTGGAGGATCAGAAGGATCTTGGGTTCGGAGTCACCTCACTACAGGAAGGATGTGGAAACTATAGAAAAGGTGCACAGGAGACTTACAAGGATGTTGCCTGGATTGGGAAGCATGCCTTATGAGAATAGGTTCAGTGAACTTGGCCTTTTCTCCTTGGAGTGGCGGAGGATGAGAGGTGACCTGATAGAGGTGTATAAGATGATGAGAGGCATTGATCATGTGGACAGTCAGAGGCTTTTTCCCAGGACTGAAATGGCTGACACAAGAGGACACAGCTTTTAAGGTGATTGGAAGTAGGTACAGAGGAGATGTCAGGGGTAAGTTTTTTATGCAGAGAGTGGTGAGTGCATAGAATGGGCTGCCAGTGACGGTGGTGGAGATGGACACAATAGGGTCTTTTAAGAGACTCCTTGATAGGTACATGGAGCTTGTATTGTGCTGTAGGTTTTCTATGTTTCTATGTTTCTATGGTTGCTGACTTGCCTACTTTATACTGTAGCTGCATTGAGGTTTTGGGACCAGGTTAGATATTGACACCCAGGAACTGGAAATTTCTCCCTCTCTCCACTTTTGATCCCTCTATGAGGATTAGTTTGTCTTCTCTTGTCTTACCCTTCCTGAAGTCCATAATCAGCTCTCTTGTCTTACTGACTGAGTACAAGGTTGTTGCTGCCACCCATTCCACCAGGATATCTTGCCCCTGTACTCCCTCTCATCTCTAGCTGAGATTCTACCAACAATGGTTGTATCATCAGCAAATTTATAGCTGGTACTTGAGCTATACTTAGCCACACAGTCATAGGGAGAGTAGAGCAGTGGGCTAAGCACACATCCCTGAGGTGCGCCTGTGTTCATTAACGGCAAGGAGGAGATGCTATCACCAGTTTGCACAGATGTGGTCTTCCAGTTGGGAAGTCCAAGTTCTGTAACTTATCTATCAGGATTTTGTTGATATGGATTTGACATGTGAATTTTGTTCAATGCGCATCCATACTGATAGATCAAAGGCCAATCCTTCTGGGTTTATAAGACTAAACATAAAGAGGAAGTATATCAAAAACAAGCAGTTTTGTTTTGCCTTTCATGTTTATCAAATAAAATTATACATTCCTGGTGGTCATAACGATACCATTTACTTGTTGAATCTGCACTCAGAAAAACTCCTAGCGCCATAGTAGGGGTTCTGCTATTGTATTCCTGTAGAATATATTCAAAGTTTGTCCTGTAAGATTTTGTAAGAACCTGTTAATTATGGAGGAAAGACAGGAGACAGTAAGCAGCTTCACAGAAAGGAAGCCCTGGTGATAGATGAGTTTGAGCACTGAGTTCTATAATGATTATTAATTTTACCCAACAAGGAGTTTTAAAATTATATCTTGTGACATTGGAAATGCTTTTTATTTTGTGGCTTGTGGAGGAATTTTGCAACAAAATTAGAGAATTATGGACTGAAGCCCAAAAGTTGGAAAAGAGAACTTAATATCCTCTGTAAATGGTGCTAATACAAGTATAATGATGTTTAATTAACAAGGCTGATAACAATGGTTAATCAATATAAATATTATTCCTCCGCAAATCTACTCTAAATGACCGTTGCAACTACTATCGATGTTGCAATGTTCACTCAGTGGGCACTTTATTTGGTAAACCTGTACATTAATAGAAATATATAATCAGCCAGTCATATGCATAAAAGCAGGCAGACATAGTCAAGAGGGCCAGTTGATAAGTGATTGATGGGAAGGAGGGGAGAGGGTAGAGAAGGTAGTTAAGATGTGTGGAGAGTGTGTGATGGCAAGAAGTGATGAAGAAGATGGAAGTAGTGAATTGAAGACAGTATTGAGTGATAGTAGTTGTATTGAAGAAAGACGAATGGTAGATTTCTGGGAATTTGAAAATTATATGTAAATTGAGTATTGCAGTGACTCATCAAATGATGAAGGCAATAAACAGAAGAGTAAATAAAAGAAGGAAGGAAGAGTTTAAGGTATTACTGAGTTTTGAATGTGACCTGTTCCTGATATCAACTCAATTAGATTTACTGAGGATTTGAAAAAAAGCATTGGAAGATATTGTGGGCGCAAGACCTTTAAGAGCTGGGCATACATAGTATTTTGTAAAGAAATTAAGCAATGTGAGAAAGCTTTATGGTTAAAGGCTGTGGGAAGAAGGAAAATAACACCAAGGAATTATATTGAACAACAGTCGCATTGCAGAGTAATCATTGGAGTGCTTCTAGACCAGGGGTTCCCAATCATTTTTATGCCGTGGACTAGTGCCATCAAGCAAGGGGTCTGTGGACTCCAGGTTGGGAACCCCTGCTCTTCATATGTTTGACCAAGTTAAAAATAATTTAGTCAGGGAAAAAGGTGTGGACGCTAGATGTTTAAAGGAGTTTTGTGGTGGAATAAGAACAGATAGTTTATCAGTGTTGATTAAATTTGACAGTAAAAGGTTACCAGATACAGTTAATTTAGGTTATATGAGTTATATGGTTCGAGTCTATGCACGATCCCCTCTGAGATGTTTTCAGTGCCACAAGTTTGATGATGTTGCATCTATGTGTAAGGGTAAAAAGTGGTGTGGTAGAGGTGGTGGGGTTGGGATAGCATGGTGGCGCAGTGGTTAGCACAACACTTTACAGTACCAGCAACCCGGGTTCGATTCCTGCTGTTCTCTATAACGAGTTTGTATACTCTTCCAATGACTGCGTGGGTTTCCTCCAGGTGCTCTGGTTTCCTCCCACAGTCCAATGATGTACAAGTTGGTAGGTTAATTGGTCATTGTAAATTGCCTTGTGAATACGCTAGGCTATATCGGATGTTACTGGGCAGCACAGCACGAAGGGCTAATTCCGTGCTGTATCTCAATAAGTAAATAAATGAACAAACAAAAAAAACATGATAATGGCAGTTGTGGAGAAGGTGTTAGACTAAAGAGAACGTGGTTCTGTTTATGCAGGGTGGCCTGAAAATAAGAAACCTGTGGAAGTGTAGCATGTTGGGTTAAAAATCATACACAGAGGCTCTATGTGAGAAGTTATTAATGATGCTTTAAAAGGAGGAGCAAATAATGTCCAGACTTCAAAGGAATGGTGTTAATGCCTTCTCTAATCTTACAATCGAATGCTAGATATTTGGGTTGCTAATGTTCAAGAATTTTAGAAATTTGTTGAAGAATTACCAAATAAACCTGATGTTATATGTGTACAGGAAACCTGGCTGAAATTTTGTCTAAGTTTTAAAATACAAGGTTAGGTTGATATAAGACGTGATCAAAAAATGGGTAATGGAGGAGGAATTGCTATCTTTGTTAAAAATGGGATAGCACATAGAGTTTTGGAAATTGGAGTTGTTTATGAGTCAATTGTGGTTGAAATTTGGGGAATGAATAGAAAAGTAAAGAACCCAATAATATTTTTTTATAAATTGGAAATGGGAAATATAAGGTTATATAATGTGGAGATTTTAATGCTCATTGCACTATGTGGGGCTGTACTGATACAAATGTGAATGGTGTGGTGGTGGAAGATTTTCTGGAAGAAAAGTGTTTGGTGTGCTTCAATGATGCTCAGTAGGTGGTGGTAATGCACCTTATGTTGGACTGCTAACCACCATTAATCATCACTGGAGGAAGAAGAAGAAGAAGAAAGAGGTTCAGTTGTTGTTTAGACCAAGCCATCAGAATGGGGAAGAAATGTGATCTAAAAGACTTTGTGGAATGAATGTTGGTGCCAGACAGGATAGTTTGAGTATCTTTTGAAACTAATGAACTCCTTGCATTTTTACATACAAAGTCTTTAAATTTTACAGAGAATAGTGTGAAAAAAACCAATAAAGCATCCAGTGTATGGCATCTCTGGGGGAAAAGGTACCTTGAGTAACTGAAATAATCACATGTTACAACAGTGGAGTGCAGAAGATCATCTCTGAGCACACAACACACAGCACATTGGACCTTGAAGTGGAAGAGCTACAGCAGCAGAAGACCACAAACTTACACTCAATGGCCACTTTATTAGATCCTGGAGGTACCTAATAAAGTAGCCACAGAGGGTATAGATAGCACAGGACATCCTCATCCAAATGCTGTGCCATACTGTCTGTCCAAATATGTAAATGTACTTAAGGCACAAAATATAGGCTGTCACTCCAATCATGTGCAGAGGATGTACTGCGTTATTCCTTGAAGTTCAGTGATGTAGCATCAAACATTTACCTTCCATTAACTTCATGGAGACATTAATTGACCTGAACCTCAACTGGAATCGATATATTAATGCAGTGGCTTAAAACATTCTTCATTGACGATGTATTCTGCAGCAAGGCACAAGTCTGATGCAGTGTTCCTTACTTTCCCAAATAAATTTGGTTGCAGCACAACTCAGCATTCAACAACCTGGAGGCAAACTGATGCACCCTTTTAAATTGTATTCCCTCCTTCGCCAATCTATCATGACTGATGTGTGCTTCAGCTAGAGCAGTTCTCTGTGCTTCTTCAACATCACCACCCAAATCTAAATACAAGTTCTCAATTAAGAGTCAGTGTCATTATGCCAATGCAATAAATGAAAGAGTTCACCCACACATTTTCACATCTGACTCAATGTAAATGCAACTTCATTCTTTGTTGCCTTTGGCTACATATGTTAATATATTTTGTAGCCAGTTAAATATTCAGTTGCAAGGTGTTTAGAGCACAGAAGTAATGGAATCCTGCACTGGTTGCACAGAGATATGGTAAAATAAAATTTAGAATACAGTATATCATATTGGTCCAGCAACCCACCTATTTAACCCCAGCCTAATTACAGGACAGTTTATAATGATCAGTTAACCTACTAACTAGAACTGGGCTGAGGGAGGAAACCCATCAGTCGGAGGATGTAAAAACTCCATATAGCCAGCACTGGAAGTGAACTCTGAACTCTGAACCCACCCACCATTCCCCCCCACCAGCTATACTAGTGCCGTGCTTACCACTGGCAATCAAGATAACTGAATAAGACCAATATATACTCACAATTGTTTAGTAAAAATGAGCTGTGGATAAACTGCACAAAGTCTTAGATAGCAACACACATAAAAGTTGCTGGTGAACACAGCAGGCCAGGCAGCATCTCCAGGAAGAGGTACAGTCGACGTTTCGGGCCGAGACCCTTCGTCAGGACTAACTGAAAGAAGAGCTAGTAAGAGATTTGAAAGTGGGAGGGGGAGGGAGAGATCCAAAATGATAGGAGAAGACAGGAGGGGGAGGGATGGAGCCAAGAGCTGGACAGGTGATTGGCAAAGGGGATATGAGAGGATCATGGGACAGGAGGCCCGGGGAGAAAGACAAAGGGGGAGGGGTGAAGCCCAAAGGATGGGCAAGGAGTATAGTGAGAGGGACAGAGGGAGAAAAAGGAGAGAGAGAAAAAGAATGTGCGTATATCTGTGTGCGTATATGTATATATATATATATTTGTAAAATAAATAACGGTTGGGGTACGAGGGGGAGGAGGAACATTAACGGAAGTTAGAGAAGTCAATGTCCATGCCATGCTGTCAGGTTGGAGGCTACCCAGACAGAATATAAGGTGATAGTTAAGTTTGACTGAATGAGTAATAACTGGTAGAACTTAGTGCACAGAAATGTACAATGATACACTTTGACAAAAAGTCTATTTACATGTACAGAAAACCTTGAGAGTGACTGTGAGCACAAAAGAAGAGAAGCTACACTAAAACTGTAAAATCTGGTGTACTGAGTATAGATTGAGAAGAACATGACAATCCACGAAAAGATTTTATTGTTGAACTTTTCAGCTCAGACTATCTTCATTGAAGTAAGGCAGTTTGAGAGAAGATCTGATAGTGCTGTACAAAATCATAGCTAAGTTAAGCAAATAGAAAGAGAGAAGCTGTTGCGATTACTTCAACAAAAGGGGGCAAAGTTTTAAATTTTGGGGCAAAAAATACAAAGGAATTCTGAGTAAACATTTTTTTCCACTCAGAGAGAAGCTAGGATCTGGAATTCATTGCGCATCAGCAAGTTGGAATCAAAAGAGAGTTCACTGGATACTTGAGAATGAATCATTTGAAGGGCTTAAGAAAAAAATCAGTTGACCAGGACAATCAGCATTATTCAAAATTTAAAGCTTAAAGTAAAATTATTATCAAAGTATGTATATGTCACCATATACAACCCTGACATTTCTTTTCTTGCAGGCATACTCAATAAATCCAAAGGATGATGGCACCAACGGATTTTGTCGGCCTATGCGGCTTCTTCCAGTTCATCCATGGAACAGATTTTTCTTCTCTTAGGTTTCCTTTTCTTTTCAAGGTGGCTGGGGTTCTGTCAGAATTCGTGATCTACACTTCAGACTCTGGTTCTTCACGAACATTGGGTTTTTGGACTAAATGTGTGGCCTAACACTTTGCTGTCTCAGGAACGGCAAGGAATTTGTAAGCTCTCTGAACTGGGAGGTCAGAGGTTGGGGAGTGGTCCTGTGGATGACCCAGTTCCTCACCGATTTCACTGACTGAAATTTTGTGGGAGACTGAAAGATCGAGACTGGAACACTGAGACAGCAGGCATTGTGTTTGCTAATTGCTGGCTGTTGTCAGAGGTAGGCCCCTCTACTCGAGCAATCCCCACTCCTCCCACTCTCTCTTTTGATGGAGAGTGAGAGCCAGCTGGTCCTCGAGGTGGTGGGGGGGCTTGGAGAATCAACACAGAGATTGTAACATCAGAACAGTGAGTTGCTGGTCTCCGCTCTCATTCTTGAAGGAGCGACCCCTCTCTCCCTCATGGAGAGAGCCTGTCTGAGATACCAAAGTGCTGGTTTGTGGACTGCAATTTTGATGGACTCTGGATCAAGGTCTCTTTGGGGGGCTTCTGCTATTGCTTGCATGGTAGGGGCATGGGTGGGGTTGGTGCTTCTGCTAATGTGAGTAGGTTGAGGGGTTCGATGCTTTTTCTGCTGCTTGTGTGAAGGGAAGTGGAAGGGAGCACTTCAGGGCTTTGATGATTCTTTCATTCATTCTATGGGGTTCTTGTTTCGTGGATGCCTGTGAAGAGTGCAAATTTCAGGTTACATACATTCTCTGGTATTAAATGAACCTTTGAACCTTTGAACTGTAACAGAATCAATGAAAGATCGCACCCAAAAGGGCAGACGAACAATGAATGTGCAAAAGACAACAAACTGTGCAAATTCAAAAGAAAAAAAAGAAATAATAATGAGTAATAAGTATCAAGAACATGCGATGAAGAGACCTTGAAAGTGAGTCCATAGGTTGTGGGCAACCAACAGAAATTCTGTAGATGCTAGAAATTCAAGCAACACACATCAAAGTTGCTGGCGAACGCAGCAGGCCAGGCAGCATCTCTAGGAAGAGGTACAGTCGACGTTTCAGGCCGAGAACCTTCGTCAGGACTAACTGAAGGAAGAGTTAGTAAGAGATTTGAAAGTGGAAGGGGGAGGGGGAGATCCAAAATGATAGGAGAAGACAGGAGGGGGAGGGATGGAGCCAAGAGCTGGACAGGTGATTGGCAAAGGGGATACGAGAGGATCATGGGACAGGAGGTCCAGGGAGAAAGACAAAGGGGGGGGGGGACCCAGAGGATGGGCAAGGGGTATAGTCAGAGGGACAGAGGGAGAAAAAGGAGAGTGAGAGAAAGAATGTGTGTATAAAAATAAGTAATGGATGGGGTACGAGGGGGAGGTGGGGCATTAGCGGAAGTTGGAGAAGTCGATGTTCATGCCATCAGCTTGGAGGCTACCCAGATGGAATATAAGGTGTTGTTCCTCCAACCTGAGTGTGGCTTCATCTTTACAGTAGAGGAGGCCATGGATACACATGTCAGAATGGGAATGGGATGTGGAATTAAAATGTGTGGCCACTGGGAGCTTTTGCATTCTTTGGCGGACAGAGTGTAGGTGTTCAGCAAAACGATCTCCCAGTCTGCGTCGGGTGTCGCCAATATATAGAAGGCCACATCGGGAGCACCAGATGCAGTATATCACCCCAGTCGACTCACAGGTGAAGTGTCGTCTCACCTGGAAGGACTGTCTGGGGCCCTGAATGGTGATGAGGGAGGAAGTGTAAGGGCATGTGTAGCACTTGTTCCGCTTACAAGGATAAGTGCCAGGAGGGAGATCAGTGGGGAGGGATGGGGGGGACGAATGGACAAGGGAGTCGTGTAGGGAGCGATCTCTGCGGAAAGCAGAGAAATGGGGGGAGGGAAAGATGTGCTTAGTGGTGGGATCCCCTTGGAGGTGGCAGAAGTTACGGAGAATAATATGTTGGACCCGGAGGCTGGTGGGGTGGTAGGTGAGGACCAGGGGAACCCTATTCCTAGTGGGGTGGCGGGAGGTTGGAGTGAGAGCAGGTGTACGTGAAATGGGGGAGATGCGTTTGAGAGCAGAGTTGATAGTGGAGGAAGGGAAGCCCCTTTCTTTAAAAAAGGAGGACATCTCCCTCGTCCTGGAATGAAAAGCCTCATCCTGAGAGCAGATGCGGCAGAGATGGAGGAATTGCGAGAAGGGGATGGCATTTTTGCAGGAGACAGGGTGAGAAGAGGAATAGTCCAGATAGCTGTGAGAGTCAGTAGGCTTATAGTAGACATCAGTGGATAAGCTGTCTCCCGAGACAGAGACAGAAAGATCTAGAAAGGGGAGGGAGGTGTTGGAAATGGACCAGGTAAACTTGAGGGCAGAGTGAAAGTTGGAGGCAAAGTTAATAAAGTCAACGAACTCAGCATGCATGCAGGAAGCAGCGCCAATGCAGTGTTCGATGTAGCGAAGGAAAAGTGGGGGACAGATACCAGAATAGGCACGGAACATAGATTGTTCCACAAACCCAACAAAAAGGCAGGCATAGCTAGGACCCATACGGGTGCCCATAGCTACACCTTTAGTTTGGAGGAAGTGGGAGAAGCCAAAGGAGAAATTATTACGAGTAAGGACTAATTCCGCTAGATGGAGCAGAGTGGTGATAGAGGGGGACTGATTAGGTCTGGAATCCAAAAAGAAGCGGAGAGCTTTGAGACCTTCCTGATAGGGGATGGAAGTATATAGGGACTGGACATCCATGATGAAAATAAAGCGGTGGGGGCCAGGAAACTTAAAATCATCGAAAAGTTTAAGAGCGTGAGAAGTGTCACAAACATAGGTAGGAAGGGATTGAACAAGGGGGGATAAAACCATGTTGAGGTACGCAGAAATGAGTTTGGTGGGGCAGGAGCAAGCTGAGACAATAGGTCTGCCAGGACAGGCAGGTTTGTGGATCTCATAGGTTGTGGGAACAGTTCAGTGATGGGACTAGTGAAGGTAAGTGAAGTTATTCCCTCTGGTTTAAGAGCCCGATGGTTGAGGGGTAATCACCGTTCCTGAACCTGATGGTGTGACCACTAAGTCTCCTGTACCTTCTTCCTGATGGCAGCAGCAAGAAGAGAGCATGACCTGGGTCTTGGAGGTTCCTGATGATGGATGCTCCTTCCCTGTGACAATGCTCCATGTTTTCTTCTTGAGGCTTTCGTTCCCAGTGGAGCAGACGCTATCAATGACCCCTTGACTCTATCATCCTCTGTTCTTAACCAGTTTCTCAAGGGTGGATCAGGAGTGTCCCCATCGTTTAATTTCAGCCTAGGTGTCTCTCCTCCATGTGTTCTTCAGAAGTCCCTTTTTCCTCTTTCTTTGGTGATTCCATTTTAGTGTTTGCCTGGGATGTTGTTGGTTGGCTTCCTCAAGATGTGGCCAATCCACCTCCATTTCTGTTTGCATATTTGTATCTTTATGGGTTCCTGGTTGGTGTTTTCCTACAGTGCCTGGCTGGTGACTTTGTCAGTTCATCTGATGTTCAAGATCCTTCTCAGGCACTGGTTGAATTAGAGTCACGTTTATTATCATTGGCATGTGTCATTGAACTTAGCAGCAGCAGTTCAATGTAATACATAATATAGAAGAAGAAATAATAATAATAAAAATAATACATTAATTAATTAATTGCAGTACACATATATTGAATACATTAAAAATCGTGTAAAAAGCAGAAATAATATATATTAAAAAACTGACGTAGTGCTCACGGGTTTAATGTCCATTTTGGATTCGGATGGCAGAGAGGAAGAAGCTGTTCCTGAATCGCTGAGTGTGTGCCTTCAGGTTTCTGTACCTTCTACCTGATGGTAACAGTGAGAAAAGGGCATGCCCTGGGTGCTGGAGGTCCTTAATAATGGATGCTGCCTTTCTGAGACTCCACTCCTTGAAGATGTCCTGTGATTAGGCTAGGTACTTTGTACGCTAGTACCCAATATGGAGCCAACTAAATTTACAACCCTCTGCAGCTTCTTTTGGTCCTGTGCGGTAGCTCCCCTCCCATACCAGACAGTGATGCAGCCTGTCACAATGCTCTCCATGGTACATCTATAGAAGTTTTTGAGTGTATTTGTTGACAAACCAAATTTCTTCAAACTCCTAATGAAGTATAGGTGCTGTCTTGCCTTTTTTTATAACTGCAGGAACTTGAAACTGCTCACTCTCTCCACTTCTAATCCCTCTGTGAGGCTTGGTATGTGTTCATCTTACCCTTCCTGAAGTCCAAATCAGCTCTTTCGTCTTACTGACTTTGAGTGCAAGGTTTTTGATGTGACACCACTCTACTAGTTGGCATACCTTGCTCCTGTATGTGCTCCCATTTCCATTTGAGACTCTATCAACAATGGTTGTATCATCAGCCAATTTATAGATGGTATTTGGGCTATGCCTAGCCACACATCAAGGGTGTAGAGAGAGTAGAGCAGTGGGCTAAGCACTCACTGTTGAGGTGCACCAGTGTTGATCATCGGCGAGGAGGAGATGTTATCAGCAATCCACACAGATTGTGGTCTTCCGGTTAGCCTGCAGTTTTTGTAGTCTCTTCTTTGTTCTTCTCCAGGTTTCAAAGCCTTATTAGAGAACTTTAACATTTGAATTGAAGATTCTGATTTTGGATTTCCTTGATATGACCTTGGATGTCCACACTTTCTTCAAGATGCTGAAAACTACTCTGACCTTACTGATCCTGGTTTTGACATCCTCATCTATTCCATCACATATACTCACAATGCTTCCAAGATAGACAAAGGAAATCCCTTCTTCCAGGGTTGTATCTCTCATCACTATGGGTCTATTACCTGTGCAGTTTATCTTCATCACTTTTGTTTTTATCTACATTTAGTCTTAGACCCAGCATGGTGGATTTAGTAGTCAAGAATGTTGAGTCCTCTTGCATCTGTTAGTTAGAGCTAGACTGTAGGGTGATAGCATCTGCAAACTTAACCATTTGTCATCACATAGACCACTGGTTTCCATTTTATTTTTCACTTGTTATCTGTTTCATAATGCAGTCTATTTCTGATAGGAATAGGAAAGGAGCCATCAAACATATCCGCTGCACCCCCATGTTGATACTGAAGCTTTCTGACAGTTTTCGTGCAAGTATGACTTTGCATGGCATGTTGTTGAAGGAGTTCCTGATTATATTGATACATTTCTGTGGTATTTAATAATGTTTCATAAGTTTCCAAAGGGTGCTCTGTCTAAGCTATCAAAGGCCTTCTTGTAGTCGATGAAGTTGATGTAGATAGAGGTATTTAATTCAACTGACTGTTCAATGATTATTCTGACCTGTGCAGGAACAATATTTCTTAAATCCTGCTGCCGGTCCCTTAATGTTGTGTCAACAGTTTGTTAAAGTCATTGCAGAATAATTTGGTTTAACACCTTTCCAACCACAGACATTAAGGATATACCTCTATAGTTTTAACTGTCTTTTAGGTCACTTTTCTTTGGAAGCTCAATCATCAACTTTCCTTCCACTCTAGTGGCATCTCTTCTTTATCCCAGATGATGCAGAACGAAGTGTATAGGGTCTGCGTTCAATGTTTCTGGTGGTACACTGTCTGGACTAGCTGCTTTTCCTGACTTTAGCTTCTTGATTACCCGTATGATTTCCTTCTTTGGTGGATTGGCACAATTGACATCCAGGTCTGTACTTTGGTGATCAGAAGATGATGGTCTGATCCTGCATTTGCACCACATTTTACTCTTACATCATGGAGTGATCTTCAAAACTTCTTTGAGATGCATACGTGGTCCATCTAGTTCTCTGTTACCTTGTTTGTGACATCCGTGTTGCCTTGTGTATTTGTTTGTGTCAGTATAAGCTTCATCCAAATAACTAGCTTGAAGTTAGCACAAGTTTCCTTAAATTGTTCCCCATTTTTGTTCATTTCTCCAAGACCATGGTGCCCATCACCTGTTTGTATTCTGCATTATCCCTGTCTATTTTGGCATTAAACTCTCCAATGACAATGGTCGGGATTTTTAATTCCCTCTGATGATGACTCCACTGGGTGTGTTGTAGAACCTGCCTTTGTCATAACGCTTCATGTAGATGTGCTCAGTGATAGTAAGAACTTTACCTGTGATGGACTGGGCTGTATTCACTTCTTTATATTGGATTTTCTGTTCAATGGCATTGAGGTTGTCATACCTGTCTACCACATATCTATAGAAGTTTGTCAAAGTTTTAGATGTCATGCTGAATCTTTGCAAACATCTAAGGAAGTAGAGGTGTTGCTGTGCTTCCTTCATGATTGCACTTACAGGCTGGGCTTAGGACAGATCCTCTGAAATGATAGCACCAAGGAATTTAAAGTTGCTGACACTCTTTACCTCTGATCCCCTGATTAGGACTGGCTCGTGGACCTCTGGTTTCCTCCTCTTGAGGTCAATTATCAGCCCCTTGGCGTTGCTGACATTGAGTAAGAGGTTGCTGTGCCTCCACTCAGTCAGATTTTCAATCTCCATCCTATATGCTGAATTGTCACCATCTTCGATTCAGCCAACAACAGTGGCGTTGCAGCAAACGTAAGTATGGCATGGGAGCTGTGGTTAACCACACAGTCATAAGTATAAAGTGAGTACAGCAGGCATTGCTAAGCAGTTGAACAGACTCAGTGGCTGATTGGCCTCCATTATCTGTAATAATTGTATATTCTTTCTTATTGAGGGTAATAGGATTCTGAGAGAAGTTCACTATGGGTGGATTCCAAGCAGTTGTTTCATTTCACTTGAGTGTCTGGAATAAGGGGACATTGGATAAGGGATCGGACATGCAGTCACAGAGTCATAGAGAGATATAGTATAGAAACAGACCCTTCGGCACACTGTCTACGTTGAGCATTAGCCACTCATCCATATTAATCCTGCTTTTTTTATTTTCCCAGCATTCTCATCAACTGAATCAAGAATCACTCACCTATACTTTAGGAATTACAGTGGCTAATTGACCCACCGAACCACATATAATTTTGGAGCTAACTAGAAAAGAAACCAGCATGATCACAGGCAGGTGTGAAATAAGGAGAAATTTATTTATACGCAAGTTATTTTTGATCTTATTTATCACCAAAAGTGTAATAGCTGATTGGATATTGAGTAAATACAAAACTGACATCAAAAGAATTATTGAAGATTTAGGTTTGAAAGCTCAGGCAGGAAGGTGAATTGAAGCACATAAACAGACATGATCTTATTGCGGGTCATATATCCAGTTCATGGTTTTATATGTTTTCACTGCTAATATACCATTAGATATCACTGCTAATTTTCACACAATAATGTCCCAGACACAGCAGCACAAACTGGCCAGCCAGTCTCCTTTGATTACATTTGTTGTATAATGGCTATTGAGAACATGAGGGAAAATTTCCCTGCTCTTTTTGCATTTTTAAATCAATTTGAAGATTATAAATGCTGAAGTTTTGCTTCCATTTTCCCATATGATTTTCTTCTCCCTCCATGTGCCAAATTTATACCAAAAGCAATTTAATAGATTTAAGAAAAAAAATCAGGCTTCTAATCATCCATACTCTGAAGGGAAAAAATAAAAAAGTGCACCTGAGTTAGTGAAAGGTAAAAGAGACACTTCTGCTTCAAAATAAGATAATAATTAAGCAAGAAGTGGAAAAGAAGAGGACAATGGTGCTGGAAATTTGAAATCAGACAGAAAATTCTGGGAATATTCAGCAGCTCAGACAACATTTATGTAACAAGAAACAAAGGTAAATGGCTTTAGGGTATAATTTAGAGATCAACTTGATGTCCTTCAGCCAAATGAGAGTAGGATTAAAATTATTGAGAATTATAGGTTAAGTAGGGTAATCAGACTGGATTGCTCAAAAAAGCTGGTCATGTTTGAAAAGTGTGGCACAATTACAAGGGAGTAAATAGAAAGTTGTGACTGATCTTACCTCCACAGTTGAATTGCTGACATGGTACTTCTATTGCTTGGTGTAATAGCTTTAAAACTCTATTTATATGTCTGCCTCACATTAAATATAGATGACACATTTTTGGTTAATCTTGCTGAGACATGGACCCTAAACTTGGGGAGCATATAAGTTGTTTTATTATTGTCACATGTACAAAAGCTGTTTTGTAGGCCACCCATACAGATCATTTCATCCTATCAGTGGATTAGGGTAGTACAAGCACAAACAATAACAGAATGCAGAATAAAGTGTCACAGTTACAGGGAAATGCAGTGCAGACAGACAATAAAGTGGAAGATTATAAGGAATGTGAGGTAACGAGTCCATTATATTGAACTATGTTACCAGTAAATAGTCTTAAAACAATGGGTAGAAGCTGTCCTTCAGTCCAGTGCTACCTACTTTCGGCTTTATGTATATTCTACCTAATGGGAGGATGGGGTGGAGAAGGGATAATGTCTAGGGTGGAAGGGCTCTTTGATTATGTTAGCTGCTTTATCGGGAAGTGCAGATAGGGTCTGTGGAGGGGAAGGCTAGTTTCTGATGTGTTGAGCTGTGTCCACAACTCTTTGCAGTTCCTTGCGGACTCGGGCACAGCAGCTGTCATACCAAGCATGATGCATCTGATAGAATGCCTTCTATGGTTCACCTGTAGGAATTGGTGAGGGTCGAAGGGGACGTGCCAAATTTCTTTAGCCTCCTGAGGAAGTAGAGACACTTGTGTACTTCCTTAGCCAAGAAGCCTATATGCCTAAACTATTTCTATCCAGGTACCTGTCCAAATCTCTATGAAAATTTGTAATTATATCTGCTTCTACCACTTTTTCTGGCAGTTCATTTCAATATCCCTCCATCCTCTGTGTGTTAGAAGTTGCATTCAAAGTCTCTTTAAAATTTTCCTCTCCTGACTTAAATCAATGCCCTCTAATTTTAAATTCCCCTACACTGGAGAAAAACCATGACCATTCACAGACTATAGCCATCGTGATTTTATATGTATCTATAAAATCCCCTCGCAGACTCCTGCAATATGGAATGGGAACAGGCAGAGGACAGAATATGCAGATCTCTTCCTGAAAGATGATAAAATGCCAATGCTTCCAGTGCTTTGTATCTGGATATGTGCTTGAAGTGCCAACAAAGCTGTGGACTAATGAGTGGAAACTGGGACAGAAATAAAGCTGGAGATACTGAAAACCTGTAACAAATCAGTGGTGCTGGAAGAGCTCTGCCAAACAAACAACGTTGAAGGGTAAAGAAACCAGTTAATGCTTCGGATAGGAGCCTTGCTCTGATCCACTATTTCTCTTATTGATTGGAATGCCATATTAAACAAAAATGTGCCTATTTAGCTAGCAAAGGAATGATAGGCCAAATAATTGCTAACACTAGAACGCCTTTCAATTGGAATCTTCATTTTTCAGTGTATTCATAAAGAAACAATTATCATAAAGCTGTTATTCAAAGCTGCTCGGTATCTTTGTTCAAAGAACATGCTGAGGATCTTCATACAAATTCATGACACTTACTTTCAGTTTTGTTCTGCGCAATTTCAATTCCTGGAGCCAGGAGGAAAGTTACCCTTGGCTTACTCTCAATGAGAGTTTTCTCGGCTATTGAGAGATAATGGAAGAAATAATTACTTACACCTATAACCTCAAAGCCTTACACCAGAGAATGACAAAATTCTCACCATCTATTGGAAGTGGAAAATTTAAATTACCTAGATGAAATTCTTAAAAGAAACTGATTGGGTTCTTATCTAGTTACAAGTATAGACTAGATATTTTAGGCTCTAAGGAGAATAGAAAGCTGAATTTAATCATTTTTAAGATAGAATTATGCTGCCTAAGGGAATTGTTAAATCTTTCTCCCCTGTGAGATACATTTTCATCCCTCAATGTTTTAAGCATATTCTTGAAGCTCTCATTTTGGTAAGGTCATAAGGTCATAAGTAGACCCTGGAGAACAGATCACATTGACTTACTAAGCAGTATCATTCTAATGCATGACAATCCACTTCTCTTGGTGGTAGCTGACATGTAGAATATGTTGTCATATTACCAGGAAATGGGGTTTTTAACCCATGGTAAGCCAATTGACCAAACAGCATTCCATGAAAATTATACAAGACTTTAATAAATAGCTTAAACAGACTATCCAAAAGAACACGTGAATTAGGAGTAGGGTCAGGCCAGTCAAGCCTAGACTGAGCCAGCATCATGGGCACAAAGCCTCCCCACCATCGAGGACATCATCAGGAGGCAGTGACTCAAGAAGGTGACATCCATCATGAAGGACCCACTCCATTCAAGACATGCTTTCTTCTCTTTACCACCCTCAGAGAAGAGGAACAAGAGCCTGAAGAAGTACACTCAGTGTTATAGGAACAAGTTCTTCCACTCTGCTGTCAGATTTCTGAATATGAACCTACAGACACTACTTCACTATTTTGCTCTTTTTTGCACTATGTATTTATTTTATATACTCTCATTGTAATGTGTAATAATTTTTAAGTATTGCAGTTTACAGCTGCCACAAAACAACAAATTTCATGGCATACATCAGTAACAACAATACTGATTCTGATTCTAATTCTGAAGTCTGTTCTAATAGTCAATAAGACCATGATCGATATAACTGTAATATCTACCCTGCATTTTCACCTGTCCCCTATAACCTTTAAATGTAAATTCTTTGGTTATCAAGAACCTATCTAGCTCTGTTTTGAAATAGTTAAAGACACTTTTTTGCCACACTTAATGGAGAGAGTTCCAAAGACTCGTTGATCTCTGAAATTAAGAGTTCATCTCTGTCCTAAAAGGGCAAAATCTTATTTCTCTGGTCAGGATGGTGTCAAGCTGTAATGTTCGTTGAAGTTATCTTTAAAACATTGTTGCTTTTAGGCTCATAGGGATAGTTTTGGCACAGCACAGGGAGTTAGGGGTCAATTTAGGGTTTAGAGACAGGGATGAGAGGCAGTTAGGAGTCAAGATAGTTAATGTAGAGTGAAGGCAGAAGCCAGTGGTCAGAGTCCAGGTCAAAGTGTTCCACGGTTGAAAACCAGTGATCCCTGTTGGGTCAGCTGGTGTTGAAGACCAAAACTAGTGATACTCAAAGTCAATAACTGCATTCAGTAGGCCCTGCGGACAAAGTCTGGTGACCACCCAGGATGACGTGTCCTACGGTCACTGGTCCATGTGTGCAGGAAGCATGAGGGCCAATGACCCTCAGGTCATCAAATCCCGGGATCAGAGGACCACATGTGGTCAGTGGTCCTGGGCTTGATACTGGAGGATGAAGCCCATTGGTCAAAGCCCTTGAGTTGGAATGGCTGGAAGTATAGGCCCGATATCTGCAAGTCTGTGGAGGCTGGGGCCTCAGAGGCAGCTTGTCCTGGTGTTGGAGGCCTGTCTTAATGTGTGAGTGAGTGGGTGGGTGGAGGAAAGGGGTTTGTTTTGCTGTTATTGCTTCATTTTGCTGCTGCTGTTGTGGGCATTCGATGTCAGCGGAGGTGTGGTGACACTTGCAGGCTGGCCCCAGCACCTCCTTAGGTTGTGTTGGTTGCTAACACAAACAATACATTTCACTGTATGTTTCAAAGTACATGTGATAAATAAATGAGTTTGAATGTTTAAACAGTTACCCAAATTTCAGAATGTGGATTTCAGATTTTTCCTTTACAGAATATTCTTGTCGGGCTAGTAATCATATATTAAATAATGGCTATTTTGATATCAGTAGCTTGTGGACCAACAGGATAAATATAGTACAAATAAAGTTCAAAGTTCAATGTAAATATATTATCAAAGTGCATATATATCACCCTATACATCCTCAAGATTCATTTTCTTCTGGGCATACTCAATAACTCCATATTAGAATAATAAACATAACAGTTTCATAAAAGACTGCACCAACGCGGGCATTCAACCAGTGTGCAAAAGAGAACAAACTGTGCAAATACAAAAAGAAAGAAATAATAATTATAAATAAATAAGGAATAAATATGAAAAACATGAAATGAAGTGTCCTTTAAAGTGAGTCCAGAGGCTGTGGGAACATATCAATGATGGGGCAAGTGCAGTTATCCTTTTTGGATCAGGAGCCCGATAGCTGAGAGGGAATAACTGTTCCTGAACCTGGTGGTGTGAGACCCGAGGCACCTGTACTTTCTTCCTGAGAGCAGTAGCGAGAAGATGGCATGACCTGAATGATGGGGGTCCCTGGTGATGATTAAAGGGCGGTTGTGTCAATCAAGTTGCCATAGGTATGACTTTTGTACTAAGGAGGAGGAGTAAAGATTCACAGCTTGAAGATTGAAGACTGATGCCCATTAGTTATGCAGATAGAGTACTTTGAGTGATCACCAGACTGAGTTGTATTTTAATAAATCAACTAGTGTGAATAATATTTAAGGTGAAAGAGAATTTTGAAAGGAAACTGCAGACATGGGTGTTCACCTACAGAAGTAGGGAAGAAAACCTCCTTCTAATGATCGCTAGAATGAGTTATGTTTAGAGGTTAAAGCAATGTAAATTTATTAGAACTTAGTGATTATATAATAACATAACATTTTGTGGTATTCTATAATTCCATAATGTCCTTTTGTTAAACATCCTTTTTTATACAGTATTAGTCACAGTCTTTATACTTCTATAAGACCATAAGACATAGGAGCAGAATTAAGCCATTTGGCCCATCTCTCTGCTATGCCATTCCATAATGACTGATTATTCCTCTCACCCTATTCTCCTACTTCACTCAGTAACCTTTGCCACCTTTACTAATTAAGAACCTATCAATTTCTGCTTTAAATATACCCAATAACGTAGCCTCCACAGCCACCTGTGGCAATGAATTCCATAGACTATCACCCGTTGGTTAAAGAAATTCCTCCTCATCTTTGTTCTAAAAGGATGTCCTTCTATTCTGAGTCTGTGCTATCTGGTCCTAGACTCTTCCACTCTAGGAATCATCCTCTCCACACTCCATTCAATCAGGACCTTTCAATAACCACCTGCCCCCCACCTCATTCTTCTAAATTCCAATGAGTACAGGCCCAGAGCCATTAAATGCTCTTCATACATTAACCCTGCCATTTCTGGGATCGTTCTTATGAACCTTCTCTGGATTCTCTCCAATCTCAACGCATCCTTTTTAGGATAGGGGCCCAAAACTGCTCACAAGACTCCAAGTATGGTTCAATAATTTAATAGTTCAATAGTTCCATTTCATATCAGAGAAATGTATACAATATACATAATGTAATTCTTTTTTCTTTATAGACATTCATGAAAACAAAAGAATGCCCCAAAGAATGATTGACTATAAAAACGTTAGAATCCCAAAGCCCCCTACTTCCCCCTATGCACAAGCAGCAGCAAATCAACAACCCTGCTCCACCCTGACCCATTTACACAAAACAGCAGCAGCCCCCTCCACCCCCTGAGCATGCAATAGCAAAGTCCCCATTAAAGACCATGAGCTGCAGTACAACAAAAACTAACTGTTCACCCAACAATTGGACATATCACTGGCTCTCTCTCTCCCTAATATAGAGAAAAATGGTGTCCCCTTGAACAGTGGGAGGGGAGACATAACAAAACCACTTGCTGATTTATGGTGTTAAAAGACTGTTGTCTTGCTTTTTTTTTCCAAGTTCTGTGACTCGCAAATCAGAAACAATTATTTCCTCACTGATGGGAGAGAGAAAGTACAACTCACTGGATACAGACCTCCGGATAGCTAATCTGCTGTTCCTGATGTTCTGTTTTCTCCCACGATGCCTCAGTTGGCTGCAACAACTTAAAATCAGCCTATCCCCAGGGCCCCAAAGCCTCAGAACCCTGAAGATGTGCTCGTCTTCTGGGTCGTGTCCTTGGGATATCAAAAAGGCTGATCAAGAGCCCCTCAGAGCGGGCCCCACAACCATATTGGTCTGACCAATGCTTTATAAAGCCTCAGCATTACATGCTTATCAGTCTTAATAAACCTCCAAAGGAGTCAGTGAATTCTGGGTCATGCTGCTTGTGAATTTTGAATAGGTTTAACCTAACTGGATGGGTTAAGTTTGAACTCTGAAACTTGGCAAAAGAGGATATCACCCACATCTGATCTCAACAGAAGAGCAGAACTGGGACAAGATCAATATATTGGGTATAAAATATCCCCGATAAAATACTCTACTTTAGCTATACATGATTATGTTATTAACATTTTCATACAATAGATCTCACATAAGTCTTTAAGTATATACTAATAGTTTTCTACAGAAAATCTTTACATAAGTAAGAATCACTGGGATGAAGAATTTTTTTAGTGAGGAATAAATGTGGTGGGTTTCTAGACTACTTGAGAAGTGTTATTATTAAAACAGTAAATTCATATTGGGCTTGACAAGTTCGAATCTATAACAATGTTTCTGTTTGTGTGGGAAGCAAGAATTAAAGGGCTTAGTTTCCAAATAACAAAACACACATTTAAAATTAAATAAGGAAGAGCTTCTCTCAAATTTCACTTGTTTTTGGAATTCTTCTTTCATTTGAATGTAGGTATAAAATTATTAAATGATGAGTGAGAATTTTCAGTTAGTTTGGAATCAAGGATTATAGGACACATGCCAGAATGAAGATGAGGTCAAGATTAGATTAGATATTACGTTATTAAATGGTGGATTGGATTTAGCTAGTCTACTTCTGCTGCTGCTTCATAAGTTCCTTTCAATATCAATTTATTCAGTCCAAAATATCCAGGCTTCTTGGGCTTGATATATATATTTCTATACTAAAGGGATACAATTACTTTTTTTTCCAGACATAATCGCATTGTCTAACATAAACTAAATTAAGACATAACAAACCAAATACATAAAGATATTATTTCAACATAGTATTCCACCCAGTAAGGAGATGGCCCTCAAGATAGAAACATTATTACTTTTTTGGTGATCAAATGTCATCGTTTTATCTGGCAAGGAGGCTTTCCACCATCATCCTGATTGTAGAGTACTTTCCACCCTTGGCCAGCATCAAGCCTTCCCACAAGCAATGCATCACTGATCACGTCATTGGCTCTGTATCACTTAGTGAATCTCTGATTAGAACATCAAACATGCAGTAGATACACACAAGCCCAAAACTAATTAAGTAAGTGTCTTGATATCATCCTTGTATTCAGCCATGAGAAAATGTGCTGGCGTTGGTACATTGGGACACTCTACGTGAATGTTATACTCATTCTCACAAATTCTTAATTGAACAAAAAATTACGCAGAATTTTTGTTTCCTCAGTGGAGTAATTTCTTTTCAGCAAAAAAACTTATTAACTTGTAAGTTCCTCTATCCTAAGAAGCAACTGCAATATCTCATGTAACTTACCATCCGATTTAATGAAACAAGATTACCATCCATTCATAATTAAAACCTAAATTTACTCCTTATAAGGAAATTAATTAGAGATAATGGAATAGATCTAATTAAGTAATACAAAAATGATGATTATGCTTATGTTGCTGATCATTGAACACTTGCAATGGAAAGTCATTTGTATTTTTAGAGTAGATTTAGTCCCAACAAGAGATTATAAATAAAAAGGACAAATTCACCCAAAATACACTACAGAAGAAAGTACTATCCCAAGATTAACATGCATTAAACTACAGAAAGGTTCATACTGTTTGTGTACTTATTAATTTAGACCATAAGACTTAGAGCAGATTTAGGTTATTCAACCTTCTGAGTCTGCTTTGACATCCCATTATGGCTCATTTATTATCTCTCTCAATTCCATTCTTCTGCCTTCTCCCCATAACCTTTGATGCCCTGACTAATCAAAGATCTATCAACCTTTGCCTGAAATATACTTCTTGACTTGGTCTCTGTAACCATCTGTGACAATGAATTCCACAGATTCACCAGCCTTTGGCAAAAGAAATACCTCTTCATCACAAAATGGACATGTTCTGAATGGACATCCCTCTATTCTGACTCTATGCTTTCTGATCCTAGATTCACCTACTAGGCCTTTCAATATTCAGTAGGTTTCAAAGAGATCCCCCCCATCATTCTTCTAAACTCCTGCGAATTCATACCCAGGGCCATCAAACAATTCTCATATGTTAACCCTGTCATACCCAGAATCATTCTTTTGAACCTCATTTTTCATTTTTCAGAACAGTTCACAATACTTTTTTCCTTTTTCAATCTTTTCATTAAGTTTCAGATTAATATACATAACAATATTAATGATACAAAGAGATCAGTATAACATTGATAATGGTTAATATATACAAGCATAATTTGAGTAAAATATATAATTCAAGCCTTCCAATCTCTAAGTAGTTGAACATGAAAAAAGAATTTTATAAAGAACCCCCTAAGCTAAAAAAAACAAACAAAACAAAACTGGGATGTCCTATTCCTTCGGATAAGAACGTTATTTGTCATTAACTCCGCTCCTCCAAAGATAAACAAAAGATTATTAAAAAAATAAAAGGGTTCTGAAAGGGACAGCTTACATCATATGAAAATGTTGAATAAACGGTCTCCAGGTTTCTTCAATTTAACTGAAGAATCAACCATACCACACCTAATTTTTTCCAGGTTTAAACATAATATAGTTTGAGAAAACCATTGAGAAGTAATAGGAGGATCAGAATCTTTCCATTTAAGTAAAATGGATCTTTTAGTTATTAGTGTAACAAGTGCAATCAAACAGCAAGCTGAAAAGGATAAGTGACCATCGTCTGTCACTGGTAATCTGAAAATTGCAGTAATAGGGTGAGGTTTTAAATTAATATGCAAAACTGTTGAAGTAATATCAAAAATACCTTTCCAATATTTATCTAAAAGAGGGCAAGACCAAAACATATGTGTCAGAGAGGCCACCTCAGAATTACATCTGTCACACACAGGGTTTATATTTCAGTAAAAACAAGCTAATTTATCCTCAGACATATGAGCCCTATGGACCATTTAAAATTTGATCAGTGTATGTCTAGCACATATTGAAGAAGTACTAACTAGTTGAAGAATTTTCTTCCATTTCTCTATAGGTAAAGATACCTGAAGTTCTCTTTCCCATTCATTTTTTTATTTTATCAGATGTACCTAGATGTATTTTCATAATTAAATCATACAAAACTGCTATTAAGTGCTTCTGATAGGGATTTAAACCTAAAAATTTTTCTGTAATATTAGTTGGGTGAAATATTGGAAAGTTAGGTAAAACACCATTCAAAAAACTTCTAATCTGCAGATATCTAAAAAAAATATGAACTAGGTAACAGTTCACAATATTCCATGTATGGTCTGACGAATGTCTTATAAACGCTCAGAATCTCATCTTTGCTCTTATAATCTAATCCTCTCAAAATGAATGCTAATATTGCATTTGCCTTCCTTCGTTCTGACTCAACCTGCAAGTTAGCTTTTAGGGAATCCTGCACAAGTACTCCCAAGTCCCTTTACACCTCAGATTTTTAAATTTTCTTCCCATTTAGAAAATAATCTATACCTTTATTCCTTCTACCAAAATGCATGACCATACACTTCCCCACACTATATTCCATCTGCCACTTCTTTGCCCATTTTCGCAAAAGGTCTAAGTCCTTCTGCAGACTCCCTGCTTCCTCCACCTATCTTCATATTGTCCACAAAATTGGCCACAAAGCAATCAATTTCGTCATCCAAATCAACGAACTCATTCGTAAGGCCAGTGATGTTGTGGGGATGGAACTGGACTCCCTGACGGTGGTGTCTGAAAAGAGGATGCTGTCTAAGTTGCATGCCATCTTGGACAATGTCTCCTATCCACTACATAATGTACTGGGTGGGCACAGAAGTACATTCAGCTAGAGATTCATTCCACCGAGATGCAGCACAGAGCGTCATAGGAAGTCATTCCTGCCTGTGGCCATCAAACTTTACAACTCCTCCCTTGGAGGGTCAGACACCCTGAGCCAATAGGCTGGTTCTGGACTTATTTCCTGGCATAATTTACATATTACTATTTAACTATTTATGGTCTTATTACTATTTATTATTTATGGTGCAACTGTAACGAAAACCAATTTCCCCTGGGATCAATAAAGTATGACTATGACTATGACTATGACAAATCATTGACATATAATGTAAAAAAGCAGCGGTCCCTACATCAACCCCTGTAGAAGACCACTAGTCGTTGGTAGTCAACCAGAAAAGGCCACCTTTATTCCCACTCTTTGCCTCCTACCAGGTAATCAATCTTCTGTCCACGCTAGAATTTTTTCTGCAATACCATGGACACTTATCTAGTTAAGCAGCCTTGTGTACAGCACCTTGTCTGAAAGTCCAGGTATACAACAGCCATTGACTCTCCTTTGTCTATCCTACCTGTTATTTTCTCAAAGAATTCCAACAGATTTTAAGGCAAGATTTCCCCTTAAGGAAACCATGCTGACTTTGGCCTATTTTATCATGTGCCTCCAAGTAGCCTGAAAGCTTATTCTTAATAATGGACTCCAACATGTTCCCAACCACTGAAGTCAGGCTAACTGGACGATAATTTCCTTTCTTCTGCCTCCTTCCCATCTTAAAAAGTAGAGTGACAGTTTTAATTTTCCAGTCCATAAACCATAAAAACATTAGCTATAGGAGCTGAATGAGGCCATTTAGCACTTCGCGTGTACTCTGCCATTCCATCATGGCTGATTTATTATCTCTCTCAATGCCATTATCCTGTCTTCTCCCCGTAACCTTTGATGCCCTGATTAATCAAGGATCTATCAACTTCAACTTTAAATATACCTATTGACTTAACCTGCCCAGCTGTCTGTGGCAATGAATTCCACAAATTCACCACTATCTGGCCAAAGAAATTTTTCCTCATCTCTGTTATAAATGGACGTACCTCAATTTTGATTCCGCCCACTACAGAAAACATCCTCTCCACCTCCATTCTGTACTCGGCCTTTCAAAATTCGATAAGCTTCAATTAGATCTTCCCTCATTCTTTTAAACTCTTGCAAGTACAGCCTCAAAGCAATCAAACACTCCTCATAGTTAACCTTTCATTCATGGGATTATTGTCGTGAATATCTTCTGGACCCTCTTCAATGCCAGCAAATCTTTTCTTAGATAGGAGCCCAAAACTGCTCACGATTCTATGGTACTCCAGAAACATTCCAGAATCTAGTGATTCTTGAAAGATCATTACTATTGCCTCCATGATCTCTTCAGCCACCTCTTTCAGAAACGTGGGGTGAACACAATCTATTTCTGGTGACTTACCTACCTTCAGACCTTTCAGTTTCCTGAGCACTTTCTCCTTATTAATAGCAAACACACTTAATTCTGCCCCCGCCACAGCTGAATTTCTGACATATGGCTAGTGTCTTCCAGAGTGAAGAGTGACACAAATAATTATGAAGTTTGTCCGCCGTTTCTTTGGCACCATTACTGTTTCTTCAGCATCATTTTCCAACAGTTGAATATCCACTCTCATCTCTCTTTTACCCTTTATATATTTGACAAAGATTTTGTTTTTTTTTTATCATCCTTTATATTATTGGCTAGTTTGCCTTCATATTTCACCTTTTCTCTCTTTACAGCTTTTTTAGTTGCCTTCTGTAGGTTTGTTAAAGCTTCCCAATCCTCTAACTTCCCACAAATTTTTGTTATATTATATGCCCTCTCTTTTGCTTTTATGCCCTCTTTGACTTCCCTTGTCATCCACAGTTGTCTTATCCTCCCTTTAGAATACTTATTCTTTGTGATGTATCTATCCTGTGCCTTCAGAATTGCTCCCAGAAACTCCAACTATTACCGTTCTGCCATCATCCCTGCAAGTGTAGCCTTCCGATCATTTTGGCCAGCTTCACTCTCATGCCTCTGTAATTCTGCTTACTCCACTAAAGTACTGATTCGTTGCTCTGGATTCCAGCATCTGCTAACTTTTATGTCTCGAAGTAACCTGGCATTCTTACCATCCGGTCTATGTGTGACTGTAGACCCATCCTTGTGTTTGATCTATCAATAGGCTCTGACAGGATCAATCTGTTCAGAACAATTATGGGTGTGTAATAATTCTGGCCTTGCCAGTGATGCCCATATAATGAAATAAAAATGACTGAAGGGAAAGATCTCCAGGCAGGCCGTGATTGCATCGAGACAATGACTATTTAAAAATCAAATCATTTCAAGGCAGCCAAGGTTATTTTCTGATTAGACTCTGAATTGGAAGAGTCTTTCCATATTAGTGCATTTTGTGAGTCTCTTTGAACCAATATAAAGTCAACAGTTTTTTCAAATTCAGCAGAACATTTACTGATTGGATTTGGATTTGTTGCTTATTTCATTTCATCAGACTGTTAGTTTATAATGATTAATTGGCCAGCTCTCAATATAGGGACAGTGAAATATTTTTTAGTTGCAAATAAGATTTCATAGAAACTGACCTGGGTTTATATCCACAAGAGAAGTAATCTGATTGGTGTTGGTCCTTTAACTATTTGTTTCTTTTCTAGCCATAGTTTTCCCTGCAAAGAATATTGATCTTCGGCTTAAACACAGACAAAGCTGTTAACATCAGTCAGCTTTCAGTTTTTAACCATGCAAAAGTTGTTCATCCTTCTGCCCCAGCAAAATGGCAATCCTATGGTCCTTACTGGATTCCACATAAATTCAACAGGGGCAACATAGTCTTTCCAGTACCAAAGCCATATTTGGACTGTGGCTCCAATGAAATCTGGAATCATGTGGTCCTGGGAATTTCCAAACAAAATATCCAGAAGCAGATCAGGCAGCATCTAAAGAGAGGAATTAGCAATCAAAATTTCTGGCTGACGCTTCTTCCCCCTTCCTTTCAAGTCCTGGTGAAGGATCTCAGCCTGAAACACTGACTGTTGATTCCTCTCCTTAGATGCGGCCTAATTTGCTGAACCTCTGCAGCATTTTGTTTGTGTTACTCTGGATTTCCAGCACCTGCAGAATCTCTTGTATCCAGGAACAGATCACACTGGACAACAAACTTTTTCGAAAGTGCTGTTTCATCAGATTTTTGTTTTAGTTTCTGCTTGAAGCTGAACACAAATATAATTTCAGAATACTTGTATCACTTAGGAATTTGGAATAATAAGAAAGCAGCTTTTATTGAATATAATGTGTTTAATTGCACAATGGTCCTGATGCTTTGCCATAGCTAACTAAGCTAAAAATGGTTTGCTGATGATTTTCATTTGTACTCAGTGTCTGAGGTTTCTTGCTTAAGTGTCTAACAATAATCAGCCTGCATTGATAGATTCCAGTTGCCCTCATACCATTTCTCCATGACAGCAATGTCCTGGTGAAATCTTTCACCATGCTTGTCACTGATAGCACTAAGATTTGCAGGGAGGAAGTCTAAATGAGAATGCAGAAAATGAATCTTTACTGACATTTCATGGTTTTGTATGTTTGAAACATGTTGTCAACCAGCTGCGTTTAGTTTGGTGATCTGTGGTTCCCAAGAAAATTTTTGAAAACATCCTTTAATGCTTTCCATGTGATTTTCTCTGGTCCCACCAGAAGTGTTTTTGAATTCCCTTTCTTTAATGACCTGTCTGATTTGTGGACCAACAAAAATGCCTTCCTTAATCTTACCTTCAGTTATTTTGGGAAACATCTGTCACGTATCAAAATTCTTCACGAAAATGTATAACCTTTCTAAAATTATGCTGCCATGCAGCATCTGCCCTGCCTAAGCATGCCCAGGCATGCCTGGGCAAAATAGAAAAAGTTTCAGCTTACGTTGTGGGCAACATTTTAGTTGACTTGGATGATGAATTGAAATACCAATTATAGGTGATTTCAAAAAATGGTGCATGAAAGGGAAATTTCATGGTGATTTTTCATAATCAACAGCATAAAATCCATAGGATACACCCAGAAGTATTCAGGAACCAAAATATTTGCTGTCCTGTGTTATCAGTTTACTTCAATCACATTTCCTATGATTAAAGATAGTGGTGAACTGACAATAATTCATCAAACTGGATACCCCCTTCCTTTTATGGGAAGAGATATGTGCACAAATTCCCACATTATTAGATGGATGGCAAGAAACATCATTCTTGTCCTCGAACATCTTGGCTTGAGATGAAAATATTTTGGTCTGTGTACCTTTAGATGGAATTTCATTAGCACGCACAATCTTTATTACTTAAAAATTGTTGTTTAATATCTAGACACACACCTGAATCATCAATGCACAGAAAGCTATACAAAAAGTATTGGTAATAGAGTTTAGCATAAATTTGTATTGATGGTTGGCAAGGGCAAGCTGGGCCTTTTTGGACATGCATACTAACATTGACTAGGAACAGAAGTCAGCCTCAAACCCTTTTCTGCTTTTCATGGATGATCTGATTGTATCCTCAATTCCACTTTATCACCTATCTCCAGAATTCCTTCATGTCCATGTTTATCAAGAATTTATCTCCTTCTACCTTAAAAAATATCCAATCGCTCTGCTCTCAGCGCCCTTTGAAGAAGAGAGTTCCAAAGGTCTTCAATCTTCAGAGGAAAATGTTGCCACACCATTATCTTACATGGGCATCCCACACTTACCCTTGGAACTAGATTTACCTGCAAGAGGTAACATTTTCCCTGCACCTATTCTGTCAAGATCCATGAGTTTTGTACACATGTCAATCAGGCCACTTCTCTGGTGGGTATAAACTGAGGTTGTTCAACTTTTTATCAAAACACAACCTGCCAATTTCACATATAAGTGGTTAAAAACCTACATTCAGCGTTCTTCAATTCAAAGAAATCCTAGGTGCATCAAAGGAATTTTGGAATGCTTTTATTTCACCAGAGTTTTCATTTGATTTTAACTCCTGCCTGGTCCACTCCTGACTTGTCCTTCCACACACCTGATCAATTCTCTGGTTTGATAGCAATTGTAGAATGAACAATCTGCCAGGCTTTGATTTAGTGATGTGGATTCCTATGACTACTACTTTGAATATCCAGGCTTTTTTTTCTGGTTTTATTCCATTTGTACAATAGTAGTGCTAATGGTAAAGGTGTCTTTGGTGTGTAGATGGGACTTTGACTCACCAGGACAATCTGGCCATTCTTACCAATGTTGTCACGTATTTGAAGATGAGGTCAGGCAGGTTTACCTTGAATCCCTGGTATCACTGAACCCACCACCAGCATTTCAGGATTTAGTCAGTTCTATGACGAAGCCACTGATCCAGCCTCAATGATGCATATTGAAGTCAACGCTAATGCTGCTTTCAGAGATTCTTCCAATTGTTGATGGAGAACTGATTCACCTACTGGAAGAGATGGTAACTAGCAGGAAGCTTTACTGCCAGTGTTTGAACGGATGCACTTTGATGATGAATCTGGAGTCATTGGGCCAGATCTTGCTGAATCACTCCAGTCCTTCAACAATCAATAACCACTAATAATCAATAACAACCTCGGTGGCCTGTGCCTGCTTGGTTCAAGAGCCTCTACCAGCAGAGTATGAAAAAGCCCAGAACCCATATAACTTGAAAACTATGACAGGAAGGAAAGATCCATATCCCGCTAATTTTGAAGTGCTTAAATATCTCTGACATTCAGAAATTTCTTAAATATTTATGCCAGTGGTCCCCAACCACCGGGCCGCGGACTGGCACCGGGACACAAAGCATGTGCTACCGTGCCACGAGGAAACGACATGATTTGGCAATATGAGTCAGCCGCACCTTTCCTCATTCTCTTTCACGCCCACTGTTAGAACTTGAATGCACGCGAGGTCATGACCCACGCAAGATCATCAGTGACCCAAGATGTGCAAAGGAATGGGTCTGTGACCCATTTGTGAATGTCCCCAGTGAATCATCCATGTCAGTGCGGGAAGAAGATCAACTCCTCGAGCTTGCAAATGATGGTGGGCTGAAAAGTATGTTTGACATAACATCTCTGCCGGCATTCTAGATCAAAGTCAAGGCTGAATATCCTGAGAAGGCCACGAAAGCACTGAAAACGTTACTTCCATTTCCAACATCATATTGCTGCAAAGTGGAGTTTTCTGCAATGAATGCAATGAAAACTAAATTGCGGAATAGACTAGACATAAGATACCCTTCGCGTATCGCTGTCTCCCATCACCCCTTGATGGGACCGTCTTGTTGCAGGAAAACAAGCCCAGGGCTCCCACTGATTCAGCGATATTGCTGTGTTGCAATGATTTTATATGTTCATACAGGGGAAATATGCGCTGTGTGTTTAATATCTAAATGTTACTTAAAATGTTATGATGCTATTGACTTATAATTGACTTATTACTATATTCATGCCAGGAAAATATGCACTGTGTGTTTAATATTAAATTCATTAGATAAACCCTTTTAGAAACAAAATTGAGTGTATTAGCCACTTATAAGTGACTTATAGTTGACTTATCACCTATATTCCGGTCGTGATTAACATCACCCCCCCGCTCCATCCCCGATCGGCCAGTCGGCAAGAATATTGTCAGTATAAAACCGGTCCGTGGTACAAAAAAGGTTGGGGACCCCGATTTAAACTGAAGTAAATAATTTAAAAAGTTAAAAAATCTTATTTCTTCAACAAAGAAGATGAACACCTAAATAATTGACATGAATGTAAATGGAAATAAAGTCTCCATGAGGTGATTACCTAGCGTAACACTTCACTGAATCTCCAAAGATCAGTGTTCAACCACTGGATTTCATGCAATGTTCACCAGTAAGCAAACTGAATAACCAGTGCTCTGAATCTGTCAATAAATCCAAATGCCAAATTTATTGCTAATTAAACAGCTAAACATCCACATTCTGTACAGGGCAGGAATTATCAATAAGAGAAAATTTGCCCAAGTGCTGTGCACTCTCATGGATATACATTTCTGATTTCCATTTCTGTTGAATCTATCTTGTAATATAAAATATACCAGGAGATCATGATAGCACAGTGTAGGACTTTAGTGTATGATACCAAAGGTATCATTCTCTGAGTGGAACAGACTTGCTGATACATGACCAGTGTTATACACTTTCTCCCAAATTTGACACATGCCCACATACTGTGAAAAGAATTCTTGAGCCATTGAATTAGGTGTACATTTCCTTTGTGGTTTGATTCAGTCAAGTAGGTTGTTAAACTGTATCTGGAATCATCAACTCATTGAATAGGGTGAGGATGGCCAATTTTCTTCTGTAAATGAAGGTAATCGTGAATGAGAGAAGGAACTGAGTTTTTATAATAATCTGCTTGATTCATGGATATTGTTATTTTTAATTTCAGATTATTTAATCAACTGAATTTATCTTCTCTGCTGCTTGGTGGGATTTGATATTTTTGTCTTTGAAACATTCATCCAATTCCCAAAATCAGCTTTAAAACTGGATTCAAACATAACTAAGATATACTCAATCCAGTTATGGAATCATTATGATTCCATGACTGGATTGAGTATATCTTAGTTATGTTTGAATCCAGTTTTAAAGCTGATTTACGTTTGAGAAAAAAATAAATATAGATAAACTCAATTGCTATTTTCCGTTTTTACTCATTGTTGTAGTGAGGACATTATCAACATTGGCTAATTATGATCAGGAACAATGTAGCCTTGTGTCTCTGTGAATGACAAATCAAGAAACACAGAAAAATAGAACTTGAATGAAGTAGAGGATTCGAGGGGATCAATGTTCTTGCAGGTAGGTTTACTAGAACTGTTGGGAGGGGTTAAACTAATATGGCAGAGGGATGGGAATCAGTATGATAGAGATGAGGATGAGCCAACAAGTTTACAAGTAGATGATGGATGTAACATGAATGTAAAATAGGACAAGTCAATGATTAGGTACAAATGCGGACAGAGCAAAGAGTACCATCATCATCATCATCATCAGGTGCGGTGCCCAGTTTGAGCTTTGACTGCCATGGCCCACACATTCCTGTTACGGATCAAGTGGATCAAATTATTGGTATTCATTTCCAGTTCTCTGGCTGCTGTCTCCATCATCATTTGTCTTTGTCTTCCTCTTCCTTTCTTCCCTTCAATCTTTCCCATAATTATTGTGCATTCTAACTCCTCTTTCCTAATCACATGTCCAATGAAGTCACGTTGTCTTTTCATGATCTCATACATTATTTCTCTTTCTGTGTTTGCTCTGTTCATGACATCCTCATTAGATATTGGTTTCATCCATGATATGCTGCATCCTCCTCAAAAACCACATCTCTGCTGCTACAAATCGTTTCCTCATCTTACCAGATATTGTCCAACATTCTGAGCCATATAACATAACTGGATAAACGTAACATTTCAGTACTCTGAGGTGGGTTGTCATGCCTAGTTTAGTATTGGTCAGTATACTCTTCATTCTCGTAAAGGTGTCTTTTGCCATCCCTTTTCTTCTTTTGATGTCCATGTCGCACCTGCCATCTGATCTCACCCAGCTTCCTAAGTAGCAAAAGTTCTTTACTTGTTTTATGTCTTCCTCATTTATTCTCAGCCTGCAGATAGGATTCTCTTTCTTTTTGGATATCACCATACATTCTGTCTTTTTGCAATTAACAGATAGACCCATTTTTGCACTTTCTTCAATTATATCAATTAAATTTTCTAGTTCTTCATTCATACTTGCAATTAACACAGTATCATTTGCGTATCTGAAATTATTGATGTTTTCACCGCCAACTTTGATTCCCAAGATGTATCTTATTTTTTGTAATATTGTTTCACTGTACACATTAAATAAATCAGGGGAGAAAACACACCCTTGTCTAACGCCTCTCATGATTTTCATAAACTGAGTTACATCTCCACCTATTCTTACAGCGGCAGTTTGTTCCCAGTGCAGATTTATGATTAGGCGGAGGTCTTATGAATCTAGATCTAGAGTTTTCTGTAATAAATTATTGCGCTTCACTTTATGAAATGCTTTTGTGTAGTATATAAAACAAACAAACAAATCTTTTTGCACTTGAATAGCTCATTCTGATAGTATCCTTAACATCAATATTGCATTTCTTGTACCTTTGTCTTTCATAAAACCACATGGTTCTTTGCCTGTTTCAGCTTGTATCTTACTTTTAGCTCGTCATCAAAATTCTTAGAAATATCTTGGTGATATGACTCATTAAACTTATGGTTCTATGTAATTCACATTCTATTGCTCCTGCTTTCTTAGGAAGAATGATAAATACTGAGTTATTCATCTCTTCTGGTATTATTCCAGTCTCATAAATGTCATTGATTAAATCAGCAAGTTTTTCAATCCCATAATCTTCAAGGGCAATAACTTGTTGTATTACTATCTCATCAGGATCTGCTGCCTTTCATTTCTTCATCTTACTTATTGCATTACGAACTTCTGTCATGGTCCGGATCGGGGTCCCTTTAAATTTACCTTGCTTATGTTATGATCTGGACCATTGATTCCCTGTTTTCCTGTGTCCCTTGAGTTTGGTGATTACAGGCAATTAATGCTCGGCTGAACCGGTAGTTTATAGTCTCCGGTTTTCAGCTGTTCGGCGCGGGAGCATTTGCAAAGTCACCAAGGTATGGCGTGCCAATGTTATCTGGCTGGAACAAACCTAGTTTCCGCCCGAAGCGAGTGCCGTTAATTCACCTTTTCTCACCGGAGCAACCTTGTCAAGTTACCTCGCCAAAGAGAGCCTGCAAAGTTTCCTCACCGAGGTGGGTCCGTCAGTTAACCCGCCAGAGGGAATCAAGAACCACTGTCTACTGTTCCCAGGCCGAGTCGAGAGCTCGCCACTACCCGGAGGCTCCAATTCAAGTCCTGGCTCAGGGGGCATTCAAGTACTAAGTCAAGTCCTGGTCCTGCCGGCATTCTAGCACCAAGTCAAGTCCTGGCCCTGGCGGCATTCAAGCACCAAGTCAAGTCCTGGTCCTGGCGGCTTCCCAGTTCTGTGTCAAGTCCTGGCCCTGGCGGTCTGTGATTCCTGTCCTACCCCCTTGTCTGAATCCTTTCTCTGCCCCTCTTGCCTCTCACCCTCAACTGCAGCCCCCGCCTGCACTTCAGTCTAGTTCCATCACCGGAGCTAGACAGGTACTGTCTGGTGTCCATTCGTGTTGGTCTTGTCTTGTCTTGTCCTCACCTCCGTGGGGTAAGTCAGGCCAACTTGCCGTTGCCCCACGGGGAGTCGTGTCTTGTCTTGTCTTGTCCTGTCCTCACCTCCGTGGGGTAAGTCAGGCCGTCTTGCCATTGCCCCGCGGAGGGTCATGAGTCCTGGCCCTATGTCCTGTACCCAAGGAGGGGTCCCGGCTCTCTGTTCTGGGTGCGAGTCCCGGCCTTATGTCCTGTACTAAGGAGGGGTCCCGGCTCTGTGTTCTATGTATATGTCCATTGTTCCATGTACCTGCTCTCCCGTGACCAAGGCTCTGTTTTCCATGTTCCTCCTCTCCCTAGCCTATGTCATGTCCATGCCTGGTTTTGGGGTCCAAGCCCGAGGCAAGACCTAGGTACTGGGTCCTTGCCCAGTCTCGGGCTCGGAGTCCTACCCTAGCCTCTTCATGTCTCCTCTCGTTCTGGGAGCCAATTCCGAGTCCTAGCCCAGACCCTCGGTCCCAGCCTAGTCATAATCCTGAGTCCTTATCCTGTTCACTATTCCTGCTTCTGTTTTGCTCTCCCGGTATCGTACAATAAACTAAACCTAAGTAACTTCACAAGATGTGTCTTGCATTTGGGCCTACCCTTGCTCCCAATGCCCCATCAGTGTGACAACTTCAGATTTTAAAATACTTGGACCTTCAATGTTTTTCTTAATTTCTGGTTTTTTGCCTCGATCGTCTTCAAACGATTCCTGAATATACTTAGTCCATCTGTTCATAACTCTTTTGTACTACAGAGGCAAAATTCAAAAGGGCGAAGAATGCAGGGCTGAAGCTGCTGTTTTTAAATGCATACAACATTCGGAATAAGGTGGACGAACACATGGTGCAATTAGAGATTGGTCGGTATGACGTTGTCGGCATCACTGAGTTGTGGCTGAAAGAAGGCCATAGTTGGGAGCTTTACATCAAAGGATATATTTTTCTATCGAAAGGACAGGCAGGAAGGCATAGGCAGTGGTGTAGCTCTGTTGGTAAGAGATGAAATTACGTCTTTAGAAAGGTGACATAGGGTCAGAAAATGTTGAATCTTTATGGGTGGAATTAAGAAACTGCAAGGGTAAGAAAAAACGTTATAGGAATCATATGTAGGTCTCCAAATAGCAGCCATAGCAGCCAGGATGTGGGGTTGAGATTGCAACGGGAGCTGGCAAAGGCATGTAATAAGGGTAATGACACAATTGTAATGGGAGACTTCGATATGCAAGAGGATTGGGAAAATCAGGTTGGTGTCAGATCACAAAAGATGGAATTTGTTCAAATGCCTATGAGATGTCTTTTTAGAGCACCTTACCCCTGACATCTCCTCTGTACGACTTCCAAGCACCTTAAAATTGCGCCCCCTCGTGATACCATTTCAGCCCTGGGAAAAAGCCTCTGACTATCCACACGATCAATGCCTCTCATCATCTTATATACAGTGTAATAACCCACCCTGTGGGTTGTTGTGTAATAACCCAGATCTTATTAGGGAGCTTAATGTAAAGGAACCCTTGGGCAGCAGTGATCACATTATGATTGAATTCATACTGTAATTTGAGAGGGACAAGCATAACTCACATGGATCAGTATCACAATGGAATAAAGGGAATTACAGAGGTATGAGGGAGGAGCCTCTGGTGGATTGGAGAACAATACTGGCAGGGATGACTGCAGAGGAGAGATGGCTGAAGTTCCTGGGAATAGTCCACAAGGCACAGGATAGATATGTCCCACAGAAGTTCTCCAATCACAGGGGTAGGCAACTTTGGTTGACTAAGGAAGTTAAGGACTGTGTTAGAGCAAGTTTTGGGGTAGATGATTCACTTACACTTGTGACTCTGGCCACCAGTCTTCTGTTTGTCGAAGTACTGTGGATTGAGTTCACAACAATGCATTTCCTAAAAGCTGCGAATATCAGAATACTAGCCAAATGCTGTGGATGGAAGTGTGAAGTTTACAGGTAGTTTCGAAGACAGCCTTATCTATACTTTATAAATATTAATTGTCCTCTATGCTAGCACGTAAAATACCAAATAAATGTATTGTGGATTTGACTTGCACTCCTAAAGGCTGTGAGTGCCAACCCCGACATGTTGGCACCGGGAGGAGAGGACAAAGCCAGAAGGTGTGATGTTTTGTATGTAGCTTCAAAAGGAATCATTGTCTATAACTTTGTAAATAGCAATTGCCCTTTGTGTTTAGCATATAAATATTGAGCCCACATTGGGCTAGCAGACCTTTCCACCAAACGTGTCGCCGTCCATATGATGCCTGTTGTACCTTGTTGTGTCGAGTAAAGAAGCTGCTTTGTATCTACCAGTAACTCTGTCTCTCTGGTGATTTCATCCACCCCACAACAACTGCATAAAAAACAAGGAAAGGACATATAAGGTAGCAAAAGTGAGTGGGAAGTCGGATGATTGGGAAGCTTTTAAAATGCAACCAAAGGCAACTAGAAAGCTATAAGAGGGGAACAATGAAATATGAGGGGAAATTAGCCAATAATATACAGAAGGATACCAAAAGATTTTGTCCAGATGGACTGCAACCCAGAGTCCTGAAAGAGGTTGGTGAAGAGAAAACGGATACATTGGTCATGATCTTCCAACAATCAGTTGATTCTGCCATGATCCGGGAGGACTGGAAGATTGTAAATGTCATTCATCTCTTTTTTTAATATAATTTTTATTGAATTTTCAAAAAGAATACATGAAAAGATAAAATCTACCCACCCCCCCTTCCCCTTAACCCTCCTCCCCCCCATATATGTAGTCTACCTAAAAGAAAGAAAGACAAAAAAAAAAGAAGAGCCGCCTGGGTATTGGAAGGTTTCCACATGCTCCATGGGATTCAAAATAAATTTGGTATAATTATTCGTTATTTTCCCCAAGTAACCAAATTCTTTGTCGGAGCACTTAAATATGACATCCTATCTTTTGTAAGTAAGGGCGCCAAATATTCAAGAATGTTAGATAATTATCTCTTAAATTATAAGAAATTTTTTCAAGTGGAATAGAACTAGCCATTTCATTATTCCAACGATCCATACTTAAATACGAATCAGATTTCCAAGTAACTGCTATAGTCTTCTTAGCTACTGCCAATGCAATTTTTATAAATTCTTTCTGATATTTATTCAATTTAAGTTTCGGTTTTATCCCTTCAATATCACCTAATAGAAATAATACAGGGTTATGTGGAAGTTGAATTCCAGTAATTTGTTCCAATAAGACCCTTAAATTTATCCAAAAGGGTTGAATTTTAAAACAAGACCAAGTAGAATGTAAAAAAGTACCAATTTCTTGATTACACCGAAAACATTTATCAGATAGATTTGAATTTAATCTATTTATTTTTTGTGATGTAATATATAATTGGTGTAAAAAATTATATTGTACTAATCTAAGTCGAACATTTATTGTATTTGTCATACTGTCCAGACAAAGTCTTGACCAATTTATTTCATCAATATTAATATTCAGATCTGTTTCCCATTTTTGCTTTGACTTATGGGTTCCTTGTTTAATTGTCTGTTCTTGAATCAAATTATACATATAAGAAATAAATTTTTTAATTTTCCCTTTTTGAATTAAAATTTCAATTTCATTAGCTTTTGGCAAAAACATTGTTTGACCCAGCTTACCTATTAAGTAAGCCCTTAACTGAAAGTAGCAAAAGAAAGTATTATTAGATATTTTATATTTATCCTTTAATTGTTCAAATGACATCAATATACCTGGTTCAAAACAATCTCCTATAAATTTAATCCCTTTTTGGTACCAATTATATAAAAGTTGATTGTCCATTGTAAAAGGAATAAGTCTGTTTTGAAACAAAGGTCTCCTTGCTAATAGAGATTTCTGTGTTTCCTTATCAACATTTATCTTATTCCACAGATCAATCAAGTGTGTTAATATAGGAGATTCTTTCTTTTCCCGTATCCATTTAGATTCCCATTTATATATAAAATCTTCAGGTTTATTTTCTCCTATCTTGTCTTGTTCTATTTTAATCCATGCTGGTTTTTGATCATCGAAAAAAGATGCAATAAATCTAAGTTGATTTGCTTTATAGTAATTTTTAAAGTTTGGAAGTTGTAACCCTCCTAACCTAAATTTACATGTCAGTTTTTCCAATGATATTCTTGACATTTTACCTTTCCAAAGAAATTTTCTCACAGATTTATTTAACTGTTGAAAAAATTTCTGTGGCAATTGTATTGGTAATGTTTGAAACAAATACTGTAATCTCAGAAATATATTCATTTTTACAACATTGACTCTACCTACTAATGTTATTGGTAGTATCATCCATTTGTCAAGATCTTCTTGAATTTTTTTCAATAGCGGAAAATAATTAAATTTATATAAATTCTTTACATTACTATCAAGTCTTATACC